>NC_092818.1:174764212-175116712 GCF_023375885.2 Dermacentor andersoni
GCGTTCCCTTTTGTTGTTAAGTTTTAATGCTCAAGCGTGTAAACCACTGTTTGTTTTTCTTCATGGCAGAGACGCAACCAATAGGCACGCATATAACTACTACTAGCTAATAAATATAGCAGCAAAAAGCTGGTAAGTCGCTAAACACTAATAAAAAAATGCGAATTGTTGTCCTTGAACGTTTTCTAGGCAGGATATAAACACGCATTAATGCGGAATTTAATACAGCTAGTATAATCTACACGTGTACCTGGGGGGCAGTACGTCGTAACCGTAGATGCAATAAACGTACGCGCTGCAGTGCGCAAGGTATCCTGTGCTTGCAGACGTCATGTCCATACGCTACCACCACACCTTGGCTGACACCGGGTCTTCATCCAGGCCAACAGTGTGGAGAACCGCTTCAATTTCTCAGTTACGCCAATTTTAGATGCAACTTCTCTGCTGGCTGAAGCCGCTAGCAGCCACGTGCCAGTTTTAGGGAACGCGCACAAGCGAGGAAACGAACCAGAAGAAGAGAAGACAGAAGAAGCAGAACAAGGATTGGCAACGAGCAGTTCTTTTTCTTGCGCCGTTCATGGTCGGTCTTGGAAGCTTCTGGATTGCACTCGCGACGCTCCCTTGTATGGCTTCCATTGTTTACTCGGGTAAGTCCACCGTCCGTTGCGATTGATCTCAGCATTATGATATCTTCGCAATCGAAAGCACGGTACCCTGCGTATTGCCGTATCTCGACGCGCGCCCTCGGGAGTGTCTCGAGTGACCGTTTTTCATGGAAAGCCAATGTAAAACGGCCTGAAAGATATCTACCAAAGATGTGACATCGTGTTTTCTATGGTATATGAGCAGTCTCTGGCTTTTCAAGCATTTGAGAACGTTCTTGGAAATGAATCCGGAGGTTGCTCTTCGTGCAGCATCATCTAAGTACCACATATGCGGGGTGATCAATTTTAAGCTTCCCGGAATTTTTTAAAATCTCCTGTTGCCGATAACATAGTTCTAGTCCTTTAATTGGATTATTCGGAGAGGTGACATTACTTCCACGAAAAATTTAAACATACACAGCTAATTAAGGAATATTCACTAATAGACTTCCTAATCACGTTAAGGCACATATGGCAATTTACGAATCGTAGCCGGTGAGTTTGCAAGGTGTATTCATTTGGAATTAATTTCCTGAATGAGACCAGATATGAGTCATCAAACTCGCCGTAAAAAATGCACCGTTGGTCCACCTATTTTTTTTTTTAACAGAACGCTTTTTTAATCCTTGAAGCACAAAAGTAACTGGAACGCCCATGTATTTCGTCTCACACTTAGGGAAATAATATCGTGGGAGTGGCGTAATCCTGGAAATCCATTTAATGTGCGTACGTCTGGCAGGTTCTTGTATAACGACTTTTTCCGCCTGTCATACAAGTTCAAACAGAGTGGTTAAAACGGCGCATATATTGCTACAAGTCACTGTCTGTATGTTTCGTACACGTGCGCTAGTTCACACTTGACGGCGAAGTTTTGTGCAACAAAGGACACGCCACTGCAGCAGTTGAGCATTTACTGAGAACGCGTTCTGCCACCGCGCGCGCGCAGCACGCACTCTCAACGACTTCGTGCTGCATTACGAGCCGCTCGCGTACGAGCCCATCAGCGTGGGCAGCAGGCGCTGGAAGCGCTCAGCCGCGCAACACAAGGCCCCGCGCCACGTCGAGCTTGCATTCAGCTCCTACAAGAGGTAAGCACGTGTTCACGGGACAGCGCAGTATCGGTGCGCAAAATTGCGGAACGTCGCGCACAGTGAAGGGGCGGTTCTCTTTCGAGCCATCTCCGCCGACGTGTTGCAGAGAGTTCAGGCTGCGCCTCGAGAGGGACCCGTCCGCTTTCTCTGAAGACTTCATCATCGAGACGCATCGAGGACCTGTACTGGACAGCCTGGAGCATCTCTATTCCGGTCATGTTGTGGGTGAGCTGTCACTTGCACTGCAATGAGGCCGCATTTCGGTGGGGACGAAATGCGAGAAACGCCCATCTACTGTGTATTGGGTGCGCGTTAAAGAACCCCATGTGGCGAGAACCATTCCGAAACACTCCGCTACGGCGCGCCTCATTATCTGATGGTGGTTTTGGCACGTGATACCCCAGGATTTATTCCTTTGAGCTGCCACATTCGCAGGCGAGGTGCACTAGCTTCGTTTCCCCACATCAGCCAGACGGGTTCTCATGTTCTTCACGTTTAAATGTGCGTATGTGCCGCGAGGCAAGAATATCGGTCCCTCACTTCTTCCCAGCAGGAGGCCTCGTGGTCGTGTCCTGTCGGTGAAGACTGCGTTCCGATCAGAACTAAATTCGGAAACGTCCATAAACGTTGATTTAGGTACAGGTGACAGAGTCCAAGGCAGTCACATTGGTCCAGAGCTCACCAGTACAATGATGAGTCTCATAGACTCATCGTTGCTTATCCGATAGCGCTCATTGATGATGTCTACGACTGAGGGACTGGTTAATAAACATTTTTCATACTAGCGAATTCGAGTATGCGTTGAGAGCACTTGTTCAAAAAATTCATACTGATGGATTGCCATAAGTTGCCACTGAAAAGCAGTGGCCACTTGACTCGAAGGTTGCCGCTGCCACCCACTCTATCATAGGGTGCCTCGATGCCACGCTTTTCCTCACAAGGTGGTGACATGTCTGATTGTGCCGCCATATTATTACGAAACACGTAAAGGCGCGCTATGACGGACAGCGGAGGTTTAGGTTCTGTGCTCACTGACAGTGTAAAATTTTCTCGTTCTCAGTTTGTATGGTTAGGTGCATTGCAATATTTATATCTCACCTTAAAAATGAGGTAAAACGCTTACAGTAAAGCAATACTAGAAAAGTTCGAGCCCGGCAGAAAACTAGTCGTTTTTTCCACGCTTTCACTTACGCCAACAATTTTACTTCAAACACATAATTGAGGCATATGGTGTGTACTAAATGTTTCAGGGATTGTCCTTCAAAAAGACTAACGCGACTTGCTATCGTAAATATTTAGATGCGTCAAGGTGTGAAAAGATATAGGACAAAATAAGGTGAATGAACGGCAGCGTTACCAATATCTGAGGGTAGTGTATTCATCGAGATACAAATCGTGCGTGTGAAAGGTAAGAATGATAAAGAGCATGGGGTCGGAGACAGTCTTATATTAGCATACACACACTACACGAGTATCAAAAAGCAAGCTTGTGGTCACGGTTTCGATAACGGCCGTGGCTGCCCAATTTCAAGCTAGGCAAAATGCAAAAACGCTCATGTACTTAAATTTGGGTGCACGTTAAAGTACCAAAGGTGGTCAAAATTATTTCGAAGTGCTTCACTACCCATAATAATCAGATAGCGGTTTTGGCATGCAAAGCCACAGAATTTATTCTTTCTAATAAGTGAAAGGCAAAAGCGCTATAAATATAGTGCCTAACTACTTTGTTGAAAAACACATTTGCCTTAGTTTCGTTGTGCAACGACCCATGACGAGCAAAGTAATTTAAGAAAGAAAAACATCGTGACATATTTAACTAAAAGAAAGGGAATGTTTATTGCCAGAATGTACAGAGTGATCATTTTCAAGTTTTCCGGAATTTTTAAAGATCGCCGGTTGCAGACAACATAACTATATTCATTGGGTGGATTACTCAGATAGACGGACATTACTTGCATGAGAAATCATGTTAGTAAAAACATGTATTCAACTAATTTTTAAAATTCGCTAATTACCTAATTACTTGAAGGCACATTTATTTACCAATAGTGTGGTGAGTTTGTAAGGCGTATCCACTTGGAATCAATTTCCAGAATGACGCCAGATTGAATATGTACGCAATCAAACCTGCCATAAAAATGCACTGTTGTTCCACTTGCTTTTTTACAAAATGCTATTTTATGCATTGGAGCACAAAAATAACTGGGATGCCCATGTATTTCGTACCACACTTTGGGAAGTATCTCGAAACTGGTGTCATCCTACAGATTCAATTCAACTGGATACGCCTTGCAATCGCAGCGGCTACAATTCGTAAATGGCAAGATGTGCCGAAAAGTAATGAATTATGACGCTAATTATAGCGAATCTTCGTTAATTTTTGAACACGTGTTATGATTTCTCATACTACTATTAATATCCGCCTCTTCGAATAATCCAGCTCAAAGACAAGAAGTATCCGAACGGCCTCAAGCAATTTTTAAAAATTCCGGAAGATTTAGAAATGGTGACCCCGTACAGCTGTCACTTGAGTAAAACCAGAGGAAGGCAACCCGAAAGCCGAAATGTAGTTCAAGACAGCTCACCAACATGTTCAGCCTCCCTGAAGTCACAGGAGGCCATGCACACAAACTCGAGAGCATTGACAAAGCTCAAGCTTGTATGCTTACTATAACTATCAAAACAGATAAGTTCAGGTTTACGCTTGCGGCGGTTTTACTTCCATATTCCATCTCCCCTCGTTCCATCTAGCTGGTACAATCAGTGCAAGTATAGATGCTGAGCCGCAACATGACGAAACTCCCCAAGAACATTCTCCTGACGTTTGGAGACTCGGTGCATGGGATAGTTGGAAATGACACATTGAGTTTGAGCAGGCTCCCCATGACCTCGATTAAGCGATTTAGAAGGCAAACGCCTAGGGCGTAAGAAAATTTCACGAACACCGTTTCACACAGAAGTCACAACTGTAAACATCTTAGATGAACAAGGTTCTTATCAACTTTTGCTGCGTTCTGGGTCACGGGGAAATATAAGACGTGGGTGTGATTCTTCAGTTGAGCTGGTGCACAAAGGTGTGCAGCAAACGGGCACGACGGTGCATTTTTAGCGATGAAACTGTCAAGCCCTTTTCATTTCACGTCGCGAGCCCGAAAGGTCGGCTTAGACAACGGGGGCGCAGCATCGTTGAAATAAAGCCCAGGCAACAGGACCACACCGCGCTGACCAGTACACGCACGTGTGCGGCCTCTTCAACAAATCGGACACAATATGGCGGAGCTGCGACGCGGGCCTGGTCAAAGGGTGTCACCAACCTGAACGGCGGGAGGCGGTGCTGACATCGAGGTGCCCTTCTTTATTGAATCAAAGTAGACTGTCGAGTGGAGATTTTTTCAAAAAACGCAAGATTTTATTTCGGGAAACGTTTTGAGAACCTAAAGGTTTCAATCGCGGAAATGGGCTGTATGCCCAAAAGTAAATAATGCTGCTTAAGGTTAGTGCTATTGTGCCAAGTAATGTCCGTCTCAATAAGTATTTTAGTATACGACACAAAATAGGGCTGACAGTTTTTAGACTGAAGATTTCTTTCTTCACTTTCAGAATAATTTGTGGCATTGCCCTAGCGACTGCGTGAGGTCGTGCGTTCGAAATGCGCTGCCGCTGGTTACGAAACCGCAGAGAACACAGACGTCCCCCAACCCGCCAATCAGTTGTTGTTGTCGTTTTTTTTTTTTTTTTTTTTGTGAACCGTTCGGATGAGGTACCTGCGAAATCGAAGCTTCCGTCAAAGCCCTGTGTGCACGAAACATCTGTGGTTCCCACATGATAATTTCAATTTAATCTGTTCACTTAATGTATACCACCCGATATACTACTAACTACTCGTTCATTGCATAGCGACGATCTCGACTCTGGCAACATTTATACTTTCAGGTAACATACGTAGATTTCAAGAGCAGTTGCTTGTTCTTAAGTTCACGTGACGCCTGCTGTGAAAACGATATTCAACATCCACCGCCATTGTCAATAGCGGCTCTGGCTAACACTCGCGGGGCCAGATCTAACACATATATACACGCAAATGCGCAATAACATAGACAGGATGACAGCCGCCACCGTAGTTAACATCCGGCAGCAAGTAGGTATAATCTTTTCCAACACTTCTATTGCCCTTACCTGTATAATTTCTGCGTGTCAGTGTAAGCCACAGTTAATTCCCTCTATGCTTTTCTTGGCTTCATCTTCTGTCGGATTCATGTGGCGACAAACAAAAATCGAGCCTCTCGGTTATCCTTTTCGTTTCATGCTAACTTAAGGGTCGCATAACCTACGCTATTATCCAGGGGCGCCTGACAGCCGCGTGGTGGGATCGATCATAGGCGGCGTGTTCAGCGGCCGCATCTCGCTGCCCCGCGAGGGCGAGGAGTTCTACGTGGAGCGCGCCGGCCATTTCGTCCAGGACTCGGCCCCCTTCCACTCGCTCATCTACTCGGCGCGGGACGTCAGCTTCGCCGGTGGACGTTGCGGCCTTCATGGCGCCACCAAGGATGCCATGGACCGAATACGGCGCCAATACCGGCGGCACCAATCTCAGGTGCCTTGAGACCAACCGCCATTGAAAGAAAAGGGGGCAAACACAATAAACCCTTCAGCTCCATTTTCTAAATGCCGATTCGTTGGACACCTTTAAGACACTCCGCTGCAACAGCCAGGTATCGATATGCAACAAAACTTCACTATATTAGAAAAGAAAACGTTTGAAGCATGACAGGTGAGAAATTGTACCTGCAATTCGCTTGCGAGAACTAGGCCCGTAGAAATTGACATTAGAGGAAGGGGGTGAACGGAGGAAGATGGAATTCCGGCACTCAGATGAGTTTGTACGTTGTTCGATGCGCCGCTTTTCAGATGATGCGATCAGAAAGCAGCACTCCGAACTTCAACAATTAAAGCTTATTCTGGCTAACGCTCATCGCATGTCGTGCCAATCACATACAAACTCAGCATTTTAAACCATGATTTTTTCAAATGCACACTGGAAATAAATGTCGGTGAAGTATAGTAGAAGCCGATTCCCTCATTGGTACTCCAGCAGACTTGTTAAAAATGGATATTGCAACTATCGGCTCGTTCGGCTGACGATTGAGCACGTGATCATTAACTATGCGACTGCGTAAATACCCCTTTTTGGCAACAAGAATGTCACCACACATTATTAAATGTCTTTATATGAGGCTTCCAGGGCGAAATTCGTCTCTATAAAGATTCTACACGCTGTAAACCACCGCGAAATTGCAAGTTTGGAAGCCTTTCTTCATTAAAAGTTGCTTTACTCACTGAGAAATGCTCACTAACGATGGAAGAGCCACCACATTTGTATTTGACAGCTCGCTGAAAGAGCTATAAAATCGCACTACACGTAAAATGTTCCCAAATTTCATGGTAGCAGCACTAAACTACTGAAATACGTTAAAAAGGGATATGATGCCAGCAGAAGAGGCGCAGAGCCATAGAACTGAGTTCACACCACCGCGCGTGACTCAACAAATGTCAATTTTAACTAACCCTATACCTCCCGTTCTTCTCCGAGTGATTTAAGGACTAAAACGTGAGGCTTCGTTTGTGCAAAACACTATGGTGTCCGGTAACAAGTTTACACTTGAAGATTACCGCTGATAATTTAGCTTGAATAATGGTAACAGCCGCTCGCGTTTGTATGGTATAATTATTTGTTACAAGGTCGGCAAGTAACATAAATTTAGTAAAATGCTCAGAAATACTATATGTTCACTTCCATGTCGTAAAAGTTACAACAGCAGACCTGGTGTCGCAATTACCTAAAATATTTTACTCCGACTTAGCTTTAGATCTGACGGAAAATACCGGAAGCACCCTAAATCGGCAGGCTATTGCCATTAGTTAAGGCAGAAGAGAGCCGGTTAGCATTAAAAGTACACATGCTAAGCTTTATAACAAACCTGACGCGATTAGAGTGCGGTACGTCAATTGTAAATTCGTTCAGGCGTTCAGTCTTCCTCGCAATAGCGTAGCTTAATTGCTCGCTATTCTTCCTCGCAATATCTTCCTCGCAATAGCGTAGCTTGCTTTCGTGGACCTTACAGCAACGCCGTCTAAAGCGTTCGGTGATGGACCTCGACCTCGAAACAACGCCGATGGCCAGCGCAATTCGAAGGAAGGTTGCGGCCTATGGTTCCGGCATTCACGGTCGAAACCTCTCGAAGACGCCGTCCAACCGCAGTGGCGTCCTGGCTCCGGAGGGTACGCTTCGAAAGACGTACGTCCAGCGCGTGTGTAACCTCGAGATCGCCGTGGACCACACGCTGTTCGAGGCAGTGGCCTCCTGGCAGGGAAACGAGCATGACAAGATTCTCAGGGCCCGCCAGGAGTTGACCAGCATGGTGTCCAAGCACGTGAAGGCCGTCTCGGAGATCTTTGGCGGCACAAACTTCAACGGTATCACCGGCATCGAGTTCGTGGTGCAGCGTCTCGTGGTAGGAACAAGCGCTGGCCATGTGGCCAGTTGGTTCCCACATTTGGCTTTAACATCCGTGCCGCGTTTCGTAATGACTCTTTTTCGTTCTAGTACCCATGAGATTGAGAAGTTTGCAGGGACAACATGGCCACAATTAGTACACGACCGGGGTAGTTGGAGAAGTATGGGAGAGGCCTTTGCCCTGCAGTGGGCGTAACCAGATGATGATGATGATGATGATGATGATGATGATGATGATGATGATGAGCCATTAGACACGATGTCTATGTTGCGTAAGAATGTGCCGCGCGCATATCCCGGTGGAAATGTGTGGCATAAATCAGGAATGTACAACTTGACTCGAAAGGGCACTTTAACGTTGAGAGCTCTACGCATCAAACGCGAGTGACGTGAGGTTATTTCTTATGAAGGATCACGGCTAATCAAGGACAGCTTCTTTTCAATCTGCGGGAAAATGCCGACGAGTTCATTCAGGATATCCAAAAGCATTCGCCGCGTTGTTCAGTGGCTACTGAGTTCTGCGACCGAACGTGGAGAAATTGTATGATCAGCCGGCCGCATTCCGATGAGTCGGCTCCATGCTTAACCTTAGGTGGATGTAAAAAAAAAAACCTTGGTCGTCTGTTAATCAGAACTGTCATGTTACGGTGTCGCTGATATTCATCAGTGCTGCTTAAGCGACATATCCCAACAACTACTATTTGTTTAACATGGACTTGCATATAATTTATTCGCAGGCTTTTGCCTAACTGATTCATACGCTCTATGGCACAAATAATTCAAAGAAACGCTGTACTCACACGAGGCGCAACTTGAACTACGTCAATCATTCAGTACACGGTAGGTCTACCGCACTCGTACAGACACATACATCGCGAAGCAAAATGTATCTTTCTTTTTTTTTTTTCTTCGAGTCGGCGCACATTTTGACAAATGGCAACAGTTTGCTAGGGGTGGTGGCACGAGGCGCGTTTCACTTATAGATCCCACCCGGCGAACACGTGCCTATTCTGCGTGAAGCACATCGTCGTCTAAATTAGATCTACGAAGCGCTAAGCAAGTTCGCGAGAGTGTTCACTGTGTCTATGTATCACAGCTCCTGCGAGCAGCCCTGGCCGACGTCATGCATACTTTTCTTCAATTACTACTAGTACAGACTGCGTCACCATATTACGAGCGGAGTTTCGTATGTCTCATTCATTTTTCTGTGGCCTTGTTGACTGTTGTACGTTCATTTAATAGTGAATATATAGTGAATAACTCATACAAAATGAAAGAAAATATATTTTTCTTGTGCCCTCTTCATGTTCTTGACAAGTGAGGCCACCTTAGGCAACTTTCTTTGAACATCTTCAGTGTTTTGGAAATGGTCAGGCAGCGTGTTTGCGCCACTCTGCCCGTGTCATACAGATCAACGACTCCAGCGTGTGCGAGGGACCGGCGATGCGGACAAACCCCTTTTGCCAGGACAGCCTCGACGCTCCCCATGCGCTGCACGAGCTGTCAAAGATAAACCACGATGGTTTCTGCGCTTCGTACCTGTGGACCCACCGGGACTTTCCCGGAGGAACGCTGGGCCTCGCCTACATGGCTGAACCCGATGGTGTGTACCACATGGTAGCACACCACAGCAGGGTGTGCTCTGAGCACGTGTACCTACATAATTGATTATTGCCTCTTCCTACATGGAAAAGAAAACCGTCTATATATAGACGGTTTTCTTTTCCATGTAGGAACAGGCAATAATCAATTATGTGAAAAGGTGACGTTAAAATGTCGGTGTTGTTCTATAACCAAATGCAACACTTCTTTTATAACTATATTTTGATATGAAATCTATGGAACTCCCTCCCCAGCTAACAAACTTCGGCCACTGTTTATGTCGTGCATGTTGTCACCAATCCTTTTCAGGCAATTCTGCCTAGCTGATCTACGCCTGTTTTACAGGCCCGCTGATAGTCGTTTAAAAACTTTATTGTTGAATTTATAATGAAATGTTCCAACTTATATAAACCCGCAGCTGTGTCCTGAGTGAATAAATAGTAAGTACGCGGTTCACACTGTCAATAAATGCTCTTGCGTGCAGCCGGTGACATGACAGCCGGTGAAACTACTCAACTTATTCAAAGCTGACATGTATCTGCAATTCAGATTCACCATCTGACACGGACACTACTGTAACGAATTGCAATATGGTCTTGCGTAAACGTTGGCCAAATCTCACGAGCGCTTTGAGCTCACAAATCGCGCTATGCTCCAGATCATGCAGCGATCATGTGGACCCGGTCACCAGACAGGGCCATCGCACCACACAACTGACATCAGCCAAGCTACACGTCGATATGTTTGTTTTGGCGCTCCGCAACTCGATCACTGGGCCGATTGATGTGTTAACACGAAACTCTGTTTGCCGGCTTAGTACTTTACATTATGAGATGTGTGATATATGAAATACTTCGTATAGATGTGCTTACAGTTTGGCGAGGAAAGAACTACTCATCTGGGCAGATGAAAAGTGTTCCTCATGCAAGCCTTCCATCGCATTGCCTTTCGCGAAGGAGGCACTGTGCACAGAACAGGAGTTGTACGCCTGTTGCTTTACTACTCCTGAGACACCGTCTTGATGAGCATTTACTGAACCCTTCTTTTGTCAACGTCAAAGAAGCTCGGGAGGAACGGCTTCCGGTCAAACCCACTGGGCTAACCGGGCTTGCATCAGCACAACCGCAACAACATTGCATGTGTACGCACGCAGGTTTCTCGGGCGGCATATGTGAGCAGTTCCAATCCGGAGGCGGCATAGTGGTCGACACTGGCACCACGGGCTACATCGGTAGACTGAGCCTGAACACGGGCGTGGTCACCTTTCTCAACAAGAACATGCGTGTGCCGCAGAGGGTCTCCGAAATCACCTTTGCCCACGAGCTCGGTCATAACTTCGGAGCACCGGTGTGTCCTCAATCGCTTTGTTTACGCTGCTGTAAAGGGAGTAACTCAACGCCATTAAGCAACAGAAGGTTTTGCGTCGGGTTAGTTTGTTCGGTAGTATGCACGGTTGTGGAAATTTGCGAAACAGCACTTAATAAACAATTTCTTCCATGTCGTTAGCATTCATCGCTTAACGGAGCACGTACCCTGAAACGACGTCTGTACACGTAACGCTGGCACTTGTATGACACCCGAAAAAAAAACGGTCCGCGTATTTAAGGACCAAAGTGGACGTTCGATAGACATGTTCGCTGGAACGAGGCTTCCTATGAGTGAATTTCACTCGTCGATTCGAAGCAGTTTTTCTTTGCTCCGTTCTAGAGAACGCGTGTTCAAATTTATTTACGAGCTATATAAAGATGCGATATTATGTTCAAGTTATAGTGTAACCATCGGTAGAAGTTTAGATCTTGAGTGTAATTATTCAAGCGAGCTTTCATCCTAAATTTCAAATATTCACACACCCTTACTTTTGTGGGTCCCATCCGTGCAGCACGACATGCCTCCAGACTGTGTCCCCGACGGCACAGGCGGTAACTTCATCATGTTCGCCAGCGCCACGCGCGGCAACAAACCCAACAACCGGCGCTTCTCCATATGTAGCGTGCGCAACATATCGGCTGTCCTGATGCAGATGTTCTCGCATCGCGGGTCCCGGCCCAACTGCCTGCAGGGTGAGCTTCACTCCCCGACGCCTGACGCAAAGCTTTCACGAGCGATTGCCTTTTCATTTCGTGCGCTTCAATAATAGCCCATTCTCCGCTTGCCCTTTGCAAGAAACCAGGGACCTTTGATCCCTGTTCGGGGCATTCTCGGAGCACAGACAAAATAGACTGATTTATGGAGTTCAGCGTTCCAAAGTAAAAAAAATACGGTTATGAGAGGCTCCATAGTGGATGGCACCGGGGCAATTTGGGCCACCTAAAGTCTTTTAACGCACACCTAAATGTAACTACAGGAGCGCATTTGAATATATTGCCCCCGTGAGAATGCAGCCACCGAGATGTAGCACCCAGTCCGCGTTCTCGTGCTTGGCAGGAGAATGCCACTGCAGCTGATCCGCTTTGGATATAGATACTAGCTTAACAAACACGAAATGTACACTATGTGCTTCAAGTAGTTTACAAAAGAAGTACCCAAAAGGATTTCTCGTTGCTCACGCAAAACTCTTAGCGGCAAGGATTATTTTCTCTTCCTTACCTAAGTGGCCACTCTTGTCAACAATTTCTTGCAAACAGTTTCGTCCTATAGGTATGAAATATCCAAGTGTAATATAAATGCGAGAAGTAATATAACTGCACACATAACTCAGAGACTCCAGCAGCTTGCGAGATTGTTTTAGAGACGATGTAGACCAACTGTTACTTCATATTGCGAGCGCTTTTAGCACACCTCATCCTTTACAACTGTATATAATCATCATCAACGAGCGCTTTTAGCACACCTCATCCTTTACAACTGTATATAATCATCATCAAAGATGATCATCACCTTCCTGGCGGGTGCTCTCTGCGACATCGCCTAACAAAAGCGTTCGGTCTGGTTCCGACCTTTTAAGTGGCGAAGGTTTCTCCTCGATCCCAGTGCCGTACCAGTTTCCCGTTCGCCGTGGAGCTGTGCTCAGGCCGCCGGGTGCGCCCACCTGCAGCCGAAATGTTGTACTCCAGCGGCTCTGGTTCTACTAATCCTACACCTCCTGCAACTCTGAGCGCGTCAGTTTGGACTCGCAATAGTCGTCAGCGTGATCGCCTTGTCTTTGCAGAACTCTGTGGTGACGACATTGATGACTGTAACGATAACTACAACAGAGCCAGCTACTATAAGAAGTGAGACGTCCATCAAAAGTTAGTAAACGTCGCCTTCTACCTCGCCCATGTAGCGGAAACATTATTCCTCAACCACGAACACTGTTGTGTCGCATTTACGCAGATGATCCGACATATATTCGGCACTACTGCTGGCCGACCTGATGTAACTAAAAAGAAGCTCGCCGACCGCTGCCAACACAAAAGCTATCGTACACTTCGTGCACTGAAGACGTCTTGGCGCTTTGCCGACGCGCCAGTAGCAACATGACGGAAGCAGAACACATTCGTCTTATTTTCAAGGAAATCAGCCCCATCGCATTCAGTGCCCTGGTAGCTCAATATCCCACTTCGGTTAGTGACCTCACTGCTACATGCCAGCAGCTTAACGAGCTTCGCTCCCTTCGGGTACTGCGTCCCTACGACATTGCGCATCTTGCCGGCGGGGGTGATTTACCTGAGCTACGGGCTCTCATATGCGCCATTATACGCGAGGAGCGTCATGGTCAATATGCGACGTTCCCGTCTGTTGCCTATCACCAGTACACGCCTTCTGGACTCCATCGGATCATCAGCGAAGAAGCATTGTCGTTTTAATTCGTACCCATTCGCACTACACACAGCCCCTTCGCATTTCCACCTACGTTGATGTTGCCTTGCAGCCGCCTCTGCTGGTGCCGAATTCAACTTTCTAGCGGGGGTTGTTTGCGATCTCGCCTAATAAAGTATTCGGTCTGGTTCCATCCTTTTAACATTTCTCCCATTGCGGCAGGCACATAATGCTTTAAATTATGAGCTGTCACTAGCTACCATGAAAGACCTTTCGGGGACGCTCGTACAGCAAAGCGACCCGCTTCGGTAGCCCAGTGGCCATGGCGCTTCGCTGCTAAGCTGGAGGTCGCGGGTTCGAGACCGGCCGCGGGAGCCTCACTTCAATGGGGCCATGCAAAAGCGCTCGTTTACTTAGATTTACGTGCACGTTAAAGAATCCCAGGTGGTCAAAATAAATCCCGACTCCATCCACTACGACGCGTCTCATAATCAGATCGTGATTTCGGCACGTAAAACCCAGAATTTATTTTAACGCGCCAGTGGTAAAAATGCTGTCTGCGGACAAGATTTTTTGGCGGCGTCGGAGCTTTTGAGCGCAGCCTATAGAAATGATCCTTCGCAAGATATTCAACTTTTTAAGAAAATTGGCTTGAAGTCCAATGCAACGAGTTTTACCTGCCGCGCGCATGCGCAGAGCCCCAAGGCCCCTTCTGCGGTAACTCCATCCGCGAAATGAACGAGGAGTGCGACTGCGGCTACGAGCGCCAGGACTGTGGTGCCGACGTGTGCTGTTACGCGCGCGAGCACGGAGAGATCAACCGCAAGCCGTGCACGCTCAGGCCCGGAGCCGCTTGCAGGTGAGGGCATCGCGCACGACCCCTGTTGACGTGCATAGCTTTTACCCGGCTGTCTCTCTAAAGAAGCGTTAAAGCAATTGACTTTACTGGTGACTGGCACCTATTTAAACGAAGACACGGTCCAGCGCGCAAGGAAAAGCGGGAAAGAGGGCAGATAAAAAAAGATTACTGGACAAATAGAACGCTGGTTTTCAATTCTATGAAGACCAGCGTTCTACCTGTTCAATTGTCTTTTTTCTCTGCGCTCCTTGCAATCTTTCCTTTTTTTTTTTACGCACTGGACCGTGTCATTGTCTAAATTCCAAGTAACCAACTTTCTTCCTTAAATACGGCACATATCTACCCCTCCTCGACATTGAAGAGTTGATCTAGGCCCGGCACAAGTTAGTGAGGACTCGAATTTGAGACACGTGTACTTCTGGGACGTGACCAGCAGCGTTAAGGTTTGTATAACGTCGTTACTAACAACGGGGAAAACTCTGTCCAACTGGGGACGCCACTGAAAAGAGAGCGAACTCAAGAAGCAAACGTAAAATTACAATGACGTGCTGCTCTATAGTGTGTGACGCCGCATGGGCCTCGCCAAAACAGTAGTGCTCTAAAGTAAGCATTCCTAGACCCCGCACAACCTCCTACAGTATATATTCTAAAATTTCCCTGCATATTATTCTACACAAGGTATTGACAGAAACAAGGCCATTTCCTTTCGAAGGCGTTTTCGCCGAAAATTGTTAACACGTGCTGTGTGCGCTGCTGTCGGAGCACCACCCATCGTTTGCTGTGGTCTACAAACATCCTTGAAAAACTCTAGAGTTTTCAGTCGATCGCGCATAGGTTCCTCCGTGAAGTGAAAGGGCGCCATGCGAAGCATGTACTTTTTCTTTCTTTTCTTTTTTTGCAACCACAGTCCCAGTAACGGAGCGTGCTGCAGCAGCGACTGCCGCTTTCACAACACGTCTACGGCATGCAGGCCTGAAGACGACTGCACCTTCGAGGCCTACTGCACGTATCCTTCTCCATGATGCTAAATTTTTCAGCGTGCCTCAAACAAATCGTGGTTTTTGTCACATAAAACCTCAGAATTCAATTATGCTAAATTTCAGTGCGGCACATGTTCTATGCAGAAGACCGTTTCACAATAGAGCTTAAAAGATATCCGCAGCACCCCCGTCCTCCCTTTCGCTGCGTTCCAGCCATTCCTTATTTTTTTGCGAACACATCAGCGCCAGTATACGAATCAAGTTGCGTCGTTCAACATGAAAACCACCATCTGCAACATTTACAACGAACATGACATTTCGGAGTCATTTATTGCGGGAAGTGAAGGTCCAAACCCTCTAAGCTATATAAAAAATAGTGGCAAGTGTCATAGCGTCACAAATAATACAGTATAATGCTCGATGCTACGGACAAGTTTCGGTACTCGGCAGGTGGATGCCTTCATGACGCCATGACATGTTGGCTTGCTCCGCTCCTGCGAACGCTGCTTCACGTGCGTGCAGCCAGAAGGAATCCGCGCCGCCGTCTTCTTTATTTTTCTTGAGAGGCAGCGTCATCGAAACTCGCCTTAATGCTACATGACAGCAGCAAATCCCGCTCTGTGTCATGACATCACGATAACGAGCACGAGAATAAACGGGTTGTTTCTCAAGACCAAGTTTAGAATCGATGCAAATATTACGTTCAGACTATAGCTAAGCGTTATCACTACACAAGCGAGAAGCGTGTAGCATAGTTTCTACAGCTTTGAAAGACGTGTGTCAGTATTTCTCTGAATATCCAGTACGCCGTATTCGAAGTCGATTCTATTCGAGTGTGCGTGTGTGTGTATGAAGTACCGCTGCGCGCAGCCATCAAGGTCGGGCCACTGCACCGTCTGCAGGAGTGCACGGTATCGAAAGATTACAGGTGAACTAAATGCAATAAATATAACAATCCAAACGCATGCTGTCAGTGATATTTTTATTTTAGGCTATTTATGAGCCTCTACAGATATTTTGTCAAAAGCTCGCAGGAAGGTAGGGCGAAACGGAGGCATACCCCACCACTAGCATGGGTGCAATATGGCGTAAAATAAGTTACTATTTCGCTGACGTTACAATAGACTCTACAATACGGATAATGGCTCCGCAGACCCTTTTTCTAAGCTCGTGGACATTGACTTTAACACATTTCAAATTATACTAGAAACAATAAGCAAATAATTTTCTGCTCATCCATGAAGTCCGATGCACGTAGTACCACATATAAGTTGCTTAAACCGGTGGCAACAAGGTTATTAAACAAAATTGATAACACTCTGGGTGCAAGGCTGTCGTATCGCCAACGACGACGAAAAGCACCCGTGAAGTTCATTTCAAGTATCGCGAGACGACGGTGCAATCGACGAAGAAAATCAACGCAACGAACCGCGCCACGATGTTATACATCTGTGCGTATATCTTTTGCGTGCCTAGACCATTGCATACATGAGAGGTCGTCATTTTGTCCAAGTGGGTATGTATTCGTGTAATTTTATCAAGTAATGGGTTTTTGACATGCGTAAGTAATCGGTTATCGCAAAGAACCAATTATGAAAGGTATTGGCAGCTGCAGCAGACGACAGGCGTACGCCAACGCTGCTCCATGCTGGCAGTGACAGGCATTCACAAAAGTGAAACACCACATATTGACCGATTCTCCTCCGCGCTTTTACCGCCGTGCTGTCCTTGACCGCTGTCGACCAGCGGCACAAGCGGCGAGTGCCCTCCGTCCGACTGGAAGCCGGACGGCACGCTGTGCAATCATGCCACTCAGCTGTGCGACGCCGGCGAGTGCAGTCAGTCCGTTTGCCGCCTGTACAACCTGGTCGACTGCTACCTGACCGGGTCATACCTGAGCATGGAGGACATGTGCCTCATCGCCTGCAGAGAGAACGGTGCGAACGCGCCCCCGAGGCGCTGTGCGAACTAAGTACTCTTGCTTGGGCTAGTTCGTTCATGCTTGAAGTAGTAAAGGCAAGGCGCAGAAGACCAGGACTCAAGAAGAAGAACACAAACGACAGGACCGGCGCCTGGACAGGAGAGGCGACAGGAGAGGCGCCGGTCCTGTCGTTTGTGTTCTTCTTCTCGAGTCCTGGTCTTCTACGCCTTGCCTTTACTACTTCAAGTGCGAACTAAGGGACCCGAGGAAATACTGCCTTCTTTTTATTACCAATGCCAAGTGTCAGTGTGATCTCATAATCGCGCTTTTCCGTATGCTTTGAACGCCTAGATAAATGCAATTTACCATATTGCACTACCTGTCTTTATTTCACAGTAAGCTTTACGCTCCGGCTTCAAATTTAGATATTCAGCAACTTTTATGAAAAAAAAATGCGCGTGATTCGAAATTTCAAATGTGTATCGGGTAGCACAAAAATGTTTATTTATGTCGTCAAACAATTACCAAAACAACAGAATTTGTGCGTTTTCGTTATTCTCAAGATTGCTTAACATTTCCGCAACAGTAACGCTTTCTCTAAGGGGACTCGTCCTGCGCGCTCGTTTCGTGCAGTGCCGGGAAGCGAATGCAAGGAGGCGTGCAGCTTCGAGCGCATGCGGGACTTCTGCGGCAGGCGCATGCAGCCGGGCGCTCCGTGCTACGACCTGCAGGGATACTGCGACGTTTTCCAAAAGTGCCACCTCATCGACGCCCAGGGTTTGCTCTCCAGGCTCAAGCGACTCGTCTTCGGCGGCGAGGGCATGGGCAGCGCACTTGTGGTAACATATATGGCTGCCGTTCGTCCCTGCGATAAAAGAACTGTTCGCGAAATTTTGCGAACGCCCTTGCCCCTCCCCCCCCCCCCCCCCCCCTACTACCTCTTTCTCGTGTGTTTTAATTTCTCCTAGCGAAGCGTTTGCTTCTGTAGTTTATTTTATACGCGCTGCAGACTCGCAGATGTTTCACAAGCTCTCCTCGAATTCAACGTTTTCTTTGACTCCTGAGTAACTTGATTCCCTAACATCGCTCATTGATTCCTGAGTCATGTATTTATAGCCACTACGTTTGATCTCGCTAACTATGGTTTATTTGACGGAATTGGCTCACTACGTAGTATAGCCAATTCCGGCTTATCCTATCTTGAATATATTTACATAAGGGCATCTGCTGTTGCCGTGGTATAACGTTCTTCGTTATGCGCGCATGTAAGTCTAAAACACAAACATCCCTGCACGTTCTCTGTCACGCAGCGCTACTGGTACCTGACGCTGGTGGCGGTCGTACTGGCGGGCGCGGCAACTGCCGTGTTCGTGCGAGTTTGCGCCGTGCACACGCCGAGCACCAACCCGCACCTGCCACCGGAGAGGACCGTCATGTCGAGTGCGCGCCACCCGGTCGCCTTCATCAAGGATGTGACGCGCTTCTCGTGAAGGGATACAGGATTGGGAAACCCGCTCCGCATCTCTGAATATTCAAGGCGCTATATTGGGTTGGAAAACATCTCTTTCAGCGCCCTCCCCCCCCCCCCTTTTTTTTTTTTTTTGCCTGAGAATCAGTCTCGAATAACAAGCTGCTGTCCTCCATCCCCCTCGCAGAAAACAACCGCAAACTATAGAGGGACGACCAGCACTGAAAATTTGAATGAATGCGCTATGAATTTATTCTTGAGTTGGACTTGTCGCAAGTTCAGTGCTTACAAACGCCTTCTTAAGATTCCGTGCTGTTGAAGATGACTAAAAGGATATACTCATACGTGCTGTATAGGCGAAGAGAACGTAACATAAAGCTAGTGCAACGGCAATTTGATTACCGGGGACAGCTTTTCTTCGTGGGAAAGACTGTGACTGAGATTTCAAGCTTTTCTAACCTTTCCACTTGGGGGTCAAGTGATTATATTTGCTTAACATGCATGGCTGTTTTTTCTTAACTGGGCAGTCTTCGGTATAAATATACAAGAAAACGAAAGAGAGCAGATGTAAAGACACGCAGTGTGCCAATGTGTGCGGATATTTTGTTATTTTGTTCGTTCGGTCGTAACTGATTGCATTCAATGGGGCACATGAACTTCATGGTTTTATGGAACCACTAAATCATAGCGCCGAACTAGAAACTTAGTCCTTGTTCATTTGTATATCTACTGGTTTGTTATCCACTACTTTTGCCATAGGAAGAAATCAAGACGATCACTCATTCTCACTTCGAAACGTCTAGTCGCTTGATGAGCGGAAACATGGTTATGGGAGGAAAGCACCCACGTATTGCCCTCTTTGCTCTTCCAGGAATATGACTGCCCGTACGCCGCAATGTCAGTGTTTTATGGAATAAGCTGCTACGCGAGAATAAACGCAGCAAAATAAAAGGTATTTGAATAATTCAAAAGCACCTGCCGATTGTTATAAGTGGACAAGCTGATAAACATGAACAGAATATATCATCCTCTAAGCACCAATTAGGCCAATGTCCTACTTGTTGGACACAAAAGCGAGCCTCGACTCAGATGGACAAATATTTTTCAGCATCCTTTTAGAAACGAAGCGGTTGTAGATGGCATGAAGGTCATTCTTTTCCCCTTCTTGCTACGTACTAAAGCCAATCGATTTGGCTGTCTGGCCCGTTTTCGTGGTCGGCAGCCGCAATTTCGCTGCTGAGAATGCGTGCTATGGCGCAGCCGAGTTGAGAAGCGCGTTCGTCGTCAAGCACCCACTAGCGCAGTCAGATGCGCATGCTGTCGGCGTCTGAAGGGTTATATGTCGTGGTCGTTGGTGGACGCTGAGTCACGCTGCCCTGCAACCTGGCCTGATGCTTGCAAGGCGCGTACGTAGCCAAAGTCTGCTGTGCATCTCTGGTCGAGATGCCACGTTTCGTCTTGCCGGTCCACCACATTTTCGCTTAGACAGACTCCCACAGTGCGTGGGATCTGCACGATTTCACAGCGAATGGCCGGAGGAGTATCCGGCCTCCGTAGAGTAAACGAGCGCAGTAGTAAAACGCAGGTGCACAACCTTTGTGACGTAGTCGTTGTCACACTTTCACTCCGTTGTCGTCATTCTGTTGTCATGCCGTGTTGGTCGTGTTGCCGTTGTCGTCACACCATCGTCGTCGGTGGCGGCGGCGGCGGCGTTACGCAGTCATGCCGTCTACCAAAGCGCGATTTGGGCCACTATCATCAATTAGCGTTATCGACGTCAGCACTATTTTGGAAATGCTGCTGGTAGGTCCATTTGATTTCTGCGGACCGCATAAGGCTATTTGCCTACTTTGACACTAATCTTCAATGCTTCTTGCGGCATTTTGGGGGGGGGGGGGGGGGGGGGGTCTTGACACCTTCGTGCTAAACCAACATATTTCTTTTATACAGGAGGTAAAATCCGGTGACTACGGAGGTAAGGCAAAAAACAATACGTAGACGTAAGTTTGTCGCTTCGATTCAGGTGCTGGTTTGTAAATTTTTTCGCCACATTGATTACGACATCGGCTGGTTGGACGCAGTGGCTCACGTCACCTGATGATGATGAACGTACCTCTGCCATGGCTCGCACCCACTAAGGAGTACAGGCCAAGAATCGGGCGGCGGGAGGTGGCTAAAGAAAATTCTTATTTGAAAACAATAAACGCAAAGTAAAAGAATTGCAAAAAAAAGATGATGCAATAACCAGACTAGTATACTAAGCACTAGGTCAAAGGGATCGAATCTCTGCTACGGCGGCCGCATTTCGATGGGGGCGAAATGCGAAAGCAGCCGTGTACTTACAGGTGCACGTTAAAGAATCTCAGGTAGTCGAAATTTCCGGTATCCCCCACTACGGCGTGCCTCATAATCACAAGTGGTTTTAACATATAAAACCCCATAATTTCTCAATATTATTTTTTCTCTTAAATTTCACCGTCCGCTTCTCCGGTCTCACTTTTCAATTACACGAGAATTATTCGCAGTCACATCTTTTTATTAGCTGTTTTACAATGAACTATTAACAAAACGTAAACCTACTAGATTCTTGGACCATCCCCCATTGCAGGTACGTACCACGTTTTGAAGGCACAGCAACAACCAATACTACAATTACAAATACCCTCCCTCTCCCCATGATTCTTGGCCCATGCCCCTGTGGCTAAGTGCCATATCTTGAAGGCACATCATCATCATCATCATCACCAATGTCATTAAATAAAGGAAAATTTAATTTGTGACCACCTCTGCAACTGGGAAGGCGACGTAACGCGATGGCGCGGACGTCAGCTGTGTATCCAGTATGCAGATGTTGAGCGGGATTTAGCGATAATAGCAGCTGCTGGCGTCAACTCAATGTCGTCCACTGTTGCACCACCACCAGAGTAGTTAGGAGGCAGAATCTTGGACTTTCCATCTGTTGGTCGCAAGTTACAATTCCCCCGGCACAATTACATTTTTTTTTCTTTGTGCATTTCTCGCAAATGAGTTTGAAACTTCAGCGACTCTACCGGCGGACATCAAAACAAGCGCGCATAGTGATTTATTGAAGCGATCAGGTCAATCGCATTCTTGCGCCTTGAAAACGAATGTCAAATAGTGAAGCGCAATGATCAAAGAACATAACGACAGAGCCAGACGAAATGACATACAATTGATTCGAACATGATTACTCAGAAGAAAGAAAGAGCAAATAGCAGTTCAATACAATATTGCTTTCTAATTGGCAGACGAGAATCTAAATTGCGAATAATCTAGGCAACCAAAGTTCATCAATGGTAAGTTCATTCGCTTATATATACTTTGCGTCCGTAGGCAAGTACCTCTATCAGCTGCGATTCAGTGTTTATCTTGCAATTGCCCTTGGCTCCCTCGTCGCGAACGGCAGGTAATTGGAACCGCCGCCTGTCGAAACAAAGTACATCACATTGGCGGACTCACGTGTTGAGTTACATAATCAAATTTGAAAAACAAAACCACCACACGAAAAGAAAAGCACGTCGCAGAAAATTGCCGGACCGGCGGTCGCAAGCAATCTTTCCAGATCATTTACTCCTCTGCGACGCACGTCTTTGATGCCATTTTCAAAATTTCGATTCTTCATAATTCGCTGAATTCCAGATATTATGTACAGCACAGCTCGTGCCATCTCGCCTTCGCCCTCGTCATTATTCCTCCCGTTGTGCGCTTACCACGCAATGGAGCAATTACGTCCACTGTACATAGGGTCGCCTGGTTTGCAGCCAAAGGCGCGCGCAAACTCGTCTACGATGGTAAGCGGCCCGTTGCACTTTCGGCGGCCATTGAGACCACCACACTGAATGAAGCACCAGAAGACCAGAAGCAGCTCGACGTCCGTCCAGTCCTCGTAGCCGGCAAGCCTGGCGGTCTGCAGGCGTCCCTCGGTAGCTTCCGCCAGGGCGCCCAAGATCAGACGGAGCGAAGTCACCCTTCGCACGAGCTCGATATGCTCCGGCTCGAGGTGACGCAACAGCACCTGGCTCCCGAAAAAGCAGGCCGACTTGAGCGTGAATGCAAGCTGGAGCTTCCTGTCGGCCGTTCCTGTGAACGCGGCCGAAGAGAAGGCGTCGGCCACTTCGCCGCCCAACGTCGCGTACTTGACGGCCGCCACGTCTCCTAGCTCGTAGAACGGCTTCTCTAAGACTGCGGGCAGGAGTTCAAACTGACCGTGGGCGGGGTAGGAGCAGAAGCGTGCCCTTCCGCCGCTCACTAATTCCGTCATAGATGTGTCTGCTACGGTCAGCCGGCGAGCCACGGCAGCGAGACGGACGTTGTCGAACACGTTGTCGCCCATGTCTGGAAAGAGACGATACAAATCGTCCAACGTCGTGGCGTTTGGAGTCTCCAGTAGTCGCAGAGAGCTGACCAGCGCCGCTTCTTTCAACATAGACTCGGGAATGGCGGTGAACCAAGGCGACGAGCCGAGGTGTCTGCGAAGTGCCGTCTGCACGGTTGTTTCTATGGTCTGGACGTCATCCATCACGCGCTTTGTGACTTCGCGGCTCAGGTGGCCCACGTAGAAAGCCAAGCCCATGTACACGTGGGCGATGTCTGCGCAGAACAGCGCGTGCTCCCTGTTCGCTAAGGCATCGTCGCTCACAAAGTACTTCGTGACGATTTCCGAACTGGTCAGCAGTGAGAGAGCCTGCGCGACCACCCAGCCGACGTAATAGGCCATGACGCTTTCGCTCTCGCTCTTGACTAGCGCGAAGAAGCTATTGAAGAAATCGACGTTCTCAACGCTCACTAATAAGACCGAGCCTTCGGAGAAGTTGAAGCTAGACCGCATGCTGCTGTCCCATTCAGAACTCTGGAAAGGGTTCTGGGTCTTGTTCACCATCGCGTTCAGGCTGCTGTCCTCCAGTATGGTCCAGTTCGGTGTCGTGAGCGCTGCCTTCAGGGCAGGCACCACCTTGTCTTCTAGCACTCTGAGTTGTCTGTAGGAATACGCTCTTGTCCCGGCGCTGCCGAATGCGGCAACCATGCTGTCGAAGTATATCCGGTAGTGATCTTCGCCGGCACTCTTCTCGAGCAAGCGCTGCCTTCCCGATAGTACGGACCAAAAGAAAGGTGACGGCCTCATTATGACGCTCCCGTTACTCCGCATGATGAACTGCAGGACGCTTGCCCAGCTCCAGGTCCAAGCCATGGAGAAGAAGATGCGGAGAAGGCGCGAGGTGTTGGTCAGCTCAGGCCAGCGCACGCCGCAGTTTTCCATCACCGACCGTGCCTCGCTCACGTGGTTGTAGTCTTGCGTGTGGACGTGCGCGCAAGACTGATACAGCCTGGCAGCTTTCTGCACCGCGGTCTGCCCTTGTTGGGGAGTTGTCGTCCTATTCGCCATAGTGGCCACGTTGGTCATGAATCTGGGCGAGAGTGTGCATCGCAACAAGTGTAAACATATACTGCCTGTGCATTTTCTATCTCTGCGCGCTCGCACACAGTGCGTGTCGACATTTCTAGAATTTTCTACTAGTGAGTACAAGTACACACTGATCAAATTAACCTGCGTTCTTGTCCCGTATCCAGAAAGCAGTTCATGTGCTATAAGCTTTCGCGAAAAAAATACGTAAGAACAGGTATCGGGCAAACAACATACTACGCACGGAAGCAGCCGTCCTATAGTAATCAATTATTGCGACAGAAAAAAATATGCGCGTACATTCGCTGCGAGTTTTTCTGTGTGTGTTTCTTCTCTTGTTGGCCACTTTATTTCACAGCCATTGTTGTATACGCTGTGCTTAATTTAGGACGTTAGAAGTAAGCCCAAAAATAACAGGAAGGCGTACGTACACAAGACAGGTGATCTCCTATGAACCGCCTGCCCTGTGTACTTCCTCGTCCCTGTTATCTTTGTGCTCGTTTCTATGATACCATCCGTATATGTATATACCAACTCGCACAACAACGCACATTGCTGTGCATAACAATGTTCGCGAAAGAAAGCTGGTAAGCCACACGTGAAAGAAAACAGTGAAGGCTGGAGTTACATAAATCCGAGTAGTGTTCCCTAGTGTCACGATAACGCCTTTAAGCATAATCCCCGTGTTGCGCTGCCAACAATTTCGTGTACAGTGGTCAGCGATTGAAACGCGATACTCGGAGCGCGTCGCTGCCCAGCACTTCTTGCGCCGCAGGTGGGCACTGGGGACATCAAGCTGCGGCGTTCTTGTACCACATGAAAGCGAGAGTGACTGTGATGCATTGTGACATGCATTCCGCCCCACAGCAATCACCTAGCACTCACCGGTATTGCAAAAAAGCACCGGCCACCGGTCGCAAGTACATGAGTCCACTAGTGCGAAGGACTTAGTAGTCATCCGTACAGCTTTGAGACGTTAAAATACAATAATTAGTAGTCCATTAAGCTCGGAATTTCGACGATCCAATTCGTCAAAGATGACCCAAGCTTCTTCGCGAGAGAAAATTGGAATGTAGACCTTACCTATCGCGGCAACGTTTACCTTGTAGTACCTTCGTTTCGCACATCTGGCAGTAATCATTTACGAGTACAGAAGGCTTTGTTTACGCAAATACATAATACATAACGAGCGGGACAGCGGAGATAGTCCACAGTATGGTTCCCCACGACAATTGGAGGCGTTCAAATTAATATGGTGGGCAATACGACATTGACGGTACATGCCAAAGGCCACGGTGAAATATTTATTTCTCCCTTCCCTCACCCGTACGAATGCAGGGCGGGAGGTGGAGGCCGTACTTACTCTTTGTAGATGGTGTCCCTGACAGACAGGTCATGCGCCGCCTCCCAGCGACCGCAGACATATGCGTAGAAGTCCCGGCAGGGCGGCACCGACGCGTTCAGGTTGGCGTCCAGTAGCGCGCGGTGTCGCTGGCAGGCCGGCGACGAGCACGGGGCCGAGGACACCACCCGGACGTAATAGGCGGCCCCAATAAGGGTCAGCATGAGCGCCGCGATGCTCGCCAGCAGCGCAGGTTGGAGGCAGTTGCGATCGTTGTTGTTGGCGGCTTCGCACACGCCAACCAACTGCTCGGGCTGTGACGCGGGGGATATTTCGACCAGAACGGGCGTCGGATTCCAGGACAGTTCATTGCCGCGTGGAAGCTTCTGCTTCGGTTGCTCCGCCTGGAGTATGTTCGACTTGGAGGCTACCACTTCTCCGTCCTGAAGCATCGTATTAATACGCCGAGAAACATGAAGGGCTGCAGCGAACAATTCCAGCGTATAAACCGCCACAAGGATGAGGCGGCGCTAACATTGATAACGTCTCGCTGGCCTGCCACCGACTATACAACATGCCAAGTATACCGTTTCTCGTCAGACCACTAAGCAGTGTTCGATCTGATCGAAAACCACAAGGTGACGCCGAGTGCCGATGGCTCTCACACTGCCTCGCGGTGCTTCGGGGCCCGAATTTTGTGATGTGCCATTTCATCCACCCCCCACCCCTTTTTTTTTCTTTTTTTTTTCTTATCGCACGTCTTGCCGAGCTGCCGATCTCAGTGATAACGGCGACGTTGTGGCCATCTATATAGCCATGTTCAATCCAACGACGAAAGGTGCAAAGAATTTGTGGAGTGAATTGTTAGAAAGTATAATGGCCTCAGGGCATCCGTCCTCAGCGAAACAATTAAGGTGTCAGAAACGGAAGATATTTGCAGTCGTACGCTATATGAAGGTTAAAGCACGAGCGTCGACCGTTAGACTAATTCAATCTTCAGGTGCTTGTTTAGGAGCGCTCCACAGGTAGCCATCTTGTTCGGGTAGTCGAAAAAGGGCGCTCCGATTGCATTTGGTTCGTTCTTTCAAATCGCTAAAACCCTATTTGGAGCGCCCAAAAATTCACCGACGACGCCATGGAAACTGCGAGATTCGGCCTGTTTCCGGTCGCGTGAGCGCTATGCAGCTGCCGTCAGCGCGCTTTTACCGGTCTCGTATGGTGTCGTCTCGGCCGTTTGGCGGTTTCGTAATAATGCTGTCGCGCTTTGCGAGCCTCACAACGACGACGGCGACGCGGTGACGCTCTCATTTGTTAGCGACACCTTCAGTTCTTTTAAATCGAGAGGCAAGCTGTGAAAGCGTCTTAGTGCTGAAAATGCGGTGCTGGCATGTGGCTGCCTTTCAAGCAGCTATCGCTGTAGCGATCGTTTTCGTATAGCCTACCAGTTTTTTCTCTAGAATGCGCTCTCGCTCATCGTGATGCTATAATGTTGTGTGATGCGGCGGCTTGCGCAGTCGGGCATCACCCTGGCATCACCCGAAGTTCCCCTCGGCCATCGCTTCCTTCCCTGTCCTATAGCTCCGGAAACTGAACCGCCGTTTAGGTAGCGCGTGCTATGCCTGAATCGGATCTGGATAGTCTTGCTATCCGACTTGCAAGACCGGGTCGACCACCAGAATTTACCATTATTTTCCCATCGAATGGCGGTTTCTACACGGTGGAGACGATACTGGACGAGAAATTATGTGCTCTCTCTATCCTTCGTTCCTTGCTGCAGTCACCACTACCACTGAGATGAACTCGCAGTATTTCTTTAATGCGAAAACTCCTTTTTGGCTGCTCTACCCCATTGTAGTCAGTCTATTTGGCATCGATATGACGACTTCGCAAGAATAATTGTATAAATATAATTTGTCTCCGGCGAGGAATCAAGCATGGGCCTGCAACATGGTACGCGAGTACTTATTTTCGGCGCCACGCGAATTTCATTATTTTTGTTGCCAATGCGGCATGGTGCACGGCAACTTGGCGCGGCGGGGCGCCGCTTTGCCTCGAATTCAATTTGGATAATTGATTGTTGAATCGGTTGAAAGGGAAAGATGGCATCTGCCACAGCGTTTAGTACTAATGACTACTTCGACAAAGAGACTTGGCTTCGTCAGGGCTGACGAAGACAAGTCCTCTCGTCGAAACGTTGGCCCTCTTGTTCGATCGTCGATCATTTCAAGTGTCAATTTTCCTGTGAACATTTGTTTAGTATACAGTATGAAGGCTAAAGGTACTAATAACTGATTTCATTCAACAAAAAGCTTTGTGGTTGAAAATTTGTTCCTGTAGTACCCCTACGCCGTGCAGATTTCTACATAACTTATTTCGATACACCGTGCCTATTATAGCATCGGCCCGTGGTAATGAAAGAAAATCTAGCAAAGTGCTTCGCACCTCAACGATACCGTTAAATCTACTGCGGCTGCTTTTTTTTTTTCGTTTAGAATATTATGTGATATATACATGCATTGTGTATACACATAATTGTGTTTCGGTTACAGCCAACCATCTTTCAAGTCTTCGTTCGACCAGCAAACAGCCTCTGTAAAACAATAAATATTCACAATTTCCCGAAATAGTTCATTTGACTTATGATAAATTGCAGACTTTTTCAGCGCAACCAGCCTCTCATTGACCTTGCAGCATATAAACGAAATCTATGGGCTCACTATACGAGCGTGAGCTTACCAATGACTCCCCTGGGCGTCATTTCCATCGCTTATGCATGCGCCAGGCTGCAACCGCTTGCGTCTTCCATATCGTCAAATTCAACGTCGAGAAATGAGGCGATGCAAGTGCAGGAAGAAAATTCTCACCGGTAATGCTATCTTCGATTCCCTACTTTTCACGGCCTCGGGCTTCGCTGTGTGGGCTGGTGGCTCTTGAGATGGTGCGACGGCGTCCTATGATTAAGAACCAAACAAAAGGTTGAAACGTTCGGCAAGGAATCCACACGGAAACCGCTGAAAGAAATCCGCAGGCAATAAGGTTTTTTTGTTCATTTTCACACTATTATACTTGTCGATAGAGGCTGCTGAGACGGCGCGAGCGCTTAGAACTGAATACGTTACAAGAATAAATCACACGTATACGCATGCACACAATCTTCGGTTTCCCGGCTCGGTGCTCACCCAGCCATAGAGATGACCCAGCAGTATGCTGCAAACTATCTAGATACATGCGTGTCGGCAGAAGGAGATAAAGTATAAGTCAATGCACTGACAACGAAACAAATGCATACCCATGCCAGCACGCGAGCTAGAACTGACCTGACGATCACTGGCTGGCGTATGATAAACGAACGGAAAACACACATACACTATAGAGCAGGACTTAACAGGACGAACGAGCGACAACAGTTGCATGGCGAACACAAGGACAAGTATTCTCAAAACATTTTCTCAAGTTCCGTTTGTGATTGGTTATCGCCAGGGTGATCATCTGGTTATCACAGGGATCGCAATCATGACACTAGTGGGAGCACATCTCTAAGAGTGTCTTCCCATCCAATGAGAAGACGCTCTTCGGTATGGTTCGTGAATATGAGCTAAATTTCCTCTAAGAGTATTTGCCGTGGCGTTGTTCTCTGTTACGGTAGGTACAATAGCTGTACGGCAACCAGCTGCTTAGTCGCGACACTGCGCACGCTTCTGGAGACAAATTCACAAAGTTTTTCGTTCCTAAGTGATCCTTGCCATTGCCTGGCCGCCTTCGCTAACGTTTGCAGCAATGGCACTGACTAAAATTTTCTCTTGCAGACAAGTTCAGCATAAGAGTGCGGAACCTGTTCCGTATCAACGTTCTTATTTTTCTTTCCTTTCTTTTCTTGTTTAGAGAGCACTTTTCTAGCCGGGATAGTATCTGCAAAATTTCTGCAGAAAGTAGAGGCACCGACAACAGGGAGCGCACATACTATTTTAATTTGTTGTCTAGATGGACAAAACAATTTTTCACATTAATGACGCACCTCCGGTAGAATGAAAGCAGGAATGGAAAAAACTAAATACACACAGCAGGCGCAACCAAAATGCTCCATGCGCCTCCCGCACGAAACTGCTAGCTAGCGGAGCGCCAGGAGGAAATGTGCGCAGTAATGATATGTCGGATTTTCGCTGCGAGTTCTCCAACGCGCAACAAAGCAAAACATTCGTTTTCCTTCTGCGAACTGAGTATTTGTGTTCTACAAATCTCATTTTGATTGATTGATTGATTGATTGATTGATTGATTGATTGATTGATTGATTGATTGATTGATTGATTGACTGACTGACTGACTGACTGACTGACTGACTGATTGATTGATTGATTGATTGATTGATTGATTGATTGATTGATTGATTGATTGATTGATTGATTGATTGATTGATTGATTGATTGATTGATTGGACATAACCATCAGCAAGGTGTCTGCCACTCAAAAGCAACCATATGGAACGCGTGTCCGAAGTATTTTTGGCGTGGAGTCCGCGTAACGCGGCGTCAACGTGACCATTTAGGCAGCGCGAATCGCGATGGCACCGCTATACTCGCAGCTGGAATGTATTCGATGCAGTTATTTAACGGGACGCTCAAGTAGAACAGTAAGGTAAGCTGTATTAGTAAGCTTTACCTGTGCAACAGCGAAGCAGCCATTACCATGTGCGAGGGCTTTGTAAACCATGAGTAAAGACGCGAAAACGTAAGGCCCGTGGCGACGTCACCCTGACGTTCCCCCACCAGCCCGCCATAACGTCACGGATGTTGACGACATTTACTCGAGTATAGTTTACTATTTATCCGCAAAGGAGAGCTTTATATGGCACTCTAAGGAACCAAATATTCAATCTGGAAGATTTCAAGAGCAGTCGATGCGGTGAAATAGTTCAAATACGAAAAAATACTTGGAAATTGGTGCGCAAGCGTCCTCCGGCCAGGCGCGCGCTTGGGAGAGGCTCTGTTAACCACGCTGGCCCCGATTAGTTTCGAACGACTGCAACCTGCAAAGGTGGTATCGCTATGCGTGTGGCTTAGACGGGACTCCTGCACCAGCGCACACCGTGGCAAGCTTGTCTGAAGTCGAATGCACGACCAGTCCAAGCGATCATGGCAGCCGTAGGCTGCGAAACATGTCGACCGACCGAAAGCATCCATCCCTCAAAAAAATAAGAAGGAGAAAAAAGGAGGTTTGAGCCACTTCCATGGCGACCATTTCCGACGTGGCGTCCCAATGCACCTATTAGGTGGGGACGCCCTCGGGTTGATAATACACCCCCCTTTCTGAGCACTGAGGTCCTATAATGGCTGAGCACTTGGCCAGGAGCGTGCGGGTGCCTATTCTGCCGGTAGGTAACCGACGGCTGCTCCAGTCTGCCTCCCACAGCCGAGGCAGATGCTCTTCAACAATGCCATCTGTGGTTGGACATGGGCGCGCTGACGCCAAGCACAATCCCATTAGCCCCCACCCCTTTTGAGATGCGAAAACCCACACGTAGCCGAGTACCAGACTGGGGAACACCTTTACCCAATAAAAAAATCGGTGGGTTTCCGGCAGCACCGAGATTTTGACCCAATACATTCCGCATACGTGGCGGATGCTCTATCACTGTAGGCCATCACTGCGGTTTGAAGGATTGCCCGCCGGTCCATGCCGATAATTTCACACAAGCGAGGGCCCTTCCCAAGGGTTGAGGTTACCGTGAAATGGCTGAACACTGGCCAGGGAGCGCTTTTGTGCCCATTTTACCGGTAGGTAGCCGTCGACGCCTACATTAGAGAACGTCCCACGACCGTAGCAGATGCTCTACCCGAGGCCGTGAGTGGTTGCACATGTTGGTGGGTGTCCTTCCCAAGCGTGGAGCTCCCATGTATTCGCCGAGCACCGGGGAGAGCGCGCTAGTACCAATTTTGCCGGTAGGTACTCGGCGGCAGCACCAGTTCGCCTCCCACAGCATGCTGCAGATGTTCGACTATTTCGTCGTGGCTATGGGGAGACAAGAGGCGCCCAGAGACCTTTCAATTTCTGTAGAGCGCCCTTTTAAGATGAGAACCATTGTAAGAAGATCTAGTGCCGGGCTGGGAGACATCTCTACACGTTAGAAAAGACCGGTGGGTTCCCGGCAGCATTCGGATTCGATCTGAGTACCTCCTGCATACGAGCGAACAGTCAACTATTTCTCCACCACTGCGGGGATCTATGATCTATTGATCTATGGTCTACGGGCGCTTGATATCATCATCATCAGCCTGGTTATGCCCACTGCAGGGCAAACGCCTCTCCCATACTTCTCCAACTGCCCCATTCATGTACTAATTGTGGCCATGTTGCCCCTGCAAACTTCTTAATCTCATCCACCACTTATAACTTTCTGCCGCCTCCTGCTACGCTTACCTTCCCTTGGAATCCAGTCCGTAACCCTTAATGACTATCGGTTATCTTCCCTCCTCATTACATGTCCTGCCCATGCCCACTTCTTTTTCTTGATTTCAACTAAGGTGTCATTAACTCGTGTTTGTTCCCTCACCCAATCTGCTCTTTTCTTATCCCTTAACGTTCCACCCATCATTCTTCTTTCCACAGCTCGTTGCGTCGTCCTTAATTTAAGTAGAACCCTTTTCGTAAGCCTCCAGGATTCTGCCCCGTACATGAGTACTGGTAAGACACAGGTGTTATACACTTTTCTCTTGAGGGATAATGGCAACCTGCTGTTCATGATCTGACAATGCCTGCCAAACGCACCCCAGCCCATTCTTATTCTTCTGATTATTTCAGTCTCATGATCCGGATCCGCGGTCACTACATGTCCTAAGTAGATGTATACCCTTACCACTTCCAGTGTCTCGCTACCTATCGTAAACTGCTGTTCTCTTCCGAGACTGTTAAACATTACTTTAGTTTTCTGCAGATTAATTTTTAGACCCACCCTTCTGCTTTGCCTCTCCAGGTCAGTGAACATGCATTGCAATTGGTCCCCTGAGTTACTAAGCAAGGCAATATCATCAGCGAATCGCAAGCTACAAAGGTATTCTCCATTAACTCTTATCCCCAATTCTTCCCAATCCAGGTCTCTGAATACCTCCTGTAAACACGCTGTGAATAGCATTGGAGAGATCGTATCTCCCTGCCTGACACCTTTCCCTATTTGGATTTTGTTGCTTTCTTCATGGAGGACTACAGTGGCTGTGGAGCCGCTATAGATAAATCTTTAAGTATTTTTACATACGGCTCGTCTACACCCTGATTCCGTAATGTCTCCATGACTGCTGAGGTTTCGACTGAATCAATCGCTTTCTCGTAATCAATGAAAGATATATATATATAACTAGAAGTCTGCGCGCAACAAAGGGCACGTAGGCACGGCCGGACTTGACCTAGCACAAACGAGCCACATCTATCTGCGACGCGCGCACCCGTACCGAAGAGTGGAGCAAGGACAAGAGGCGCCGAGCCAGTAGCAGTGTGCGCGTGAGTTCGTGAGAGAACGCGCGCATGCGCGTAGAGTGAGGGGCCGAGCCAATAGCGGCCAGCGAGCGGGTGCATGGGGGTGCGCGTGTATCAGCGACAAACTGTGACGTTGGACGGCTTCACATTTGACCTTGGCTCCGACTAGGCAAAGAAATACTTGGCATTTAAAAAAGAAAATTAGCAGCCTTAAAGAGCCCCTCACCAGGTCTGGCCAGGCTTGCGGCGCTTGTCAGAGCATACATTGCGGGATAACAATCGTGTCTGCAAAGTATTACATCGCTACGCGCCGCGGAAAGATCTGAAATTTCAAACCGAACGACGTTTTTCCTTCTTCTAGCGGCTGCCCCTGCGCCTACGTAGTCGTGTCCGCAGTGTGACGTCACTCGTGGTGACACGTGATTTCGAGAATTATTCAAGACATATGTTATCTGTGCGATCTGTTGCTTGAATTGAAGAATTGAACTTTAGAGAAATAATAAAACACATAAACGAAATGTATGAGTGTTTTTTTTTTTTTTTTTTTTTTACTTCGCACCGAAGCAAGAGAGATGTACATCCGCTTCGTCTGCTTGTTCCCACGGTCGTGCGGTCACGTGCGCAGGTACCGAAACTATGCCACTTTCTACCGTATTCCATCGCCCGTAATCATGCTCTGCGATCCACTTGTTCTGCCTCAGTATTCGTGTAGCATTGAATTATATTGCTAGTCATGTTTCCTTGTGGACAGCGCGCAAAATCGTGCGCTGCGCGAACGAAACAACAGCTCGCGCGCGACGCCGTCGGCGGAAAAGCGTAGCGCCGAAGAAAGAAAGCGAGAAAAAACAAAGGCGGGGCCTGTGACGCGATTCTCGAGGTCCGGTTATGGGAGAATGCAGGGGAGGAATTTCGCTTGCGTAGGCTAGACGGGGCGAGTGGAGAGAGCGTCTTGCTTGGCTGTGGAGCCCGCCTGCTGAAATCATGGGTTCGCGGCACTGAAATATTTCTATCTCGGCTATTAATGAGCCGATTTGAAACATTTTTGCGGCAGAACGCTCCCTAGAAGACACGTAACAACTTCCAGCGTATAACCAAAATTTGCTATGGACCCTTTAAGCGATTCTTTCGACTTTCAACTCACGGACTGCTAGCAAAGACTTTGGACACCCACAGATTTTCCTTCTTGACGCGTATACAGCAGTCATTTCGCTTGTAGCTCAAGAGTTCTCATTATTTCAAGACGAATCCCACTGATCGGGAAACGATGGGGCGGAAACGCCGCATTCGCAGTCGTCAGGGAAACCTGTACGGCAGCGAGTCGCGTGATTGTGGAGCAACATACCAGTTCAGAGTAGTCAACTGCGCACTGCTAGCAGACCGCATTTGCGAAAGAGTTGTTCGGCTTCTGAGGCAAAAATTTTACAGAACAAAACTGCACTGTATACGTGCATTATTGAGGCGACTCAATGACGTCCTTCTTAGGTTTTGGCATCATGCAGGACACGTTAGGCAAGGCCACGGTACTTACGGGAGACTTTGCCCGCTTCGTTGAACTCCTACGGCTTCCGTGACGCGACTTTTTCCGTCGACTTCGGGTACTTCGAAGACTCTTGCCGGTAGCTTCTTCCATGGTCGCTTCTTTTTCTTCTTCTCGCCGGGTGAATTACACCCGCTCATCCTCTTTGTCCCCTTTTCTAGGACTTTGCACGTGAAACTATGGTGAGGCCGTAGGCGGTTTATCTCGTTAAGAGACCGTTTATGAATGAACCGATGATATCCGCTAGGCATAAATGGTGGTTCGAACTAAATAATTCAAGCAGTTTCTGTTTGCGGCAGAAGCGAAGGGGTGTGCTGTGGTGAGACCTACTCAGAAGCCAGAATCATTACCTCTCTCGAGATATTGGTCCTCGTTTTATAAAATCTTGGCATACGTGACCCATTTCACTTCACGGTAGTTCCCTTAACCGGTGACCACACTACTTTTTCGAATCGGAACATGTTCACACTACTACAAAATTCTAGACACTGTAACAGTACACACCAACTTTGCCATTCAAGAGATGCGCGCCATCGCCGTTCTATGTATAGAGTGTGGCGAGTTGGACGATACGCATGTGGGACCTTTTATATGGTCCTGCCGGCGCTATACAGCGTGTTTCAGCGAACACGTTCAATTTTTTTTTTTTTAATTGCTTGCGGTAGAAAGCACAATTCTAGTCCGTGAGCTGGTCTACTCGAAGAGGCGAACATTACTTGCACAAGAAATTCAAATTCATAACCGACAAATTAAAATAATTCGATGAGTTCTTAATTACCTCATGGCACATATTGCAGTTGCTGTGCGCTTCTTGCTACCGTTATTGTGTTTATTTATTGATGCAGTTTATTCATCAGGCTGAAGCAAACGAAAATCTGCTTTCGAATTTCGATAATTATGTACTTCCGGAAAAAGCAGGCTAGCGTCTACTGACGCTCGGCCGCCCGCGTAGGAATTAAACTTTGGCCACCTTGCTTATTGGTGTCGTAGCCGTCGGGTCTCGCTAATTTCTACCAGTCTTGAATACTCAACAAGCCTCGAACCACGTGAAACTTAACGTCAGACCACACGCACGCTCACTGCTGGCCGCTTCTGGTTGGACGCCTTGGTAGGCTGCTCTTCGTAATGAGCTTCAAAATGCGCAACTTGGATGTGGCTACTATCTGTAGGTCAAGCTGGGGCAGGACAAAGCTGGTCCGCACCACGTAGCACAGCCAGGCAGGAGCAAATGATCGCGGGCGCGCTCTCTAGCCCTGTCATGCCCACAGCAAACGCAGAATTTGCATGCAGCTGCGGTCTGCTACGTAGCGTAGGTACTGCGGTCGCCTCGGGGTGCCGCGACGAGTCCACTGCAGTGCACTGACGCTCGCTGGGAACAACCTAAAGCTCCTCAATGTTTAAAAGTAGCGTCCTCCTTTAAACTTTCCCGCTGATGCGCGGGCTTTCCGCCTTTCTCTCTTACCTGCAGCCTCCGCCGCCCGTCTCCCCTTTCCGATTGGACTTGTCGCGTGCCAGCACGGACTTCTCCATTTTTTTTTTTTTATCCAAGAAGAAAGCGCACGCTTCCAGAAGTCTCCGGCGCTATTTTCGATGCGATGAATGAATGCGCGCCGCAGCGTACGCAGTATACGGTGATGGTGGCTTCCGTCATGAGCGCGTCGTTGAGAACAGCGCGCTTCCTTGGCGCTGTTTCTACTGTTCGTCATGAGTTGCTGCGCCTACGGTTGCCGTAATCGTTTCAGTGAAGTAAAAAAAAAAACCTTTTTACGCTGCCGTCCGGCAGGCATGATGTGTAGCGAATATATGGATGCACCAAAGCATATATATGAATATGGTCGCGCAAACTTCAACGGGCCGCCATAAACGCGCCTTTATGAGGTAAGTAGAAGTATTCTAAATAACACAGTGTAGCTGAGGTACTTATTCCAAGCTTTCACACCACACGATATTACCGCGGATGTCGTGCGCTCCTTGGTTGTGCACGATGTCGACGCAGATTTCCTTCCTCGGGCAGTAGCGCGCACATATTTTAATGCGTAAGCATTTTTTGGCGAATACCACAGGACAATTTGTCCATCACGCGAAAAATTTAATGCCTTGTATATGCACAAAAATGCGCAATTCGCGAAGACATTAGATCGTTATAATAGAGTATAAACGTAGATGATTGGTAGCTTTATAAGCGATAATGAACAATTGACAAAAAATACATAATTCCATTACACCTACTAGATCTGTTCTTGGTACTATGTCAGTATCCGCCAGGCTTAGCTTCCAATTTTTTATTTTCTTTAGTGCCTTTTCCTTAAAAGTGCCTTGGGCTGCTATTGTAGCCCCTATTCATTTATTTTAGATTTGGTTTTATGCTCGTTATACCTGATGGTGGTGCGGGCTAACCTCCATATTAGTTTTTGTTTTTATCTGGGGGGAAACAAAGCACTATATTCGGGATTGGCCCACGTATGGGAGTGCTTAAAGCCTATTTAAGCCTCTTAAAGCTTAAAGCCTGATTAAAGCAGGCGCACGCCGCGTTTCTCAACTAGTAGTGCGCGTGCACGTCAGAGCATAAGTAATCGCTAGGCGCAGCCAATCCCCCACAGCGCGCCTCCTCACCCAAAAACCTGCGCTGCGACGCACGCTCCTAGCTGTTGCCTCTCTATGTCTCGCCTAAAGTCCCTTGGGCTTGTCTCGCCTAGCCTTTCCTCCTCTACACTTCCCTTTGCCTAGCTGCGCCCAGTTTTGAGCGGTCGCCGGGCTCGAAGCTCAAGCTTAAACAGGCCCGCTGTTCAAAGTTCTTTTTTCTTCACTGAAGCGATTATAGCAACCGTAGGCGCAGCAATCATGACAAAGTGTAGAAAAAGCATCAAAAAAGCGCCCAGTTCTTAACGACGCGCTCATGACGGAAGCTACCGTCACCGTAAAAAACCGCAAACTACGGCGCGTATTAGGGGTCCCGTGTAGCAGAAAATCAGCGTCGGCGTCCCGCGTCGACCGCCGTATCGCCAAATATCATTCGGAACCATGCAAACCCAACCACGCAAACTCTGTGTAGCGCAAAGTTACTGCACTAATTCAATTTTTCAAAGTAAAATACGTCAGAGAAATCGCAAAGTACGACTTACACACAATCTACAGACATGACAGCGTCGGATTGTAATTTTAATACACGAGAAAACATAATTCTGTTGTGCGGAAATTCAAACCCAAACCCACTTGCCAGAGTTTCTACCGTCCGAGATTCTCAGACGCCACGGAGCGGCGCGCCCAGTTCCTTGCAACACCTCCAGATAGCGCTCGCCTCCGCCGCATCGCGGCCTGCACAAGAGGCTGCGTTTCTACCAGAAATCTCGCCTTCCTGCATAGCGTTCGCCGCCAGCGTTTCTCGGTAAACATCACGGTTACATAGCTGCTGTTGCCGAGAGGTATGAGAAGCAGTCGGGGATCTTTGAATGCTACAGCCTTCCACTCAAAGGCGAAGCTTAAGCGTCCTGCGAATTTATTCATTTGCATCGAAAATGGCGCCGGAGACACTTCTGAAAGCGCGCGCTGTCACGTGACGGCGTTAGTCGAATCGGAAAGAGATGGGCGGGGAGGGCGCGGGGCAGGGAAGACGGGAACCCGTGCGGCGGCGGAAAGATTCAAAGGACGACAGGGACGACGCTACTTTTAAACGTTGAGAGCGCGCGGCAAAGCAACGCTGCCTAGAGAAAAGTCTAGGTGACAATAAGCGAAGGGCGAGGCGTCGCGGACGAGGAGGGTAGCCGGGGGTTTGTCTCGTGACATCAGTCCCACGCGCCGTACGCTGTATGTGCGAGGGAAAGCGTGTGACCATGGTGCGACGAAGAGCCGACGATGACGGCTCAATCTCGCGTACCGAAGAGAGGAAAGCGGGAAGTGCGCCATCTTCCCTCGCGCGCGTGGTACCGGGGGCGTTCTACTCCGACGGCTGCTGAGTGTGTCCCCGGCCGCGTTCTTTCCAGGCCGCGCGAGCCCCATCTCTCGAAAGCGATCTGCGATGCAGACAGAGTGTGGGCGTCTAGGCGCGCCGAGGGCCAATAACTTCGTGTGCGCTAGCGGGGGCGAGGTCGACCCACTGTACCACTGGAAAAGCTGGCGCCGCCGTCGGCGAGACGTGATATGAGGAATCACGCGGTTACATCGACCGCGTCGGGTGCTTCGGAAGCGCCGAAGCGAGCTGAAAACAAGTCTAAAGCCTCACTTGCGCTCCGGCTCTGATTAAGCGGGCACGTTTCCCGATTCAGGAGCTTGCTTGACAACACTTAAACGCACTATAATAACCAGTGGCTGCCTTTGAAGGCTTCCAACATGGTAGGCTACTGCACGGTGCCGCAGTGCCGGACGTACACAACGGAGCCCGGTGTTAGCCTTCACACGTACCCGCAGGACAAGAAGCTGGGTGAAGCTTGAATCGCGAAACTTAAAACCGGCAAGCAGCTATCGGCTACAAGTCGGGTGTGCTGCAAGCACTTCCGCGATGAAAATTTCCACTACGGAGCCGGGGCTGCGATGTTCGCGGCGAGCAGCAGAAAGCGTGCACTGAGACGCTCGCCCACCGCGCGCGCTGCTTGGCTAATGTCATGAAGCTCTGGTCTGTGACTTGCCGATGATAGATACTGACAAGTTCACTGGAATGGAAAGGGAACGGTAAGATGCGGTAAAAAGACATGGCATATGCTCATGCATGGTTTTGTACGCATCAAACAACGAATGTACCGGGTTAAGAAAAAGAAGCTGCGGGAAATTGCTCGCCGAGAAGACCGATAAACACAGAGAGCCAAATTGCAGTCTGCTATTTCGTTATGCTTTGGGTGCTCAGAACAAAATTTGCTGTGAAACAGTACCTTAATTCTGGTACTTGCCATTACATAGCAAAATATAGTTACACAGGAGATGTTCTCCATTTATCATTACTGCGATTACACGTACATACAAGCTCCAACAAAGCATCTCCTCGTGTGAATAAAATGCACGCTACCAGACATGAAATCTTTAAGCACGACAGTGCAACGACATCAAAAGTGTACAAGGGGACACTCGCTGTTCCTAGCCACTCACCCTCGTAAACTGTTCATATCGTATTCATATCTGAGCTAAACATATTTCTGCACAGCTGTGTAGCCTAATCTGTAAAAATATTCATTTGTCTATGACAGATTACCATTTATTTGTTGTAAGGCACTGTCCGAACTACACGAACTCGCGCTGACCTCTATCTGTACTGCAAGGTACACCGATATCATAGGGTGTTGTATATTTCTTAAGTGTACCATGCCACACTTTGCTTCATATGTACAATACGTTGTCAATTTTCCTTTTCCAGCGATTCAGGCTTTCAGCTGCACCTAGATCACTGTGTATGGCAGCGGAGCTGGCTGAATTCTTTAGTGCTCCATGCACTTCTCCACAACACATTATAGCCCAATGCGTTCCAGCCAATCGCTGCCATGTGTTTTCCCTCACACATTCACTGCCTGTGACAGCCATATCTTTTTACCCTACCCTGCTAGACACCCTACCCATGCTCTGCAGGCGTGACCGCCTAGAAAGCCGCTGCTGAGCCGCCAAAGCAAGAAATTGGAAAGCCAGCGATGTGTGCAAAGTCACGGGGAAGTAGGCAATAAAAGCTCCACTCTAAAATGAGGCTAGAAGAAAACAGGTAAATACACCTAACATGCTATTTTTAAAGGGCATAGCTTTCTATGGCTCTGTCGGCCGTTTTTATCGTTGGCCAGAAGTCTGCAAGGAAAATATTCGCTCTCATTCACTCTGGCCATTCGCTTACGGTGACAACCAGCGTCAATAGTTTCTGCACAATTTATTTCTTTTGTTGTTGGCTGCTCATGGGAAGTCTGACAAATTCAGAAGCCCCGTATGGTGGTCCTCGCATCAATGCGTTAGAACTGGGTTCCTCTAGGTGGTTGCCTCATCAATTGTCTGGTGGCACCACCTGATGGCATAGAATTATACCACAACGCCAATACTGTGACCACCTTAGAGGGTGGAAATGAGAAAAAAATTTGACTGGGACCAGAGAGCAAACAGGACAAGTGACCTTTGGGCTGCATCACAGGAGGGGGGCAGCCACTCTATTTCGAGGTCATGTCAATAAAACATAAGCTCATAGCAATGACTGTCATGGCATGGCTGGCATCGGTTCATGTGGGTCCATGCCACAGCTACAAGCATAGCTGGAACCAGGAAAAGAATGTTATGGCCACCAGAGCATGGCAGCATTTGACTGATCACTATTCATGCAAAGTGCATTTGGAAGACTTCGTTTGTGAGGAAGTCCTTTAATACTAACAGATGGAATTTGTCTCCTATGTGTCTAGTAGTATTAAGGTGCATGGCCCCTTAATGAAACAATGCATAAAATTAGGATCTCTTTAGCTGCCCGTCTAGGGGCTCGGTTTTGTGGTTTCAACTAGGAACATAAAGAAATCATTCAGAGGCAAATAAGTAAAAAAAAAATCAAAACCAATAAAAATATTATTCTATGGTATCTGTAACCATGCATTTCCTTCATGTTTCTTTCAGATATACAAGCAAATTCAACACAATGGCAGAATAGCTGGCTTAAACCAATTCTATAAAGAGGTTTAAATAAATAGGCAAACTGAGAAATTTAGGAAGATCAAGCCAAACGATAGATGAGCTCTTAGCATAAAATTACCTGAATGAACTTGCAAATGCACATTCAGGCCCCTCTTGCATGTGGTGTAACAACTGACATAAGGGCTTATCAATCCTCACTTCAGGTACATAGTGACAATTTGCAGTAATGAGGCACAGATGCTACATCCTTTGGTGAAGCCGCTGTTTGCTGCAGCGTGGTATGACACTACCTAGCATGTGCTCAGCATGACAGCTGCTGCTTACAAGATGTTCATCCACACGTTTGCACCTTCTTCCTTTCTTTGCTTAATGACATACATGCATGATAGACAAAAGGTCTCGCAAACCAGTGCAAATACTAAGAATACCTCGCTATAACAAGTTATATACTCGTATGTGAGCACCGTACACCTGATTTCCTAATGGCTTAGTATGCAACCAAGAATATGTATCGAGCAAAGACAATGCCAAGCAGGCGAAAGAAGCTGATCCAAAAACAAAAGCAAAGCAAGCACCCGAACTTAGTGTAACATGCAAGTAAAGGATGTCATGCCACACAGACATTTCAATTTTCTGAAACATTGTGTTACACAAAGATCGTCAGTTGAAGGATACTGGTCTTCTTGCCCCGTACCTTTAGTCCATCAATACGCCTTTCTTGCTAAGCCCTAGCTGCTTAGGAGTACGCACAAGATGTTAGTAAAAACTGTGGAGGCAAAAAGTTACCTTTTCTACCCGAAAATTTTCCATCCTGTAAGCTCTTATGACGCTTCTTTGACCTACTGAATGTAACAACATATATTTTGGGTGTTGCTTGACTTTGTCAGATCAGCATTGAACTGCCAGTAAAGGGATGAGCCAGTATCTGTGGTCAATATTTACAGACCAGAGAAAAATGCATTTGTTCAGCATTCATCAGACTTATTATGGCTCATAATAACAACACAAAACTCTAATAAATTACAACATTTATGGTCTTATTAACCCCATGACTGGAAGATGATAAAAGAATGGGTATTGTGTCCATGTTCAATCAACACATTTAGAATAAAAGATAATCAGTTGGTCCACTGACACTGTCCAGTTTCACTCTATAAATAGAAGAACAACACTTACAAATTACAATTTTCTTAGCACCTCCAACAGTGTTCACAGTATAAGCAGTCCACACGACACCATATTTACAGTGCACAAAATTAGGACAAATGAAGCAAAAATTGCAATGAAGTCTTCAGACAAAGCAAAAAGAAAAAACACAATTGCTTTTAATTCACTTTCACGTGCTCCAACCACCCTTACAAAGATGTGATGTGATGAAATATATTTATAAGATACACAAGTATGGTTTGTCTGCTGTTTTTTTTTTGTTCCAGAAATAAACTGGGCCTGATTTGGATAGTATAACACGTAAACAAAGAGGTGCCCGCATTGTGAACACCTTGGCAAAATATTTTCTCCATCTTGAACAGAAAGAAAACGAAACAAAACGCGCGGCACATGGCCACTGAACCGGTACGTGGGTGGGCAGCGAGGAAGAGCGAAGCCCCTCGCTGCTGACTTGCGCAGTCCCACATGAGTTGATGTTGGCGAGGCAGTAAGCCTCGCGACACAGCCAGTCCTATTCTCGATGAACCAACACAAATAACCCAAGACATCCTAGGACAAGGAACTGCAAAGTAAGGAAAGCAAAGGAGAGTCTTGTGTGAACATCACAAGCCACAGCCGCAAAAAACACAAGGGAGTTTTAGATTTTGCACACCCAAAGTTAGAGGACGCAAACCGCCGATGATACAAAAGAATGCGAAAATGGTATACAAGATAATGCAAGTAGGGCGTGTGTTTCTTTTAAGGGCGTGCTGACTTAAAAGCACTACACAAAGAAACAAGATAGAAATGCAAGTTGGCATAGGTGTAGGGCTTTAGGTATGCAAAGATGCTGGAGTGTGCAATTTCTAGAACTCCCTATTGTAGCACAATTTGAAAGTTGCAAGTGGAGTTAAATGACAACTGCACAAAAACATTTCGGATATATCAGCTGGGCATTTCATAGTGTCAGAGCGTTTATTTCACATGACACTTTGCCATGGCTGTAGTGCGACCAACTGCCATCCTTGATCAGTAATCACCAGACACCTATTTCAATCAGGGTTACAGAGCAGTGACAGCACAATGTAAAATGGACGTGAGAATGCCAGAAAACACCATGCCATAGGTGATGTCACATCAAAAACATGTTCCACTTCATTGCCACTTTACCTTTACAGCCAACTTTCAAAACTTCAATAGACTTATGTTTCTATTAAGTTGTGTCTCAAAAGGCACATGCGCAAGTTACATGCTTCTTTTTATTTAAGCAAGTGGATAGTGTAAACTTGTCTCACATTCTGTAGGGGTTCAATTGATGAAAGCTGACTGCAAGTATTCAAGACATGTGAATGCACATGGTGAGCACGGGGTAAGGAGTATGGAGGCAAGAACTTGTGGTTCGATTGCATCTTTAATTTTTGTCCAATGCAGCTTGCAGGTGACTTATGATAGACTGGTGAGAAAACTCACAATTAGGCATGTCTTTGCCTATGACGCTTAGTGAGCACCTCTTGAAAAGGTGTTCTCCTGTCATCCACGGTGGTACATTTAAAGTTTTCTTTTTTTTTTTTCATGGCCGAGGAAAACAAGAAAGCCATGGCAATATAGGTCTGGTGAACAATGGCCTATCATTAATTGAGGGGCTAAATATTGCATCACATATTAGGCAGTGCAAGCTGGGGCGTTAGTGTGATGAACAATAATTGCACACCACCCTTTTCATGATTCTGGTAATTTTCTTCACACAATCTTTCTGCATTGCCTCAACCTCTACAAGTTTTTTTTTTTTTTTTTAGAAGGAACAAATTCCCAATGCACGCCTCCACACATACACACACACACACACAAAAAAGAAAGAAATGATGAGCATCATCTCTACATTTGAACTTGTCGTTTTTTTTTTTTTTTTTTCAGAGACCTGGTGAACAGTTTCCATTGGCTTGCAGCTTGTTTGGTTTCAGGGTCATAGCCATACGTTGAAGAAGTGAACCTTCTAAAGATCACAAGCTGAATACGAAGCTATGAAATAAAAAAAATTGTCATCCACCCGAGTGTAAGCAAGAAGCTGCAAAGGGTTTGCTTAGAAAGGAAGCCTCGCAGTTGGAAAATTCGTCCAGATCAGGAGATGGAACCCACGACCGATGCTTTTTCGGGCCTTGACATCCTAGCAAAGCAAAGGTGAAGCTAGTTCTAAAAGCTTCCATTGCATCGGTGCTGCTCTTCCTCTTTCTGTCTGGCAGTAGGATTTGAAACACCACTTTGTTTCCTGTGATAACCTTCAAATGAAAGTCTGGGCCAAATAGTGATTTTGTTACCTCTTGGCAGGTGGGAAACAAAGTTCGTGGCAACCTCTCCAATGTCTATGCTAAAGATGCACAGACAAGAAATTCAACTCGGATCAACAGCTTCCAAGATCTTGTTGAGCGTGTAGCCACAACTCCCTCATCAATTCCTTTTGCAAACCTTTTCGACATTATCATCAAAGGTTGGCCAAAATGAGGATAGTCTTCAATGCTCATTCCTTCTCTTTAAAACTAAGCAAGCTTCTCGAAAATGCATGTGTAGCTAAGCGCCTCCCCCATAAAGGCCCCCTGAAGCATTGCAAGAGCTCTGTGCTAGTTTTTCCAAAGATAAAATATCTCAGGCAGATTCACTGTTAGATATTGTTACGGGAAGGAAGAGGTGTGCGTCTATTTACAAATGGCTTTTAATGGCTGAGCCAGCAAGCGTAGAGCAGCGATAATGCTACACTCTTCTTCATCGTCTCTAAGGCCACCATGATCGTCCTCCTCTTCCCACATTACCGACTGTGACATCACCCCCGTCGGAAAAAAGCACCTTATTGGTGCGGCTCATCGGTCTGAGAAAGGTAGGGTTTGAGGCGGCTGACATGGATGATGTCAGAGAGAGGTGAAGGCACCGTGGCATCCAGTGGAGACACTTCATATGTGACAGGGGTCACCTGGCGAAGGATGCGGTAAGGGCCATAGTACCGCGAGAGGAATTTCTCCAAAAGACCAACATGCCGAGTTGGATACCAAACTAGCACAAGAGCACTGGTTCGTAGTGCACGTCGTGATGGTGCTGGTCGTAACGGCACTTCTGGCGTGTCTGTGAACAGAAAGATGAATGCGGGCAATCTGGCGTGCTTGGGTCGCTGTGGCTATGACATCCCTAGTGTACTCTGTCGGCGAGTCGAGTGTGGTCAAAAGGTGGGTCTCGAAAGGCAAAGTCTTCTCACGGCCGAAGAGGAGATCGAAGGGTGAATATCCAGCTGTGTCGTGGCGTGAGGAATTGTAGGCGAACGTGACAAATGGTAGAGCAATGTCCCAGTCGCGATGATCGGAGGAAACATACATTGCTAACATGTCAATTAATGTGCGGTTCAAGCGTTCGGTAAGACCGTTAGTTTGAGGATGGTAAGTGGTAGCAAGTTTGTGTTAGTAGCACACGATCGAAGTAGGTCGTCTATGACTTTGGCAAGAAAGTATCTGCCGCGATCAGTGAGAAGTTGACTAGGTGCAGCATGGTGCAAGATAACGTCATGAAGCAAGAAATCAGCGACGTCTGTGGCGCAGCTGGTCGGTAGGGCTCTAGTAATGGCATAGCGAGTTGTATAGTCCATAGCGACGGCAATCCACCTATTTCCGTCATTCAATATGGTCCGAGAAGATCGACGCCAATGCGAAAAAAAGGGTCGGCCGGTATATCCAAAGGCTGCAGCAGTCCGGCGGGAGGCACGGCTGGTCTTTTCCGGCGTTGCCACGACTCACACGCGGCAACATAGCGCCGGACGGAGCGGTTTAGACGGGGCCAGAAAAACCGTCGCCGAATTCGGTCATAGGTCTGCGTGACGCCAAGGTGTCCAGCGGTGGGAACGTCGTGCAGTTGCTGCAGTACAATCTGTCGCAGATGAGACGGAATGACGGTTAGGAGCTTGGGCCCATCGGGGTGCATGTTGCGGCGATACAGGATGCCATTTTGTAGTACGAACATGGGAAGGGATGGGTCAGACAGATCAGACAGCAGGCGTTCGATAATGGGGCGTAACGACTCATTGCGTCGTTGTTCAGCGCCAATGTCTTGCAAGGCAGAGAGCGAAAGTACGCAGATCGGTGCGACATCCACTAAGCTGTCCGGTACATCGACGGGATGACAAGACAGGCAGTCGGCGTTCTGATGTAGACGACCCGACTTGTAGACCACAGTGTATGTGTATTCCTGTAGCCGTAGGGCCCAGCGACCGAGGCGTCCGGTGGGATTCTTGAGGGAGGAAACCCAACAAAGGGCGTGGTGGTCGGTTGTAACTGTAAATGGTCGACCATATATGTAGGGTCGGAACTTGCCCACCGCCCAAATGAGGGCGAGACACTCGCGCTCAGTAATCGAATAATTGTGCTCTGCGGGAGAGAGGAGGTGGCTGGTGTAGGCGATGACGCGGTCATGCCCACATTGGCGTTGAGTTAAAACTTCGCCGATGCCGTAGCCACTGGCGTCAGTGCGGATTTCTGTCGGAGCGGAGGCGTCAAAATGGGCAAGAACAAGAGGTGTGGTGTGCAACGTGATGAGCTGCGAGAAAGCAGGCGCTTGTTCAGAGCCCCAACGGAAAGGAACGTCTTTCTTCAGGAGGTCAGTCAGGGGACGGGCAACATGGGCGAAATTTTCCAAAAACCTGCGGAAGTACGAGTAAAGGCCAATAAAGCTGCGAACATCTTTGGCACAAGTTGGTACGGGAAAATTCTGCACAGCATGAACTTTAGCGAGGTCGGGGCGAATGCCTGATGAATCAACGAGGTGTCCGAGCATGGTTATTTGGCGGTCACTGAAGTGGCACTTGGACGAGTTGAGCTGCAAGCCAGCGGTGCGAAAAACAGAAAGAACAGATGAAAGTATTTCAAGATGCGTCGCAAAAGTTGAAGAGAATACGATGATGTGATCCAAGTAGCACAAACAGATGGACCATTTCAAACCACATAAGAGCATGTCCATCATCCGTTCAAAGGTCGCCAGGGCACTGCACAAGCCAAAAGGCATTACCCGGAACTTATATAAGCCGTCTGGTGTGACGAATGCGGTCTTTTCACGGTCCATTTCATCCACGGCAATTTGCCAATATCCAGAGTGAAGGTCTATAGATAAAAAATAAGTGGCACCGTGGAGACAATCCAGAGCATCGTCAATGCGGGGAAGTGGATATACATCTTTCTTGGTGATCGTGCTTAGACGACGATAGTCAACGCAGAATAGCCAGCTGTTATCCTTCTTTTTGACGAGAACAACAGGGGACAGCAACGGGCTGGAAGAGTGTTCAATAATCCCTTTGGCAAGCATCTTGTCAACCTCGCTCTAGATAACTTGTCACTCTGAAGGAGACACTCGGTATGGGTGTCGGCAAACAGGTGCTGCACCGCCGGTATTTATACAATGCTTCACGACCGTAGTTTGACACAAAGGGCAATCGTTCAGGTCGAAAATGTCGGAGTAGGACTCGAGGAGGCCACGGAGCTCTGCAGCTTGTTGGGTTGAGAGGTCCGGTGCAATCATCTTTGTAAATTCGTCGGTCAGGGCTGATGCAGAAGGCACAGAATGAGCATTGGTCGAAGACGGCGCAACAGATAGAGTGGAAATGTGGCACTCGTGCGTCGGTGACAACGTGGCTAGAGACATGCCTCGAGGAAGTACTTGGGGGCACTGTCCGAAATTTAGGATGGGAAGACATGTCTGATTGTCTGCAACAGAAACGATGGTGCGCGGGAAGGAGACATTGTGAGAAAGGACTGAAGTCGCGGCAGTAAGGACATAGTCTCCGTCAGGTACAGGTGGGCAGACTAAGACAGGGATGCAGGTTGCTGCACGAGATGGCAGGCGTATAAAATCCACGGAACAAAGCTGAGTTGGAGCTTGAGCAGGAAGGTCAACGGGGACAGTTAGTGGTAGGTGAAGTTGTACAACGCCGGCGGAACAGTCAATCAGAGCAGAATGAGCGGCCGAAAAGTAGAGTCCGAGGATTACGTTGTGAGGGCAACGTTCGAGCACACTAAACAAAACGGACGTGTGGCGACTGGCGACACTGACACGAGCAGTACCCATTCCAAGCACAGCCGGAGTTCCACCGTCGGCGACCTGGAGCAGTCGAGTCGGAGCAGGAGTCAGTACTTTCTTCAAGCGCGTTAGAAGCTCCACACTCATGATGGAAATTTGGGCTCCAGTGTCGATGAGTGCTGTAACGGGCAAACCATCCACGTCCACGTCCAGAAGGTTCCGATTAGTAGGCAGGGTCAGCAGAGGAATTTCAGGCCGGGGTTCTAGAGCAGTGTCACCTCCAGGAGCTGCCCCAGTTAGTTTCCCATCGGAGAGCGGCGACGGTAAGCTGGGGATGGAGAGCGACGCAGCTGGGGCGAACGGCAGCGGCGACTATGTGGTGATAGCGAGCGGCTCGAGCATTGTCAGGAGCGTCTTCAACCTCGGTGGAGAGTGATGACGGGCGAGGATTCAGTGGGGAGCGGCGGTAGGCGGGAAAGCTTGGTCGAGAGTGGGATGGCCAGGAACTTCGACAGTGGCGAGAGATGTGGCCCACACGTCCACAGTAAAAGCAGATGGGTCTATCGTCATGTGTGCGCCATTCGGCCGGGTTGCGATAGCTCGGATATGGACCGTATTGGCTCCGGTGAACAGGGGCAGAGGCAGCAGACGAAGCAAAGTCAGGACGGCTCGCGGAGCAGATCGACGGAAGACCCACATTGGCAAGTTCTTGGCGAATTACCGACTGAATGAGAGACACAAGCGGCCGGGAATCGTCAAAGCACTGCATCACTGGCGTGGCAGGAGACGCTGCTTCGATTTCTCGCCGAACGATACGTACGACGTTCTCGCAGGAGGTGGGCTCATGCGGTGGACAAACGTCTTCGCACGTCGATGAAGCTGCGGTATTAGGTAGACGCGTAAACTGTTGAACTATGCGGCGACTCTCCGAGTCTTCAAAGCGGCGACATTCGTTAATGATCTCATTGACCGTTGTTACGTTCTTGTAAACAAGCAGGTTAAACACGTCGTCCGCGATGCCTTTTAAAACATGGCTGACCTTGTCTGCCTCTGCCATATTGTTCTCAACTTTGCGGCAAAGGGCGAGGACGTCCTGGATATACGCCACGTAAGATTCAGTGGACGTCTGTACACGGGTCCCAAGGTCCTTCTTCACAGCACGTTGGCAGCCGACGTGCTTGCCGAACTAATCTCTAAGCTTCTGCTTGCACTGGTCCCAACTCGTAATCTCTTCTTCGTGTGTTTCGAACCAGACCCGTGCCGTTTTCTTGAGGTAGAATATTATATTGGCCAGCACAAGAGTGTTATCCCACGTGTTGTGTGCGCTGACCCATTCGTAATTCTGCAACCAGTTATCGACATCAATGTTGTCGATCCCAGAAAACATGCCAGGGTCGCGAGGCTGGGCCAGGATGACCGTCGGTGGCGACGACGGGGCCGTGGTTGAACTCTCGCTTTCGGATGACATGGCGACCAGGTTATGTCCGCTGCGGAGCTTTGTCTTGCGCAACTGATTACCCCGCACCTCCACCAAAGATGTTACAGGAAGGAAGAAGCGTGCATCTATTTACAGATGGCTTTTAATGGCTGAGCCAGCAAGCGTAGAGCAGCGATAATGCTACACTCTTCTTCGTCGTCTCTAAGGCCACCATCATCGTCCTCCTCTTCCCACATTACCGACTGTGACAATATGAAGCAACAATGATTATACAAGAGTAGTGTGACATTTGGGACAACTATAAACACAAATGCATAGGTCATATTACGGTGATATCAGCTTGACTGCCTGGTCAAGATGCAACAAACTACAGCCACATAGCAGGGGAGAGCTGAACTACAACTACAAAGGGCTGTGAAAAGCCGGTTAATTTTTTTGGAAGAGGAGTGGTCACCTTGTCAGTGCAATGGCATTTTAACGATTTGCTGCTCTACACATGTCCATACAGATTACATATGTTGTAACAGAATCTTGTTTATACAAATTTTACAAGATCACATAAAATATCTTTATCACACCTGGAACAAAAGAATTAAATATAGTCGAACTTACTTATAATGATACAAGTTTTAGAAATATATCGCTTATAACAATGAATAGCTGCTGCACCCTCAGCTCTTGTATATTTTCTATGCTGAAGTAACCCGCTTTCGACAATGCCCCCATGCCGGATTATCGGTTATAACGATGGAGTCTGACGACTGTGTGTCCATGCCAGAAGGTAATGAAATGCGAAATCCTTGAAAAGAAAAAAAAGAGAAATTCGAGCAGCTGCACAATTGCCTGCTACCCAAACAGCCGCCATGCACTCATTTTCCAACTTCTGCATGCCAGCCACGTGCACCTCTCTTCTGTCGCCCTTCGACCCCTCCGAACAGAAATGGGCTGCGCCCATACACTTGTAACATTATTACACCTTTATGGGTGTACAAAGGGCATTCAGTTGTTGCATAGCCTTCACGTTTAAGGGGTAAGAAAATTTTTGGCAGGTACCAATGATGGCACTTTGTTTGCCAAATTTTTCTTTCAAGTAAAAATGATGACAGCTGTGACAGGCGACATAAAAAAGCGCATTAAATAACAGATATGATAGGAGATGCGAGACCAACCTATGACCAGAGGCCAGTGTTAATGCGAAAGCATTATTGCCCCATTGAGCAAAAATCTGGCAATGTCAGTGTGATCGAAAGATGGCACCAAAAATGGCCGATGGCGCAAAGTAAAAAACGCATACAAAATGCTCAAATTAACATCAGATTTCTCAGGGAGGTTCCTGTGAACAAAGTAAATTAATGACGTTGAAAAGAAAATTAGGTAAATTTCAGACTGGATGGGAATTGAACATGGGCCTTTGGGTGTGAGAAGAGCACGCTTCCCTGAAGCCACAGTGGCTCCACGGTTCTGGCAGACTAAAGGTGCGCCTAGTGTGTAAAATGGCCGATGGCGCAGAGAGTAAAAACACGTCAAAAAACGCTTGTACTGACGTCAAATTTTTCAGGGAGGTCCCTCTAAACAAAGTAAATAAATGCCTTTAAAAGAAACATGTGGTAAATTTCGGTCTGGGTGGGAATCTAACCCGGACCTCCGGGAGGCAAGACGAGTTCCCTGACAGCATGGTGGCGCCAGGGCTCTGGCTGATTAAAGGTGTGCTTATTGCGTGCATCATTACACATGTCACGTTGCAGCCATCTGGCTGACTAAAGGTGTGCTCTATTGTGTGCATCATTGGGCACATGACGGTGCAGCCAATGGTGAGGAGGTGGCACAACATCATGAGTAGATAACATAAGTGCATTCATTTGGTTCCGAAGTCTACAAACAGTATAATGCTTTCACATTCCCACACTTAAGCAGTCTGAATTGTCTCTGCCAAATTTTTTTTACTTTTAAAATTAGGATGTTTTCACCACCTCCAAATATGGAAGGGGAGAGTACACTTATGAATACAGTGCAGTCCACTTATAACGATACCACATATAACGATATATCGGTTATAACGATGGGTCGACATGAGAGTGTCATTTTATGCATTAGGTCTATGGGGAAAAAAACCATTTATAACGATAGGTTATTCACCGCATATCGGATATAACGATCAAAATTTTGCAGTCTGGACGGCGTTTTCCGTGCCAAATAATCGTAACGTTTGCGTTGCTTAGTTCCCTGAAACGAACGATGTCGAGACGAGGCGATGTTTACCTCCGTAAGTTCGTATCTGCCGCCATTACCGCGCAGCGCGTCTCGCCCCGCCCGCGCACGAGTAGGCGCAGCCAACGTTGGCGCAGCGCGCCACAAGATGGCGCTAGCTGCTTCATGCGCGTCGGCCACAGTCGCTCCGAAAGAGAGAGAAAGAAAAAAAGAAGCGACAAGCAAAGCGGCGCGGTGGCGCCCGTCCCGCGTCTCTCTCGCGATAGCAGGCTGACGCCACCGAAGCAGCGTGCAACCAACGGTTCAACCCAGTTCGAAGATGGCGCCGACAAAGCGCAAAGCTGTCGCTTGACACGAAGATGGATATTTTGCAGGACTCTCAATGCAGCTTCAAGGTGAGCGCCCTCGTGAAGAAGTATGAGCTCGTCCAGTTAACGATATCAACCATCTTGAAAACCGGGAGCACCGCGATTGTGAAGGCAGGAGCTATCAGCGGCCATTCCGATCAGCGGAAAAGGGGTTAGAGACCCTTTGAACGCCGATGTTGAAAAGGCGCTTTACCAGTGGTTCATCACCAATTGCTTCAAGAAGGCGGGCTTTGTGCGTAAAGACGAACTTCCCCAACCCGCTGAGACCGACCCGGTGGAAGTCGCTGACATAACCGAGCTCTGGGAGCTCGTTCCTACTGGTGACACAGGTGGTGTGTCGAAGGAGGAGTTTTTGACTGCAGACAGTGCTGCCTCGTTCTGCGATGAGGTCACCGACGAGGCGATCGCCGAAGATGTGCTGTCTCGACAGACGCAAAGTTGTGCGATGGTGGCGACGGCATCAGCGACAGTGACAACGAGATCGACAGTGGCTCCTTGACCCCGACCACGATGTCCACGCAAAGTGCACTATCGTCGATCGACTCCTTAATTGATTTTATGCATGCTAAAGGATTGCCGCCAGTGTTCGCGCAGCAGCTGGAATCCTTGCACACCGCGGTTGTGAAGCTGAAGCTGCCGCAAAAGCAAGTGCAGATTTCGGACTATTTCGGCGCGCCTAATCCTTGACACGGTCATTGGCGCTAGAAATAAAGTTTGTTTTTCACGGCCTACTGTCTACATAATCTATTCTTTAGAGCAAGTAGCGAATTCGAGTTCAGAGCTGCAAAGGTAAAGAGCGCAAACGCGTATAATTTTTTTTTTTTTTTGATAACTGCAGTCCAGATATAGCGATCATCGGTTATAACGATCATATTTTTCGTCTTTCTCGATATCGTTATAAGTGGACTGCACTGTATTACTGACACAAAATGCTTCATCAGAAACTTCGCCAATGTTGCTCGAGTGCTAACTCGACTGCTGGAGAACACCCTATTCTCAGGGCGCCCGGAGCAGGCCCATGCATTTGCCGCACTCGCCCCATTCCTGACAACTCCCCACATACTTGCCAACTTTGACGCATGTGCTGGAAGCAAAATCCGCAAAGACGCAAGCGGCCACAGCATCGCTGTTGCTTTCATTCAATGCCAGCATGGTAGAGAGCGCATGACAGCCAATGCCAGTTGTCTGCTCTCACCTTCACAAAGAAATGATATTCCATCACTAAAACAAGAGTGCCTGCCTTTAGGTTGTCACCAAGTTGCAGCCATACTTATTTGGCCACACATTTTGGTCATTACAGACCACCATGTCATTTGCTGGATCTCTTCTTTCACAGACCCGACGTGACGGCTTGGTCTGGCTTGCAGGTCACAGAATACTTGTTAGTCATTCTCTAAAAGTCGGGCTGTTTACACAAAGATGCCAACTGTCTTTCTCAACATCCGGTAGATCCTCCTGATCCTTCTACACATGCTAAGCATGATTCAGACGCCCACGTACTGGCTCTTACTAATATGAGCTACGTGCACATTGAACAACGATGCGATGAATCCTTGTGTTTTCAATCATAAGCAGTGCACCAACGCTGCCCTCTGTATATTCATGCTCCGTGACAGCATCCTTTAGTGCCTCAATATCAGCACTGAAAGTCACGAACCTCTACTCGTCCTTCCTCATCATTATGTCACATCGTATTTGAGCAACTTCATGTATTCACGGCAGGACCCCTCACAGTAGCGCACACTTACGTCTGCATATGACGTTGATTTTTTAAAGCCTGAGTTGTACTGTTCTGTGCGTCACTATGTTGCTGCTTGCAACGTATGCCAACGCTGGAAAAGACCTACTCTGCGGCCTGCTGGACACTTCACAGTATTGACGTTCTCTTTGACCCATTCAATTGCGTCAGCCTTGACCTGCTTGGCCCTTTTCCGATGACAACTCGAACATAAGTGGATCACCGTCACTACAGATCATACAACACACTGTGCGATCACGAGGGCCTTGCCGACTAGTTGCACCACTGATGTCACGAATTTTCTTCTGAATAACAAAACATTTCCAATTCTAGGCACTCCAAAGCAGCACCCCAGAAAATGTCTGGACTGTAGGCAACATCATGGGCACTTTTTTTTGAAGTGTGGCTGACCACACTCCATGATAATTTCGTCACCACATCCTCCAAAGCGATCCCTTGTCCAGACACACTGATTTTTTCTATGTCTTGTATGTGTTTTCAGACACACCTTTGTGCATTTACACAATGACTGAGAGCACTAAATTTTTATGGAAAAGTGCCAATGCAGCAAAGCACCACACTTGTTTACATCAACTTCAATTTAAAGCTGCAATCAAGACAATACTTTGCTAATTGTATCTTACCGTCTCTCATGTAATAACGTACCCAATATAGCATCTATATGAAATCTATGGCCAAGCATGACAAACTAATCTGCGAGTGACAGTCTCCCAACCAGTGCAGATCGTTAGCGTTGCTGTCTTGTCGGCCTTGCGGTCATGTCGGCCCTGTGTGATAGTGCCTGAGGTTGCACAAGGCGCACCCCTGATAATGAGGCGTCAGAAACAAGCAGGCAGTCAGCCCAGCAGAGAAGCCTCATCTCCCATTGTGCTCCTTGCAAGCAACCCTATCAGTGATGTCAGCACTCTTTGTGGATCGTAACAGGCAGTTTAGAAGCTACAGAATATGTCCTTTTGATGTCAGTGTCACATAGTGCTGCAGATTAATGTTTGTCTGTGCAGCCTTTAAAGCCCACATTAAAATATGTATTCTGCAGCTTTCGCCATTAATACTTGCCCAGCAAAGACCATGTATACTGAGAAAGAATCAAACAAGATAAACATACAGGTTCAAAATTTTGTGTCAGTAGTACTTCCTTCACATCAAGTCTTTAAAAGAGTTGGCCATTTTGATTGTAAGTCAGTAATTATGCTCGGGATGCAATGTGGAATCAAGTGAAGCTTCAGCAATACCTTTAGAGGTCAAAAGGCATTTTGAAATTGAGTATCAAGCAATTTATTCTAGCTTCTTTTTATCCTGCCCATATCTTCACCAATGAATGCAAGTGCATGAGTGATAATCTGAGTGGTAACATCACCCAAGGTCATGAAGATTTATGACACGTCACATGGGGATCATTTTCACAGAATGGAACAAGCTGCTGTGTGGTGTCAGAAATTGTGATATCTTGCAAACCTTGCACCTATATATGCAGGCTTTAATATTTGGTTGATGTGCCTTCCCATACCTTTAGAAGTGACACATTGAGATGTGATGCAGCACACAGGCATATAGATAATTTTTACATCAGAGTAACCTCAGAGAAAACAACCAAGCAAGAAAGAATGAACAAGCCACAAAACTGCTCACTACTTACCTTAAACTTTGGATAGTCATTCATTAATATCGTAACAATACCAACATATGGGACAAACCTGCAATGAAAATAAATGAACACAGTGAAACTACCATAAGTGAATCCGTAGTCATCATACAGCGTTGGTAAAGCAGCGCACAGACCAGGATAAGGTGAAGAGACAAGAATACACGACACTCGCTGCTTCATTTTACTGCACGATACTGTTACGCTTGTGTCTCTGCACCTTGTCTTGGTCAGTGTGCTGCTTCACAAACTCGCCCAACTTTGCACATTACTGAATCTGCAGTTGCGAACTGTGCACTCTTGTGTGCACTTGCCCCAACATGCCTAACATTTCAAATTCACCTTCAGCCTAATTAGATCCGCTGAATACAACACAAGCCTCTCCCAAAGCTCTACAATAACCTCTGTCTCATAACGACCCTCCCACACCCTATATACTTGTCTCAGTATTCTTGTCTCATGACTCAGTTTGGTTCTCTGGTGATGCCAAAAAAGAAAATGTGGGGTTTTCTATGGTAAAACCACTATCTGATTATTAGCAAGCTGTAGTAAGGAGCCGCAGATTAATTTTGACAATCTGGGATTTATTAAGATGCACCAAATACACGATACATGAACATTTTTGCATTCCGCCCCTATCAATATGGGGCAGCTGTGGCTGAGATTGAACCCGCGACCTCACATTCAGCAGCACAACGCTACAGCCACTGGGCTACTCTGGCAGGTATCTGATGCCTCCAGATCTTCAGCCTACACTACAATTCTTCAAACATACCAGCTCTGAAACTCCAGTTCAATTTCCCGGTGCCCCTGAAGGCCAATCTATATGGCTTTGTTGGCTAATAATAATAATAAATAATAATAATTTTTATTTCTCCTTAAGATGTACAGACCATAATGGCGGGCCGGCCCAAGTCAGGAGAAGACTTGTCGGGCCGTACCTGGCAGCCAGCAGTAAAAAGGCAAAAGTGCAGACCAAACAGGTGATGCCACTATAGTGCTGCTTTCAAACGAAACTTTTGCTAGCCGCAGAGGCATCATCAAACGTTCAAGCCAGGTGGGACTTCAGCATCAACGAGAAAAACATCAGTTGTTGGAGGGGGCAATAGGAGATGCTTTTCACGTGTGCTCCAACGAGGATGGCAATTATCAGACCACAACAGCGATGATGACGTAGAATGAGCTTGGCATGCTCATATTAAAATAAATGGGGTTTTCATCTTGTCAACGCTGTCCTCACTTTTTTGTTTGGCCTATCTTCGCGGTAAGTTTTTTCTTTGTTTCCTGGCTTCGGATTTTCGAGGGTTGGCTTAGAATCAAGGCCGGCCTAGATTCCAGTAAATATGGTAGAGCTACTCTTGATTACGAGAGAGCCAGCAATTTTTTTAACTCAGCTTTGAAGCAATACAGTCACGTTATGCGGTAAAGCATAGACGTTTCGTTTTGTACCTAATTGCACTGTGCAGGCAATTTCCGACCCAATTTACTTGGAAAACAAAAGGTGTCCGTCAGAAATGGGTAAATACAGATAAATCAGATATTATGAGCCACCATTATTGCTTGAAAACCTTCCTAGGGCAGAACACATATAGGTGTTTTTGATGGGAGATGACGTGTGTTCACATTCCCAGTACACATTCCCAGTACCCTAAGATTCACCGAGACAGATGCTGCCACTAAAGGGGTCATCAATGGAGTTACCACATAGGTGAGGCGCATGTGCGTGAACTGGTCAAGTTGGAATCATCCGGCCAATGTCTATTTTAGAGCTCGAATAACGAACGTCTTGGCTTATAGAAATGCATGGGCACCAGCTGCGACCTTTAGTTGGAATGAAATTAACTGAAAGGTGGAGTTAACTGGCGTCATATTAACAGAAGTCTACTGTATAAGGTGACGTTTTTGCTTTCTCCAGAATCCTTAGCCTCGAAGTCACCCTTCGCCTTATATGCAAGGCTCATGGATTCAATTACTACATCAACATGGCGGCAGCGGCGTCATATTTCCGACAATCAGATTTTAGATTGCAGCACAAATTTTAGCAACTAATAAGCCTTGGTAGGTAAGGCAGCACAGTATTCTTGCACATAAAATCTGCAGACGATAGTACGAAATGAGCGGTTGAGCGGGTCCGCATGCACGTCCCTGAAGGGATCACTCTCATTGGTCTCCATAGTTCGCAGCTCGTGTCTTTCATATCCCGCTCCACATTCACTCTTATCTTTCGCTGTGCTCGTTTGCTCGGTCACGCCATCGCCGTTTAAAGGGACACTAAAGGCAAACACTAAGTAAAGCTAAAGTTATAGATTAGTGCTCTAGAATCTCTAAGGTGTCAATGCTATCACGAACAGAGCCTTAATAATCGAGAAATCGAGGTAAATGCAGGACATGATTTGAAACTACCCCACGACATTCAAGCACTTGCCCGATGACGAAAGCACTCCAATTAAATTCTGTCACTAGTACTCAACTACTCGGTGCGAAAAACATCCTCGTATTGTATTATAAGATCAAATAAAATGCAACTTGCCCATTTTCATTTCATCTTTAGGAGAAAGAACTCATTGAAATTACTGCTGACAATGACGCAGGCGGTCGAAAGGTTTCGGTTTCGCTGGACTCTGCACAGCCCACGCTTTCGCATTTCAGTACTTTCCTGATCGCATAGTGCTGCAGTGGTTTTGCTCGCTCGCGAAACTCGCAGAAACTGCAAGTAGCAGAGAATTCAACCTCTATGTGATGTCGCGGGATACCCGTACGCCACTTTACCAAAAAGCAGCTGCAGCGGCGAATCCGCCGTTCTGTCTTGGCTCGGTGCCGCCGCCTGTCGGGCGCTGTTTTACTCGCCAGTGGCAGCAAAGAGCGGTGATGAATGCAACGTCACCACTCCGCGGGTTGGGTGGCGGGAGACTAATTTCGAAAAAGGTATTCGGACCCTTCAGATAAAATTTTGTCGTAAACTAAGTCTTTTCTTGGCACGAAACAAGCGTTGCAAGGTTTCTGGAAAGGTATTTAAACAGTCCACATCGACTTAGTATTTGCCTTTAGTGACCCTTTAACAGTAAAGGCGGGGTGCAGGTTATATGCAATTTTCGCCTTATATTGTGGCTTCACGGCAGTGCACACTGCTGTAAGCTTCGCCATAGGGCTTATGCAAAAACACACCAACTAAAAAGGCTCAGATGTGCAAGTTTTTAATGATTACCTTTGCACAGTTGTGATAAAAAGTTTAGGGGCAGTCAGTGTCAATATGGACTGGCAACTCAGCTTTGCCCTATCATTGGGGGTAGCTGGTAGAAGCTGCCTTCGTAGTACAAAATTTGCAGTGTATCTGGCTGTAACAGCATCCCCAAACTCTCCAGTGGAATTTGTAGTTGAAGCACCTATCATTTAAGAGCCAAGGTAATCAAGCAGGTAGACTCTCCCTGACAGCTGTCATTTCACAGCTGGGCACGTCCTCAGCCTGACTATGACATGATGTATGCTAGAGGACAACATTCAAAAAATATAAAATCAATTTTTTCTTTTCTTTTTTTTACAGCTCCAGCACCGCAGAAAAATCTGTTGAAGCTGCGAGTGTGCTTCGCATTTGCCCATCGCTATGCATGTCATTGTGATGGGCAGGTATTGCATGTGCAACGTTGAATCCGCAACACTGGCAGTTTAAACTGTGTTTCGCACATTCACAAGTTCGGAGTGTTGCCCACAAGCAAGATTTCTTCCTTCCTACTAGCATGCGCACACACTAGCTTGTGCTATAGGCATTTGCTGTAGTTGCCAACAGATACCTGCAAACCCCACTTGACACGCACCACCGTCATTGCAGCCTGTGCGTGTCATCTCACCCCAGATGTATGTTGTATATTTGTCTACGGGTATGAGCGTTTATTAAAAGCTAGCCTCCTGCGACAACATGCAGCCCGAAACCCCCGGCACCTAGGCCTAACCAACACCGTCTCATCAGGAGTCAGGTGGCAAGCAGCCTAGGCACCTCAATGCAAAGTTGCTCAGGAGTTCACGATCTCAAAGCAAACCATCCCCGACTACTTGACAAACAAGGAGAAGATCCTGTAGCCAGCAGAAGCATTGCTTGAGGGGAAGCAGAAAAATTTCCATGACGGCGGCTATTTGAAACTGGAAGAGGTCTTGAACATGTGGCTGAGCGCCGCTGTAGCTAGGAGAATACTCGCTTCTGGCAATCTGCTCAGACAAAAAGCAGAGACGCTGACCCTGCGCATGACTATTGCTGGCTTTAAATTCAGAGATGGCTTGCTGCGGAATTTTAAAAAAGTGCAAGCTGGCATTCAAACGAATGTGTGGCGAGAGTGGTGCTGTTGACTAAACCCTTGTGCTGAACTACAGCGCTGACAAGTTGTGTGCACTCCTGCACTAGTACTCTCCAGACGATGTCTAACTGTGATGAGACAGGCCTCTTTTATAACATGTCCAGGGAACCCTGCCATGGGGGAAAGCATAGCAAGGAGCGTCTCGTTGTTGTCATGGGAGGCAACATGTCAGGGACGAAGAAGCTCTTGCTCCTCATTTTAAGCAAGTAAAAACATCCGAGATCTCTTAAAGTGGTTACGTCACTGCCTGTCTGCTATGAGGCAAACTCCAAGACGTGGATAACCCAGGATGTTTTTGAAAAGTACATACTGAAGCTCAACCGGAAATACAAGCTTCATAAATGCAATGTGCTGTAGTTTACAAACAACTGCAGTGCCCACAAGCATATAAACAACCTAAAGGCTATTGATACAGGGCATTTGCTGCCAAATAACTACAAGTGTGTTACAGTCCATGGACCAGGGCGTGATTAAGAACTTGAAGGTTCACTACCAATCGCACCTCTTGAATCCTGTGCTATTGTGTGTGGACCGCGACAAAAACTACCTACGTGGTGGATTTGCTCTTGGCCATCAGAATGCTGTCTGATGCCTGGAAGGCAGTGATGCCGGACACAATCCACAACTGTTTTCACCAACAGGATTTGTCCTTGATAATGAGGACAGTACCACAGTCCACGATCCCCTGCAGATGGGATTCTGCCTGCCGTAGCATGGACATTATCGATGACCTCCGTGCTAGTGGAGTCAATATCCTCGCTGTTATGTCTCAAAAGTTCAACTTTTGACAACAGTTCAACTTGCTGTGGAGTGCCTCCACAGCTTATTACTGTTCAAGAGAAGCATCATTAGTAAAATATAGCAAGTGTGAAGAAGAAGATCAGCACGCTGAAAAGCCGCCGTGCCCCATCTCATTGCTTGTACCCAGTTCGTTCTTTGGCTGCGCCCTAGCTGCTGGTGCTGCGTTTGCCGCTGCTGCTCTGCGACCCGAATAAAACCCTTTACACAACCGACACCTGGCTACCTCAGCCACCCATAGACAATTGAGCACTCTGAGTATCGCAACTTTCATTTGAGCCGCGCTGAATGCTGGCAAGAACTTAATATAAGGGGAGAGGACGACAAGAGACTGCAGCCTCTTGACTGCATCAATGTCCATTAGTTACGTTTTAAGATGAAGGTAAGCAATCCTGCCACAAACTCTGTCTCAGTTCATAACAAGATACACAAAAAAGTGGTAATGCATTAGTTATACATGTTCCTTTCTACGTCATAGTTAAAGCATGGCAGTCAGTACTATAAAGATGGCAAAGAAATAAAAACTCGAAGATAGAGGTAAAGGGCTAACTGCAGCTAGCGCATGCGATAGAATGCAGTAAGGAAGCCATCACTTACCCCCTTGCCCGGCCGACAATGTCCTTCTTGTCGAGCCACATCTGGCCAGGAGCATATAGGCCTCGGTCATCAACTGAGTTGTTATCCCCCTTGGTGAGAATCTTCACTGACCCATCACCCCTGTGTGCAAGGCAAATGAAATGAAAAGTCCGATAAGTCATCATAAGAACAATCGGTGCATAACGAAGTTCAATGTGTGAGAAACTTGAAAGGCCCGAATTAAACAACACAAAACCAGAAATGAAAACGACAGCAACTATAACAAAAAGGTTAAAATGTCTTGGCTGCTAACGGAAACCTTGTTCACAAAGTGAACAGGGATCTTATGTCCAAACACAGGCCAAAATTTTGTTACCTATTTCAAATCCCAGTCTTTTTCATTTTACTTTGTAGGTGGCCAATAGCTGCAGACTGCCTTCTTTTATTGTGAAGGCACCGATACAGCCTGGTGTAACGCGGGCATGCTCCATGATAAGCGCAGTTATGCTATGATGGCAGAAAGTGCACAATCTACTGTCTAGAATCATGGCAGAGCCAGAATCACCACTGGCCTTTGGCACACTATGACACAGTGGAAGAAAGAACATGTCGTATCTCGCGCTGAAGCCGCTAGACGAGAATGCATTGCACGCTAGCTTGGTAGCCAGCAGCATGCTGGGCTACCAAAGGAAAAAGCCCTCCCTCGCTGTGCACTTATGCGCAGGGGCTGCGGCAACAGCTGATCGGCATGTTCCCTTGCGCTGTTTAGCTATCACGAATTCATACCGACTCGCTCGACCCTCGCTGCTTCAAATATAATAAGGCATAATTGTTTTAATTCCGATGCTCACCCTTTATAGGAAAGCGTTTTGAATTTGGTTTGCCAGGGCATGTTATTGCTCTCGGCAGAAGGAAACAAAGAGTTGGCATGCAGTGTGCACCAATGACAGTGATCCAGTGTGTCACTGAAAATGAGCGAATACACACCAATAATAGCAGCAAGGCCTCATAAAATTAAACAGAAATGTCACCATTTCATTCCATTTATGGGCCCGAAGGCAGTGAACAAGAGGGGGGGGGGGGGGGGGGGGCAATACAAACATGTGTAAAGGTGGTTATGTACAAATAAAGCTAACAGCCACACAATAAGGGTGCTGTGTCATCTGGTGATGGAGAACCGTGTCACTGCACTGACACCAATGCTCAGGGCACGATGACTAAGACAGGTGGATAGAACATCACGCCAGGCCAGGACAGCTTCCAAAGCAGTAGACGGAGAGGATGCCCATGAAGATGAGGTGGGGACAGCCTTCCATTGTTGATAACACTACTCATAACCCATAGCACATGCACAAACTGTTCATCTTAACGCTTTCTAGAGGTGACGTGCTAATTGCCAGACATATACAGTCGAACCCACTTATAACGATACCGGTTCCAACAATATATCGGTTATAACCATGAGAAGCTGCTGCACTGTCAACTTCTGTATGTCTTCCATGGTGGAATAAACCACTTATTACAATGCCCCGGCTCCGCATTATCGGTTATAACGATGAAGACTGGCAGCTGGGTGTCCATGCCAAAAGGTAGTGAAATGTGAATTCTTGAATAGAAAAAAGAAAACAAGAAATTCAAGCTGCTGCACGATGGCCCGCTGCTCCAACAGCCACCACGCGCTCATTTACTGGCTTTCTCCACGCACCTCTCTCCCGTTGCCCTTCCACCCCTCCAAATCCAAATGGGCTGCACCCAAAGCTCTACGCCACGCCACCCTCCGAAACACAAATTGACCTAACGAACTGCGCTGCTCTCATTGTTCGCTGGCTCCTCATTCAGCGCAGTCCTGCAAGTAGCTTAATCGCTCACGTTTGTCTTTGTTGGTTGCGTCAAAATTGTTCCTTGCCACGTGGTTTCTCAGTCTCATTTGATTTGCTGCCGAAACAGAAGATGGCTGATCCGCCCGCTGCTCTTTGGCAATGCCCGGCGTTGCCAGTGAGAAGAAAGCGTATGGCTATAGATTTGGAAACTAAGTGGTTCTAACCGATGAAGCGATCGTAGAGAACATGCTTGCGTCAGGTAGCGACGGCGACGACTGCAGTGATGATGTGGTAGGGCAGGCTGCCTCAACGTTGTCCTCACAGGAAGCCCGGCAGATGATTCAGTCCCTCCAGGAATTCATTTTTACGAAAAACCTCCCGCTGCACTACGTGGAGCACCTAGATGCCTTGGAGTAGGATGTTGGCAAGCTTCGCGTAAAGTATGCAAGGACGATGGACATAGGGCTTTCTCGTGCAAGCTAGTGAGAAGTGCATGGCAAGATGCTTGTGGCAGTCTCACTTCAGCATTTCTGGATTTCTCAAGCCAACAGGCTGCTGCAGCAACCTTCTCACATTGTTTAAAAGGCCCTTTTTGGCGTCACCAAAACGATGCCTCAAAGGTGTTCGCATATTGCTTGCTACCCGTGACCCCCTCTTTGCAGTTGTTACAGCAGTGTCATTCTTTAACGCCGACAGCCGCAACTTGTTACATGCGATCAGAGTGCCCAGGAAACAGTTAAACAAGGGAACCCAATCAGCAGCCAGATGGAGGAAGGTGGTGGGGAGGGGCACTGGCCTGCCCGCCATTATAGTTTTCCCATATCAGCTCTGCCATCTCGCATTTTGATTTTTTCGTGCAACCCAGTTACAACAATTATCGGTTATAACAATGGAATTTCTCTGGCACTTGAATATTGTTAAAAGTGGGCTCAACTGTACCACACCTTCTATGAAAGGCGTTTCAAGGCCCTTTTAGCGCCTTTCTCCAATAAGCTGAATAGTTAAGGCCTTTATTTGGTTCCGTCAGATGCAGTGCACTTTTAAAATGAAGGTTGGATAATATGAGCAGAGTTCCAACATTGTTATGTTCGTTGAAAAAGGAGATGGCTACTGTATGCTGTGATCATGTAGAACGAGTTGGCATGCAAGACTCGTTTCAATTTCCGTGAATTATTCCAACCACAGCCTGCAATTGAAACATGCCAAAGGAACCTAGAAAATTTTGCATGCAACAAACTTCTTATGCAATCAGTGATTACAGCAAGATGTCCCATAAAAGTTCAGCCACAGCAATGGCCAGACTCACTTTTCATGCAGCTTGAGCACCCTGTGAACAATGGGGATGTCACGGCCCTCCACTTTGAAGACCACTATGTCGCCAACGCGGATTGGGTCTTCCTTGTAGTTCGTCAGGAAGAGCAGGTCTCCGCGATGGAATGCTGGCTCCATGCTACCACTGACCACAGTAAAGAAAAACGAGAGAGAGAGAGAGAGAGAGAGAGAGAGAGAAAAGAAAGAAATGGTACACAAATGCTGAAGTTTGCAGTCTTTGCATCCTTGCATTACTTTACAAAGTGCATGCCATGGAGATGATTTAGCTGCATGTCATACTAGAAATGGATGGGCTTTCCTAAGGGATACATGTAATTTCCTAAGGGATACATGTCATTTATTTTATTAAGTGGCGCAATTGTAACTACTCCATTCTATGGTAAAATATCTGGATATTTCACAGGAACTTCATGAGATGGCAGTGCCACTAGAGGGCCATTCTATAGGATAAATTGAGCACACAAGTTATCCACAGGCAAGATTTCTGCGAATCTTCATCAATACTCATCGAGCATGGATTAGTATGCCAGGAAGGTACTTGAGTTGTGCCAGCATAGCTTCTGCCTTCCAAGTATATGATTGCATGTATTCATGTCTGCATACCTGCTAGTTGTTGTGGACAAACTTCTGAGGTCAACCTTATTTGTTGCATTTGCTGTGCTTCTTTCTGCTTTACATTTCAAGGCCCACAATACTATATCGTCACAGCTCTATGCTCTATATATTTAGCTCACATGCCCCCTTCGACATGATTTTTTTATGCGGAACATCTTTCAGTTCAGTCAGCACAGTTAGCTTGCTAAAACCGTATGCAACAAACATGTAGTACTTTATCGCTTATAGCTTTGAAACCGTACTACCCACGTGCCTTACTTTGGTATCACTGCGTAGAGGAAAGAAGCCATTACATGAATATGCACGGGGCACATGTACAGATGGTGCCATTGTCGCACCACACAGTAACTGTACATGCTGCCTATAAGGGGCGCATATACAGTAACTCTAACCCCACGATTCAATTCGAGCTAAATTTAGCCTCTCGCTGAGCATTCAGAGAGGTATAACTCGGCAGCACATTGGTTGATCCGAGCGACATTTCATCAAACTTAAAATCGTGCTTATCAGGAGTCGCAAGGCTTTGCCGGGTGTATAATTTGTTGCAGAAATGTGGCAGTTGCCAAGCTATGGCGCTCTCGCATTCACCCTGCAGGGTACTAGAAATGGTGTGAAGAGGCCTGGGCAGCAAGACAAAGGGATGCCAATTCACACCCGCCACATCTGACTTTAGTACAATGTGCCCACTTCGAATAGGGGGCTAGCACGATTACAAGATTAGACCATAGGACCCCGACTAGATTTATATAATTTAAGCGTGTAAGCTTGCTAATGCATGCACAAATGCCACATTTATATGTGGTTATGTCACTTCTGTACCCTATTGCTCATACACCCTCAACAGCATGCACAAAACGTTTCACATATGCCAGTGCCAGCTGTGGCCTGGTAATATTTTTCCTGCCTGACAGATGGAGATACTTATTTTAAAGCAAATCGCTTTCTTTGGATCTTTCACCAATGTTTGTAGTTGTACTTTGACTGCCGATATAAAATGGAGCATGCTCTCACACTAATGAGTTGTGGAGTGCATTGGTCACCAACTGTAAGCATATATTAAATGACCTTTGATACAAACCTAGTTCTCTGAAACGTAATCTATACATGGTGTTTGCAATGGTGAAATAACTCATCTGTCAACTTTTATTAAACATCCAGGACTACTCCAGAGGTTGTGAAGACAGGCAATGGGTGACAATGCAAATATAACATGTTGACTCTGTAGAAGACATGCCTTCATAAGATTGTGGTGCATGTGAATAAATGGGCCTCACAGCCAGTGCTGTCGCACGAGAGCTTTGGGGCACCTGAAGGTTTGGTGTGTGGTGAAGCACTCAAAGGATTGCCTTCCCACTGTCCTCCCACCATGTGGTGGCTGCAGGAAGGGGCTCCGGCACCATTACAGATGTACTGGTGAATGGTTCTCTTCTCTAAGGAATTCTACAATGAAACAACACACGCTACCTGACTGTCCTCACCACAAGAAATATACACCTTCAAGCGCAACATTCCCTTAATGAAATGAATAGCTTTCCAAAAGCGTTTCGCTGTTCGCTTACATCGCCAATCATTGTCGATGGTTTCTGCAAATTCTACTAGTTTGATTTTCTCACTTAGAACACTACTGATGAAGTCTCGGCAGGGCTGTGGAGTAGCCACAAAGTAAAGTAGTAAGACAGCAATTCAGCATGACAATTTTTGTCCTTTGCAAGTGAAATAAGCTATTAGAAAAGTTGTAAGTTCACCTTAAGTTCATGGAATTTCAGGGAAAATTGTTCGGGCTATGAAGTGACGCAATGCACGCTAGAAGGTGCTTATGATTTCCCTTTAGTGCCATGTTAACCGCGAAGTATCCAAAATTGGTGGGCCAGCAATATGTACACTGTATGTTTCTCACTCTGCATGATTAGAGATGCGATACCACCTAAAACCCTCCCTCCCCCCAGAAAAAAAGAACAAACTTTAGCGAATCTAAGGAAAGTTTGCCCAAAAAGAATTGGCACAATGTTTTCATAACTCACCCAGTCGGTGCGCCACACACGGCTTAAATATCTGGGTTCACCATTTATTTTTTCTAATGTCTGTCATTTCAAAATGGATCCGGGCACATTTACCTGAGCACAACTACGATCGGGCTGCCGCTGCCGGTGACGACCATCAGACCTTTCCATATCATAAGGGCCGACGACACGATCATACCAAAGTTTAAAGCTTGGTATAAAAGCTGTGGGCGGAAAAAAAATAAGGTTAGGCAACATAACAGGTTGAACCAAACATATGCTGGCACGTGGCTGTATTTACGAGAATTAAATGGGCGCAGTGGCGAAAGATCGTGGGAAGCGAAAGCACCGACAACCTCAAATATCCAGCGCAGTGCCTCCGGTAGAAATAAGAAAACACTAAGTAGGGAAGATGTCACTATGTACGCATGTTCTACTGACATGGATTAATCTAGTATGAGAACGCCAGCACATTGCTGCAGGAAAGCCGCCTTGGGGCAATTTCGTGCATTCGTGTACGCGCAGTACCAAATATGTACTAACAAGCAACAATAAGCGACTAATGAAAGCGGAAATTCTGACCATACAGAGTGCCGTAGTGCCACGTAATTCGTTAGGATAAGATCTTTGACCGCGCAATTACTCGTGACATTCGCTGAGCAAAACATCTGGCAAAGCCCGGCTTCCGTTGCCGAGAAACGTCGGCGAAACTAGACGCAAGGGAAAGGTTTTTGTTACGTTGCAAATAAAAACACAAAATGCTTAAAATTTTTGCTAGCTTCTTGAATATCTACTGAGCTAGTACAAAATTCGCGCAAATTGTATTTACACAGGTGCCAATATCTCCAGTCGTCAGCGCCGTAAGCACACGTCGAGAGCATGCAAGGAACCGTACGCTGTGCACTTGCTTACCTGCCGCTTATTCATGCGTTTGAGGTCATCTAGCATGCCGCCAAACATGTTTGGTTAATATTGTCGGGGGTCCCTTAGACCCTTGCAGACACAAAATTCCGTACGTGCTCTTCCAGCCCAAACCACACCACCAAGCGTTACCGCCGCCACATACACCTAACCGGTACACGTCAGTTCAAAGGGACCCCAACAAAATGAAAATAAGAAGCGTCCATGCGCTAGCGCTACCACACACCGGTGGAAGAAACTAAGCTCAATGTTACCAGACAAAAGTGCACTTTCGCTTTTTAAAGACTACAAGTGTAACACAATGCCTAACAGATGGCAGCGATGACGTCACCAATAATAACTTTTTCCTTTTTTACCATTACTAGGTCTAATACTAGCTAACGCTTCCATATATTTGTTTATACCTGCGTTGCAAAGTATGGCGCCCAAAGTTTAACTACGCAAAGCTAACCACCGTAGCATGACCTTTAATATTATGTAAACTCGGAGGTCACGCATAGTTAAAGGGACTGACAACCAATTTTAAGGACCTATTTTTTTATGGTTCAACGCAAAGCTCACCCTCGGTAGTGTTTACATCTGCAACGGTTACTTCCAACAGCGTGGGAATATCTGGTAAGCAGAATTTCCATCTGAGCAGCCTCTAGAAAAGTAAGAGTCCCTCCTCTAGCAACGCTGAGAAGTGAGATCGATGTCAACAGCCCGACTCGGAAAGCGAGCCTTTGTTCTGGTTTCATAGTAGTGGGTGTAACTGTAGTTCGCCACTTACATTTAGACCTTTTCAACAGCTTTTGAAAATAAAAAGCTGGTGTTGTTGTACAGACATTTCTTATATTTGTACACCGTTTTCCGTTTTCCCCAAGTACACGCCTACGTCATGGCAGTCATGTCTGGCTGGCCGCCGTAGTCGTTGTTCAGTCGATAGACGAGCCAAGCCAACTGATCGAAAACGAAGGCGAAGGCAGCGCTACTTTCTTGCTCCCTACAAACAAAGGTTTATCTGCACATCGTCAGATAAAAAAAGTTATAATAAAAAAGCATACTGCATTTCAATAGTAATAAAAGACCAGTAACTGCGTACACAAGTAAAAGATCACGTGGTGGACCTCTTATGCAGCTTCATGTTTTTGGCCGCGTCGGGTGCCAAAGGTCATTTTTCGCGACTTTTAGTGCTTAATTAAAAATATAAATCCACGTTTAATGAGAAAAACATGGCTCGTTTTAATCCCTACGATAGGGAATTGTTCCATCAGCGGAACTATCTCGATTCATGTTCTGAGCGGTTAATTTGGTTGTTTGTTACAATGTTATGAAGAGTTATAAAGCTGGACAGCGCTTCACTGCTCTAAACTCACTTAATCATCATTTTTATACGTCACTCCCCCCCCTCCCCCCAATGCAAGACAGTTTCTATATTTCTTTATTTTTCCTCCTTATAGACATCATTATATGACAGCAGCCATATATTTATTGTTTTTCTTCGTGATTCACCTGATATACAGAGCCTTGCACAGCATGAAATTAGCGCGAACTTTTAGAGTTTGGAGTAATCAACTACAAGCATGCATAGCTTACACTGACAGTAGACATCGGTGGCAGCTTTCGTCACCACCACGGGTGGAACACAAGTGGTGACAGAGGTCTCGGAGGCCACGCGACAGGTTTACTCCGATGGTCTTACTTGCCGGTGTTTACCTAGATGCCGACACAAGTCGGTTAGTTGGCTTCTCGCGACGTAAAGGCCTTTGCGCGGTAAATATTAAATTACCATATGAAATAAACAATCGAGCAGCCTGCCCACAGTCTATCCATATTAAAGAGGGCTATTGTCTATTTCACGTGGTTTATTTCATCCTTAGCGCATGAAGTCGCTAGAAGCCAGCAATCTGGTCGACAGTATATCAGATTTACATGGGGACGACTCGAGCTATTGGCGGCTACGGGCAATATTTTGTGGGTAGCAAACTTTTGCAGTGCATTTTCAAATCTAGCCAAGCCACTTTCTGTGTTAATATAAAGAAGAGGTGCCAAAGTCAGAGACATGAAACATTCTCCGATGACTATGATACTCCCTAATGCGAAATTTCAGTGGCTTCATTTGGCGTCAGTATTTTGTATTACGATTATATACGCGTAGTGCGCGCCGATGGACGCGCCACTGGTGGCAGCCTTGCGCAGAACACACGGGAGAGGAGCCAGCCGCGCGCCGTAGTTGTTTGTGTCGTTGATAGTGCTTCTCTGTCTTATTCACGTTTTCAGAGCAAAATAGGCTACACCCTTCGGATGTGTGGGGTGGCCAAAGTTCAAGGAATGTTGAAGAAGAATTGTTGCGAGGTGGGGGGCTGAAATACTGGCGAAAACGTGCTGGCGATACGTTTCTAATCATTCCCCGCAAAGCCTCATCAGCGGGAGCAACGGTAGCAATGGATCGTCGCTTCGGCGTGAAATATCTTGTTCTCATCCTTTCCTTTGTCGCTTCGGTGCTTTTTTTTTTTTTCACTCGATCGTATTTATACGGGTAAGCGACGAAGTTCGTCTGCAGTGCAGCATGCGGTTTAAAGGCATTTCGCTAAAGTTCGGAATTCCGTTTGCCGCTTCTTTACCGCGTTGCGCTAGCTAGGCAGCACGACTGCACGAGCGCATATGTGTTGTATGTTAAATCTACTGAAGTTTGCAAGTACTGAAATTGTTGTTCTTATGTAGCCCGGTAAATCCTCCCGCCAGCTGTCGTGCACTTAGTTTTTACATCTGTCTTATGCCTTGCTTCGCACATGTTTAACTGTTGCTTCACGCATAACTCTTGCTGATTCCTATGAGCTGCGAAGTTTTCACCCTGCCTCGTTTGTAAAGGGTATAAATCGCGTTGTGTCTTATCGGAAGGATACGAAGCAAGTGCTTCTTTAACAGCTTTATTCTTTTCGCGCGAGGAAATCTTAGATATTGTGTTTTTTTTTTTTGGGGGGGGGGGGGGGGAATGTGTTTAGAAAATAGGTAGTTCAGGGCTAGAATTGCTAACAGTTGGTGCGTATGGTATTTTTGTTCCATTTTTCGCTGATAAGTTCGCGTCATGTTTGGGGAGTGATGACACCTCGATACAGTCTGAGCAGACTTCTGAGTCCCTTCTTGCATGTGAATTTTGTACTCAACTGAATTCTTTCTTATTATGCTTACGCCGCAGAGGACTAAACCCGGCCTTGCCGCCAGCGCTCATTTACTTTGACTGGTGCTGCTCTGCCTTTAAATATATCATGTGGCATTAAAATTAAAATGATCATGTGGCATTAAAATTAAAATGATCATGTGGCATTAAAAAAAAGCACTGAAAAGTTATTCAGACTTTAGCTTTGTACATTTCCAAGCAGTTTCCTTGGGGAATTTAAAATTGCAAGAACTGCAGCGGGAACGGCAGTTCATCGCCGTATGAAGAATTGCATCGGCGGCACAACGCTAACACGCGCTTTTATTAGCCTGTGCGTTTGGCGACTTCGTTGACTAGTGTACGCGTTTCCATCAATAAATTCGCAATTACTCTTCTTGAGGCGACTTTGACTGCACTTATTCGGTGATGTCACATGTTTTCATCGGTAGAAAAATTACAACGGCATATGCAGACATCGCACTATGCGGATTTGTTTGATATAAGCCTGCACTAATGACGGGTGCTTATTATTGAGGTACAGAAGCAGCATTACGGCAAGGGTAGAATTTAAAAGAACGATCGCAACATCGCATTATTCGAAAAAGTGTATCGTCTAGTTAACATGAGCTCCACTTCATGTAAATGGGGTTCATGGAGTTTCTCTACGGGACGCACCTGGCACGTATGTGCATCATGTTGTCCCAAACACCGGTAACATCGTGTTCATACCCGCTCCCACAGAGGTCAGCGTCTTCCCTACAGCTGTCATCGCAGAATAAGCAGTTTGGCAACTGAAAAAAAAGGAGAAATCGCAGCCGCGAACTCCAGCCACCCTTGCTGCAAAGGGTTGTCTGCTACTCCTCCCGCGCGTACTGTTGGAAGCGCCCACTAGGTGGCTATCAGTGGGGCCTCTATAGGCGGTGCACGAGGCGTATAGGTACACGGTTTATTCTAGGGAGAGGACGCTGTGAGTATGCCGGGGCTGGTGCCGACAATCTGTCTCGCGCGGCGCATTGTAAACGGAGCTAACTGTGGCGCGACTGCAGTCACGTGGCTGACGCGTGGGCGCGATTCACAGCAGCCACTGCAGACAGACCTCTGCTCATGCAGTGCTTTGTTTCCATATTGGGGGCGAGCTCCAGCACTGACACCACTCGAAAAGCTGGCGCCGCCGTCGGCGTGACATGGTATGAAGGATCACGTGGACACCATATAATGGACATAACGGCCGCGTCGGCTGCTTCGGAAGCGCCGAAGTGAGCTGAAAATGAAAGTTTAAAAGTCCCACCTGCGCTGCGGTTCTGATTAAGTGGGGAAGTTTTCGCGCTTCGTGTGTCTGTTTCACAACACTTGAAAGCCCTATATAATAGGTAGTGGCTGCCTTTCAAGGCGTCCAACATGGTAGTGCCGCAGTGCCGGACGTACGGAACGGAGCCCGGTGTCAGCCTTCACATGCACCCGCAGGCAAGAAGCTGCGCGAAGCTTGGATCGCGAAACTTAGAATTGGCAAGCAGCCATCGGCTACTACTCGAGTGTGCAGCAAGAACTTCTGCGAGGAAGATTTCTGCTACAACGTCGGGGCTGATGTTCGCAGTGAGTAGCAGAAAGCGCGCACTGAGACTTTCGCCCACGCTCGCTGCCCGGCTGTCATGAAGCTTCGGTCTACGTACTTGTTGACATGGAGGAAGGAAAAATATAGTAGGGAGCACGACATCACGCAGCCAGCCTTGGCAAGCGAACGCTCCGTGACGCCACAGTGGTGGGCTAATTAACGTGTGACCTCTGCGTCTATATCACGAAGCAAGAATCGAGATTTACTGAAAGGTTCGGTTCCCAGTAGCTATGCCAGTATTTATTCGATGCGCGCTTGTTCAGCCGCCCTGTCGCGGCTCTGCCTGCAGAGCGGGTACTCTAAAACCAACCGCGCACTTTGTCGTGACGATAACGTGTTGACAGCACCAGGTTGGCTGCAATCGCGTTCCGGTATGCTCCCTCCTATCTTTTTCCTTCTTCCATGCTTGTTGATGCTAGATACTGGCAAGTTCACTGGAATGGAAAGGGAGCGGTAAGAAGCACATTAAAGGCGTGGCATGTGCTAATGCTTGTGTTAGCACCAAACAATGAACGTACCGAATTAAGAGAAAGAAGCAGGAGAAATTGCTCGCTGGGATAAACATATATATGCGACTCAACTAGAGAAATAATGATATTGAAACGTTCAAGACTTAGAATAACAGAAAAAAAAAAGACTGAATCGTCGCGACGGCACATCACAAGTCGCTGTCGGCGTCTGAGTCCATAGCTTTCATTATTATTTAAAATTATTTTTGAACAGCTCTGATATTCCACGAAACAATGGTTGCTTGTGTACTGTAAAATGCTTATATGCTAACAGCACGAAGCGAAACATTGTGCGCGGATATGAATGCAGACGCGCAGTCGGTCGCTGCAAACCCATGTCATCGCTGCAGTGAGGTTTCATTCTTTATGCCCCATTTGGTTATACAGACAGCCCACTATAAGAACATATTTGACATACTTTGCTCTCAGCGAATGCCTACCTTTCGCGCAAGAAGCCGGTTCGGGGAACTCCTTCGCAGCGACTGCGCGCAGTGGGCGTTCACTGCACGTATTCGGTAACGAGATAGCGTCTGTAAACCATTCTGTGCTTTCAGTGTACCTAAGATTATTATTTTGAGAGTAAAAAGCTTCCCTCGTTTCGAGAGTACTTACAGAGATGTCCAGGAGGGCGTACGCGTGGTCTTTTTAGAGCGCCGACAGCCAAACCTATGGAGAGCATGCTGCATTATCCATCATACTACGCAAGCGAGTCGCAACCGACAGGTGGCGACTTCGTAAGTCCTCGCCCCCAACATGGTATCGGTGGATGCGCTCGCCGCATGCCTTATCGATGGCGTCATCGGTGAACAGAAGACGACATGCTACTTTGGCGCCATTTCGTAGCGGTCGTTGCCGCAGAGCTCGCCTTGCGCGGCCCTATACGCTTTTCTTCTCACGCTTTCATCATACGAGAAATGCACCATCGTATGATAGCGAAAGGACACGACGTCGTGTTTCAGTGGCTGCCTGGCCATTGCGGTATCTCCGGCAACGACCTCGCTGACGAAGCTGCTAGGAAAGCACACGAAGGAGCAACCCTTGTTTCTGTGCCTTTATCGCGGACCGACGCAGCCCAACACCTAAGCAAGGTAGCACACCGTATGACATTAGAGAAGTGGCACACACCTGAATTCACCCAAGAACGATTGCATTCCCTCGACCCCTCTATGCAGCTGCGGCTGTTACCAGGGCTTCTGCGAAATGAAGAAACGATGCTGTGCCGCTTACGCTTGGGCGTCGCATTCACCAATGCATATACGTTTTTGATTGGAATGACTGATTGCGCCGACTGTAATGCCTGCGGTGCCGAGGAAACTATAGAACATATACTGTGATACTGCCCATCTTTTCAAAACGAAAGACATGACCTCTGCACATCTCTCAATCAGCTAGATAGAACACCGTTCACCTTGAAGAAGATCTTGGGACCATGGCCTCGCATATCGCAGCTACAAAAGGCCACAAAAGCTCTGCTGCGATATTTGAAGGCTACTGGATTGAGTCAGCGTCTGTGATCCGGACTGAGTGACCGAACGATATACCCAGTATACTTTCTCTTCTTCTTTTAATCTTTCCGTCCCCTATTCCCTTTCCCCAGTGTAGGGTAGCCAACCGGGCTCAGTCCTGGTTAACCTCCCTACCTTTCCTTTATCATTCTCTCTCTCTCTCTCTTTCATCATACCCTCCTCCTCCGTTTTCCTCCTCAGCCTCTCTTCGCTATCATCGTATTTCATACCCGCCGTGGTTGCTCAGTGGCTATGGTGTTGGGCTGCTGAGCACGAGGTCGCGGGATCGAATCCCGGCCACGGCGGCCGCATTTCGATGGGGGCGAAATGCGAAAACACCCGTGTACTTAGATTTAGGTGCACGTTAAAGATCCCCAGGTGGTCGAAATTTCCGGAGTCCTCCACTACGGCGTGCCTCATAATCAGAAAGTGGTTTTGGCACGTTAAACCCCATAATTTAAATTTTAATCGTATTTCATCCCCCCCCCCCTGCACTACTGGTCCACTTTTTCATCCTTCGCTGTGCTCGTTCGCTCGGTTACTCCAAGGGTTACCGCACACGGAGGGACGCCAATGCTCAATGCAGGAACGGGTGTCTAAGAGCGGCGCTCTGAAAGAAAATGCTACACGCTAATCAGTGGGAAAGTAAGAAAACATTGTACAACTACCAACATCCATTCAGTTAAAGCTAATCTAAAAGAAAAGTTTAAAGAATCACTTGCATTTTTAAATCCCACAAAACACAAAACTTCTAGAAGACTAATTGAAATGACTTGAAATGCGTGTAAACATCTTAGTATAGTATAGTACGATGAATAAAAATTGTGGCGATAGGTCTTTCAAAACCTTTTGAAAACCTCTTCGCCCGAACGACGAACGCATATATAAATATTGTTTTAATAGCATATGCTGCTGGGCTAGATGGTGGATTCTTGCGTTTAATAATAAGCGCAAACTTTAGACGGCACAGTGAGACAGACAAGGGACAGGCGCTAACTTGCAACTAAATTTTATTAGAAGCCACACGCGCAGTTGCGCAGACCGCACCACGCGTAAGAGGTCACACATATGGTGTCATCTTGAATAGCATGCCATGAACAAAAAAATAAAAAATAAACATATCATAGCTGTCTTTCTAAAACCATTTTTTCCTTGAAGCAACGATACCGAAGCGTCACTTGTAATTGCCTTCTCTTTCTTCCTGATATGGTAGGCTTCCTTTAGTTCTCGCGCAAGCGTGTCTGCGCTCCTGTCCCGACTAGGATGCTAGATATCATCATCATCATCATCATTATCACCCTGGTTACGCCCACTGCAGGGCAAAGGCCTCTCCCAAACTTCTCCAACTACCCCGGTCATGTACTAATTGTGACCATGTCGTAACTGCAAACTTCTTAATCTCATCCGTCCACCTAACTTTCTGCCGCCCGCTGCTTCGCTTCCCTTCCCTTGGAATCCAGTCCGTAACCCTTAATGACGATCGTTTATCTTCCCTCCTCATTACATGTCCTGCCCATGCCCCATTTCTTTTTCTTGATTTCTACTAAGATGTCATTAACTCGCGTTTGTTCCCTCACCCAATCTGCTCTTTTCTGATCCCTTAACGTTACACCCATCATTCATCTTTCCATAGCCCGTTGCGTCGTCCTCAATTTAAGTAGAACTCTTTTCGTAAGCCTCCAGGTTTCTGCTCTGTAGGTGAGTACTGGTAAGACACAGCTATTATAGACTTTTCTCTTGGCGGATAATGGCAACCTGCTGTTCATGATCTGAGAATGCCTCCCAAACGCACCCCAGCCCATTCTTATTCTTCTGATTATTTCCGTCTCATGATCCGGATCCGCGGTCACTACCTTCCTTAAGTAGATGTATTCCCTTACCACTTCCAGTGCCTCGCTACCTATTCTAAATTGCTGTTCTCTTCCGGGACTGTTAAACATTACTTTAGTTTTCTGCAGATTAATCTTTAGACCCACTCTTCTGCTTTGCCTCTGCATGTCAGTGAGCATGCATTGCAGTTGGTCCCCTGAGTTACTAAGCAAGGCAATATCATCAGCGAATCGCAAGTTACTAAGGCATTCTCCATTAACTTTTATCCCCAATTCTTCCCACTCCAGGTCTCTGAATATCTCCTGTAAACACGCTGTGAATAGCATTGGAGAGATCGTATCTCCCTGCCTGACTCCTTTCTTTATTGGTATTTTGTTGCTTTCTTTATGGAGGACTACGGTGGCCGTGGAGCCGCTATATATATCTTTCAGTATTTTTACATATTGCTCGTCTACACCCTGATTCCGTAGTGCTTCCATGACTGCTGTGGTTTCAACAAAATCAAACGCTTTCACGTAATCAATGAAAGCTATATATAAAGGTTGGTTATATTCCGCACATTTCTCTATCACCTGATTGATAGTGTGAATATGGTCTATTGTTGAGTAGCCTTTACGGAATCCTGCCTGGTCCTTTGCTTGACTGAAGCCTAAGGTGTTCCTGATTCTATTTGCGATTACCTTAGTAAATAGTTTGTAGGCAACGGACAGTAAGCCGATCGGTCTATAATTTTTAAAGTCTTTGGCGTCCCCTTTCTTATGGACTAGGATTATGTTAGCGTTCTTCCAAGATTCCGGTGCGCTAGATATAGAAACGGCTTACAGGAATAGGACTGAAAACGCACAGGTCAATGCAATATGGCATCATTCTCGATAGATTTGATACATTTATCTAACCAAAAAAACTGCTGTGTCGTTGCGTATAATGCACAATTTATTTATTTATTTATTTATTTATTTATTTATTTATTTATTTATTTATTTATTTATTTTCATACGCTTAGTGCTCGAGGGGGTTACAGAGAAGAGTGGTCGAACAAAAAAAAGTCGCAGTTTCGCCCGAAAGGCGAAGCATCGATTGCGAGAGCAAATTAGTAGATTGCTATACGAAATAAGCGTTATTAACCGCATAAGTTTGTAGACACTTGTTTACTAGCCAAATTAACAAGCATGGTGTCACGCGCACACAAGGAAACACCAACGCATCTCACTTGATGACCGCGGAAACTCGCTATCGATACATTGGAGTCAGGGAGCGCGACAGCAGCAGCGAGCGAATTCACCTTCGCGCTGCCTCTAGTTTCAACGCGATATTAGAGGCGAAAACACAGCGCACACGAAGCTATGGGCCGTCGGCACACCTACATTCTGTACCGATCGCAGATCGCGTTCGAAATTAGGCACGCGGCCCCGCACGGCCGCGCCATATACGAAGCAGCCGCCGAAGAACGCTCTCCCCCTCCTCCCGGTTCCTTGCGCACGACGGAAAACGGCGCGCTTCCTCCCCTCTTTCCTCCCTTGTGTGCTCGTGATTGAGCCGTCATCGTCAGCTCACCATCACACGTTTTCACTCGCACATGCAGCATACGACGTGCGACTACGATGTTATCGTCCCTGGGCTTGATGGAGCATCACGGCGATGGCAGAAATGCGCCTGGAATGTCCGTATAATTACTATCGCAATAAAAATTATTAATCGCAACTTTGAAGACGGCAGGGCCTTCGGTTGCAGCTACGGAGGCGGGAATGTGCTTACAGTCACTGCTTGCTTGCGGCAAAAAAGAGGCATGGCAAGTGTCAACGCGGCATAACGGAATTTTGAGTGAATGTGTGATGTTTAGTGGCGCAAGGGGCAGATATGGCCAAAGAGCGCCATGTCAGTTAGTATCGATCCAAGAGGACAGATAATCTGGGGGAAGGAAAAGGTCATATTTAGTGATGGATTAGTATAACAAAGTTTGTGAAACAGGTTTGAGCGGAAGTACTTGCGGCGTGATTTAAGTGTCGGCAGACCTAAATTAGCTTTCATTGAAGAAAGAGTGGCGAAGCGGGAGTAATTAGAGAGCTCATATCGAGCAGCGCGGTTCTGAACGGATTCAAGGGTGGCGATTAATGCATAGCTAGATGGATTCCAAATAGAGCAAGCATATTCTAATTTTGATCGAATAGAGTTGTGTGCAATTGTATCTTTAAATTGGAAGGAACGGATGAAACATTTCGCCTTGGAAACCCAAGCATGCTATTAGCGTTATTAACAACATATTGAACGTGGATATCCCACGAGAGGTTGTGAGTTATATGTAACGCAAGATAACGGTAACAAGCAACGGGGTTTAAAGCCGAGTTATTAAGGGTATAATCAAAGTTATCGCTAGCATAATTGTGATCCATTACTCTCATGACGTTATATTTATATGTATTTAGTTTCATAAACTACTTGTTGCACCAATTAGAAATAGCGTCAATGTCGGATTGCAAAATAGAAGCGGGCTACGGGTTATTAATTACACGATAAAGTTAATGCTAGAGCTACAGGCAGACTTTAATGCTTTAATTAAGGTAAATCATGTGTATTATGAAAAATAAAGGATGTAGGTTAATAGGTTAATTGCTTTAACATATCAAAGCAAATACCACTAAACAGTGGTAACGTGCTCCCTCCCCCCCACCCCACCGAAATTTCCATGTTAGTATGCGGCCTGCCCAGCCAGTCCTCCCGCCCACTTCACCTCCTCCTCACCCTCTCCACCCCCAGTTAAATGGGTGCTTCTAACCGGAAAAAAATTTCTGGCTACGCCACTGCCATTATAGAAGTGACTAGTGCCGACTACTGGGTAAATAACATTTAAAAAAAATTTGAGCGGGTGCCAACCACATGCTAGTCTTTTGGGTAAAATACTATGATACAATCCATCAAAGCTATAGCAAATCCACCAAGAATAGCTCAGCTTGCGCGCAAGAACTGAAGCCAAATCGGAAATTCCACATTAGGTGGAACTTATTGATGTGATTATTAAAACGGGATCAGCAAGGAGACATTCTAGAATTTTACTAATCGTTGAACGAACTAAACTAGAACGATAATTTAATACATGTCTATTTCCTTTAAAAAAAAACAGTTACTACATACCTTTTCAAAAATACAAGAAGAACGCCCTGTCTGAAAATGAGATTGATTATGTTGCTAGATGTTTCGCAGACGTTATAAACTAGTTTAACATAGCATGTAGAAATACTGCCTGCCCCTTGTTCTGTAATCTCATGACTTAAAATGGTAGCAATTAAAACGGCTGTAGTTTACTGAGAATGACACAAAGAAGAGGACGAAAATCCAACTAGTTGCATGAACGCAGCATAGCAGACTGCTGGATGTTTACTTCGCAAAAGTGCTCACTGAATGCATTGTGGGTTACGCCATTCAACTAAATTTTGTAAGGGTGTGCGAATAATGATCTTTGAGAGCGAATCGAATATGAATCGAATAGTGCCATAAACGAATCGAATATCGTATAGTCCTCGAATAATTTGCGAATGATGAGCAGCCGTTATCACAGTAATCATAAAACGTTGTTCACATCCTAGTATTAATATTAGCAAGTTTCTGCCATTACATAGTACGTTATGAAGCGTTATATTTAAAATTATACAGAAATTCTAAGAATTGTCTACAAATGCATAAGTATTCTTTGGCTGGACTGTTACTCTGATTTTTTTCCCAAATTTCAGTTGGCCCACTCCCAAATTTTAGTTGGCCCACCCCTACCATAGGCTTCCCCATCTATTTTCTATGGAGCCCTATGTGTCCCTGCGGTTACTATCGTGTCGCGTTACGGACACGATTTTGCTAACAACATTCTCTCTGATCAGCTTTTTTTTTTTTTTGGGGGGGGGGGGGGGGAGGTCGGAGGGGTTCAATTGTTTTTTATCGCTCATAAAGCTACCAATCATCTACATTTACATAATAATGTAAATGTTATAATAATAACGATTAAATGCCCTAACTTCACAAATTACGCATGAAGTACTCGCCAAAGAGTGCTTACGCATTAAAACGCGAATGAAGAATTAGGAGCAAACAAGTAGTTTCTTCGCATGCACATGACTCTTCAGAGAGAGTGAATGATCGCTGTATAGCCTTTAATTTACGCTATTTTTGCTCCAATTTTATGTTTAAGTGGGCAAAGTTGACGTTTTCAAATATTCGAAAAGTATTCGAAAAATATTCGCATTTAGGAATAGTGACTGCTCGATACGACACTGTTCGATTCGTTATTCGAAAGTTTCAAATATTCGCGCTATCCACCGTTGGTCTATCAGACTTACTTAAGGTCGTGTTTAGTAGTTCTCGCTGTTTCCTTGTTTCAACTTCTTTTTCTTAAATGCTCCTTCATGGTATAGCGTCTTTTCTCATTATTGAGCAGAGCGCTTAAAGTTTTGCAGCATTTCATTCAACGTTCAAGCAAGGTCAAGTTAGTGGGCTGACGTTTGTTCCTTTCATGTATACGGATATTTCTTTCTTCTTTCGAATTCTTTTCAGCAGCCCTTTAGTTACTTATGGATTATAAGGATAACTCTTTTTTGTTTTGCATTTCACGCGGAGACCGCCGTTTACAACCCTTACGAAGCGCGGGATGGTTTAAGCTCCACTGCGATTTTAGAGCGTAGCTCTTAGGCGCCCGTTCCTGCGGAGAACGTCGGCGTAACCGAGCGAACGAGCACAGCGAAGGAGGAAAGAACAAAGGCGGAGCGCAGAAGGGGACGAAAGACGCGAGGAGCAAAGCGGAGGAGTAAAGTGCAGCGGAACTATGAGACAGAAAGCGGAGGAGGAGGGCTTAGCGAAAGCGTGAGAATAAAAGCGTAGTGCGGCGCTTTGCATTGAAATGCATTGGCGTTCCAGTCAATTTGTTAATAAAATATCGTTTTATGCATTGGAGCACACAAGAAACTGGAACGTCAATGCATTTCTCAAAATACTTTGATTTGCGGATCAACAGAATTGGAACCTGAAGAATCGCGATTATGCCTAGGGCATTCTAAAACTATTGCAAGCTTTAATTTTTATCTAAAACCGAGAGCTCCTTTCCTTTCATACAGGTTCCGCCGTTTGACTGTGTAAACATCCTTGAGAATTTATGCGTCACCGCTAAGACGTCCTGAAACGGTTTTGATTGCACAGACAGCGTTATTTTTATTGCAATAGCAATTATATGGACACTCCAGGCGCATTTCTGCCGTCGCCATAGCCGTGATATTCCTTATAAAGTCCAAGCGCGATAACATCGTCGCCGCGCGTCGTACGCTACATGTGCGAGTGAAAGCGTGCGAGGATGCGCTGACCATGGGTCAATCTCGCGCGCGCAAGGAAGGAAAAGTGAGATGGAAGCGCGCCGTCTTCCGTCGCGCGCAAGGCAACAGGGAGAGCGGAGAGGGGGGGGAGGCGTTCTACGCCGGCTGCGGCTGCTTATGGCGCGGCCGCGCGCATATATCTTGAACGCGAGCTGCGATGCACTGGACAGAGTACATCGAGCGCTGAGAAGCTTCGTGTTCGCTGTGTTCTCGCCGCTCTTGCGTTGAAGTGAGAGAAGTGAGTCTGTAGTAAGAGAAAGATTACCACTAACTGCGCAACGCAGTGCTGGTATACATTCGACCGCGACTGTAATTCTTTCTTTTGTAGCCTCTATTTTTGGTGTCAGCAACAGAAAAGCTTGCGAGAAAACTCAAAATTTTCTCACTGAACCCACTCGATTACCCCGCTACATTTCTTTTTAAATTCTGCGTTTGGTGTTGAATTTTTTCTTGCCGCAGGCTATATACGTATTATCTATAATTGGCAATATCGAAATTGGTTAATTCTTCGTTTCTTGCTCATTTCTCTTCAGAGGAAGCTTTAGCTCGGTGCTCTAATCTAAATACACGTAAAAAGAGAATCTTGACAACCACTACACCAAGTTTAGCGAGGTTTGTTGCATTTAAAAGAAAAACTAAAATCTAGTCACTGTTGATTTCGAATTCTTCATTTAGGTCGTCAACTTTTTATTAAATATTGGCAAAAATAAAAATTTTAGGAAAACGACACTATGAAGTTAAAAACATTGTAACTCAGTAATGAAAAATGATATCACAATTCTGTGAATTGCATCTAATAGTACGTTTAAACCGAACAAAATTGACATGTTACACATAAATCCTAAAGGTTTTAGTAATATAGAAATACAGCTTTTGCAGAACCCTAGTACGCAACGTAAAAAATTCACGTAAGATATAAATTCACAGATCTAATTTGTCCTCTTTGAATGATCTAATGGATGCTGTTTACAGAACTGCGATATCTGTTCTTGATGCAGAGCTATTAATTTGTAAAGATTGTGGTTCTATCATTTTCGAACTTTTGAATTTTTAAAAATTGTTTTCACAAAATTCAGGCCCTAAATCGAAATTCCGCTTTCAGCAGTTACTAGAATGTATCTTTATCTCTCAAATGGAACAAATTTCATTAAAATCGGTCCAGGGGTTACCCCAGAAAAACGTTTTCGCGTTTTACATGTATTTCAATAGGCCGTGTCGGAGTTAGGCCCGAGCTAAAGCTTCCTCTTAACCTCCCGAATCATAGACAATCCACCATTGTGGGCATGCGTCACAATCATTCAGGACAACAACCATAGCACTCACCAAAAAGAATCAAGGTGTCAACTTATGCAAAGATGCGTTGCACTGGGAAAAAATATATATATAGAAAAAGCAAAAAATAAAGGATTAAAAAGAGATAGAAACAAGGAAAGAGAGCGCTGTAGCCAGGAGTGTGTACTGCTGTCTACGCGAAGGGGACACTAAACAGTAATGTTAAGTTATACTGTTATGGTAAACTACGCTTCTGCAGTAAGACGACGGCCACTTGCGGCGGCAGACAGCTTGGTATAGAACGAAAGTCGCAAAAACGAAAGAAAGGTGGCAACGCCACCCGGAAGTTTCCGCACTGAGTCAACCTGCCGTGACGACATGGATTTTGACATCGTATACATGCGCGTAATCGACTGTTGATCTATAGGGGATCCCGGCGGCCGCGTTTCAATGGGGACGAAATGCGAAAGCGCCCCTTTACCATGCACTGGGCCCACGTTAAAGAACCCCAGGTGGTCAAAATTAATCCGGTGTCCCTCACTACGGCGTGCTTCATAACAAGATCGTGGTTTTGGCACGTAAAAGTCCACCACTTAATTGAAAAATTAATTTATATATAGTGGTGGTAACAACTTTATCGAGATTCTGCTCAGTTATCTGGCAGGCCCGAGTCCTAGAACGGCCCCTCACGAGGAGCGACCCTTTCGGCCCAGGCAACGAGGGCTTTTTGTCGTTTTTCATCCGGCGTTCTGAGCAGCTCCTCCCACGTCTGTTGTGAGGGAGCTGGCAGGAGCGACCTCCATGGGAGGGGGTAAGCCCTCGCACCCCCAAGGAATTTATATATAGTACTACATTCCAATATAATGGAACTAAGGGTTCGAAACAATTTGAAACCCGGGCCACCACTCACATCTGCATGTCTTTCGTGTCTGGCAAGAAATCTTGAGGTTCGAAATTAATCCGTAGCCCTGTAATACGCTGTAATACCCCTGTCACACGGCAAGATTTAATGTCATTCGAATCCTATGGCATTCGCATATAATGCCACTAATCGGGATTTACACGGGAAAATTTTATGTCATTCGAATGAAATGACATTTGCCATCGACTGAGTTAGGGGAACTCATTCGCATTCGATTTCGAACCGAATGTTTACTCTTGACCGTAGATAGAACAGCGACACGCAACGCGAAAACATTATGCGTATATCAGCAAAGTCAGAAGATATTTTTTAGACTTGAAAAAAGGAATAATTATTTTTGCCGCGATGAGATTTTCACCACGGGCGGTGCTCAAGCGCTATGCTCTTGCATCAGGAGTCTGTTGAGGCGGTCGGCCATATTGGACGTGTTGATCGAAGTGCTTTTAGTTGTGAATAATTGGCGTCAAAATGTTTTCGTCTGCTTGAAAAGTACTCGCAAAAGTTCTTAAACGGGTTTATTAGGCGCAAAATTTCTTTGAATTTCAAAAATTTTTTTCCAGATCGTCGTTGCTATCATTTTCGAATTCCAATATATTTTACTGTGTAGCACCGCAAGAGACCGATTGGCATTCGATGCATCGAATGCTATTCGATTCGAATGACATTAAATCTTGCCGTGTGACAGGGGTATAACTCACCCAACGGGCAACCTCAGTCCAGGCGCAAGCAGCCTCTGTAACGATCACAGATCTCACGCGCGTGGCGAACCGCGCAGATAGTGGTTCACGCTGCGGCTAATGTTCCGCATTGCACGCACCCGCGCTTTGTCACGCGAGACATTCGCAGTGCACGATGCAACTCAACATGCGTTCAAAAAGTGTGCGCTGCGCAGCGGGAAAGGCACTTGGAATCGGAAAGCCATGCACAACATGTTGTACGCTTATCGCTCTTTATTTACAGTAAGTTTACAGGACAAAATGTTGTGGGATGATACACATGACAATTAGCAACCGTGCAAGTGAGGCATACTCTCACTTTCGTTTCATCTCTCGCCCGTACACTGGCGAAAGATGCTGGCGAAAGCCACGTATCAATAGCAGGTCTTTCACAAAAGTACCTTCAAGAGCCGAGTAAATCGCGACAGCGTGCATTCAAAATTATCCTTGAGAGTGATATGTGCAGGGGTTCAAACAACGCAATATTTCGGAACTTGAGAAATTATGCACACTCGAAATAACTCCGAGTAACAAGTATATATAGGGTTTACCAGCAAGTGCGGAGTGAAACCTACATGAATGGCTTGCACGAGGTGATCATAGCCACTGAAACACTGCTAGAAGCAAAACCAGTGGCAAACAATTCTCGTTATGCAAATCAGCTTATCTCGAACGGCGCACTGAGAGCCGTCCGTGGTGCTCGGTATATATGGCTTCGGTTACATCACGTGCAAGGCATTTACAAATGAGAGGCGATGTCATTTATGCGACGGAGTATAGCACTTAGCACTGCGTGTATTTCACACTGCTCAAACAAGCGCTAGCAACAAATTACCTTACTCGCACAACTTACGCCAAAACGCGCGAACCAGCCTTGGGAGGTCTATATTACAGAACTTTTGTACAAGGTCGTCGTAAGAGGAAGCAAACTTATATTGCTGGCTTGGCAAAGCAGTTACATGCATTGCAACTTGGATATCGCGTGCGAGTTAAGAAAACATCCATGCACATCTGAGGAACATAAAAAAGAAAAGAGGAGTATCAGACGCCTTATCAATACCAAAGCTTTTAAAGAAAACATGACTACATTGAAACCCACAAATTCGAGACGCTGCGACAAAAGGCAACTAAAGCACATAGCGTGTTCGTAGCTTTGCAGTGAAAAACAAGCGTACCTCAATATTTCGGGCGCTTTTATTCGTTGTTCTAAAAAAATATATCCGCGAACAGAGTCCACTGCTAAATAAACGTCACAGAGTGCGAAAAAAGTGTACCCCAAATCTCCAAACAAAAGTCTCAAAACGTGCCTGTAAGTGACAATCATGCTACCGTCACACCTGCAGCAAGATGTGACCAACCGATACGTCACTTGTGACCGTCACCTATCAGCTGGTCACGTAACACAAAGATGCACGTGGGAGGAACTGCCCTGTAGGCAGACGCTTCACATCTCGCCAAAGAAATACAACGACCGTCGAGTTCCTTTACGGCAGCGTTTCAGCAAAGGGTACCTGACCGGGAATGATGTGGAAACAACTGACGTCACTCAGAACGCATACGACCACTCATTATCTGCACAAGTATAAAGGAACCCGGTAAGCCCTCCTAAATCACACACTGCGTGACGTTGGATAAAGTGCGATAAAAATGAGCTGAATAACAGCTTACTGCATTTAGTCAATCAAAATAAAATCGGGTAAAAATATTTGCAGTGCTCACAAAAATCCCAACGTCGCGCTCTAGGCAGCGACCAATGCTCCTTATTTACAGTCATACGCATAGAAAACAAAAACAAAGAAGAGGACAAGCAGTACATTCAAGCACAACATGCGCCAGTCACGTAACATTAATCAAACCCGCGCGATCGTCCACCGCAAACCAGAACCGAAAACACAACCAGAAGAATTTCCACCGGATAATTCAGCTGATGTACATAGGACTTCCGTTAGGTGTAGTTAATTCGGCACAAGGAATGAAGTACAGGAACAAAAGAACAAAATAGAGCGCATCTCGGTTTATCAATTTGGTATAACCTAGGATGCCTAAGTGAGGCCGGGCGGCTACTTTATTTTTTCGTTCAGCCAGTCCCGTATCCGGGCGTAGTTCTTCTCCTTCCAGCGGATGTTGGACTCGGCCTTCTCGACAGTCTGCTTGTAAGTCCGGCCCACAGCCGACACGGTCTCCTTGTGCTTCTCGTAGAACACGCTCAGCTAATGTGGGGGAAAAAAATAAACGGCAGCCGCTTTATACGAAGAAGTAAAAAGTGCATGATTTATTGTGAACATCATCTTAAGTGCCTCTCTCTATACGATCTCGCTGACGCACCAACTGACATATTCCTTGCGCAAACACCCATGTTTGCGTCGAAGACGCCATCGTGTCTCATCAACTAGGGCTAACACAAGATTGCTGCGTTCATTGCGCGATAGAGACGCGAAATAACGTCATATCATTGACATATATGGCTCGAATCGTTAAAGGTTTGAAATTTGTTATCTTACAAGGACCCACCCCATACAACAAAAGAATTGACTAAACGAAAATATCTCACTCCTATTTGTGCACGTCATGATCATCTCGCTCTGTTATGTAGGAAAGCACTCACCATCTCCATCTGGAAGTGTGAATGGATCGAGCCACTGGCTGAACCGAAGATACGAGGAAGTGAGAAGGCGCCAGCTGAGTAGCTGCAGCGAGGAAGAAAAAAAAGGAATTATATAATGCAATGCAAGCACTCGCTATGATCATCGCGCTCCATGGGCAACTCGTTAGAGTACACTGAACATTACTCGACGTCAGCTGCTGTCAACTACTGCCTCTGCGCAACCAATTAAAGCATAAAAACGTCAATCTAAGTGAGGATTTTTCAGTTGCTACACGAACCGCACGAAGAAAACTGATAGCATTCGCTAAGAGCCAAGCCTTATATGAACCTTTCAAATTGTGTTATAATAAGTTAACCCTGAACGGAAAATCATATGTGTACAACGCCAATTCTGATCAAATTGAACAACTTAAGCAACGCAGTGATAACGTAACACGTGCATGTCCTGTTCCGCCACGTCCTTTGATCTAGGAAAGCGCGAGGGGCAGTGGTTCATTTTTTTATAAATTTCCTCAAGTTTCAGTTTTATATTCTAACTTTAGAAGTACCTCCAACAAATACGATTATTTATCGTCTGCAATTGACACATGTTCTGCAAAAATAATTGCGCTTACTGAAACATGGTTGCCGGCGCATGTCGCTGACATAAAAGTGTTTCACAGTGCTGTGCAATTACGTGTTTATCGCTGCGATCGTACTGCGCGCAGAGGAGGTGGCGTCCTTTTGGCAATTTCAAATGGCATTCCGTGTTCTCTTGTCTGTACGAGCGATGATCGAGAGCCTGTCTGGGTTTCCGTAGCTCTTGGTCACAAAAACTTCATCATAAGCGTGTGCTATCGCTCACCCTCTGCAGAACCTACGTTTTTCCATGACCTGCACGACAGTATTATAGCCTTGTTCACACGCGATTTCCTTCATCTCTTATTCTACTTCTTGGCGATTTTAATCTTCCAAACATAACCTGAAACGATCAATATTCTACACTCTGTATCTTTTCGGCACAAGCTAAGGAGTCTTTAGACTTCGGCTCAGTTTTTTTGTTGTCACAGCTAGTAACTCAACCTACACGTGTAGCTTCTAACGCCGCAAGCACCCTCGACCTGGTTTTGACATCCTACCCTGATACAATTTGGAGATAACACACCTACCTGGTATAAGCGATCACTGCTTACTTGCAATTTTTATAATAATTTAGCCCCCAAACCAAATAAAATCAGAAAAGCTATACATACAGAAACGCTGGCTTTACCACCATAAATAACGAATTAACTGCATTTCTAGACACTTCCCTACTGAATTTGGAAAATCGTTCGCTTCAGCACAATTGGGGCATGTTTGCCGCTAAAGTTTAGGAAGAGAAAATCACATTTCATCCCGCTTCATTACGTCCAATTCTGATGCTCATTGGTGCAATACCCATCTGAAGCGCCTATGTAACCGCAAAAAATGCCTATATCGCTCCGCAATACACTCACTAACTGACACACCTTAGTCTTCTTATAAGTCTGCATTCGACGCGTACGTAAACGCACTAAAGAACGCTAAATATAACCTTCTATTTGACGTACTTCCATCAATGTTAAAATCTAACGCTAAAAACTTTTGGGGTCTAATCAACCCCTTGCGTGATGAGCACCTAACTTTGGAAGACCCATTGCGCATCCTTATACCTAACGAACAGTGCGCTGCCGCCCTTAATGACGCATTTGTGCAAAATCTTTCTGTCCCCTGCAATGACCGCCTACCTCATACTCGCCAATACGATTATGTAGTTGTGCGTCCAGTGATCGCTGATGCGGCTGGCGTTGCGAAACTAATTGATTCGTTGTACCAACACTTATCGCCTGGTTACGACTCTTTAGTTCTGTCATTCTAACAAAACTTTTTCAGCACTCACTGGATACATCTACTCAACCTAGCCAATGTAAAATTGGGAAGGTGAATCCATTGTATAAATCAGGTAACATTATCATTATCATTAACATTATCGCCCCATCTCACTCTCAAGTACTTGCTGTAAACTGCTTAAACATACAATTTTCGAACATTTTGTTAACTTCCTGGAATCCGATGCATTTTTGACACCAGCTCAGCATGGATTTAGAAAAAAAAAACTTTTATGTGAAATTCGGACGGCAATCTGTACGCTCAAAATGCATCGTATTCTCGATTGTCCATCATTTGCAGAATGCATTTTTATAGACTTCGCTGAAGCATTTGATAAGATCTGTCATAAACTTTTACTTTATAAACTAAGTCATCTGAACCTTGACACTAACATCCTGAAGTGGATTAAATGCTTCCTATCTAATCGCACTCAATTTGTAACCGCGAACGGCCACAACTCACCACTTCGAATTGTAACCTCCGGTGTACCACAAGGTTCAGTGCTCGGGCTTCTTGTTTCTCATTTATATTAACGACCTTCTTTCCTCACTATCATCTAACCTTCACTTATTTGCTGATGATTGTATTGTCTTTCGTGAAATGCAGAGGATCCTAACCGCCTTCAACCTAATCTAATTAGTGTGGCTAACTGGTGCAAACATTGGCTAATGGAACAAAACGTTGACAAATGTAAAGGGATGCGTGTATCCCGAATAACTAACAGCATGCATACATATTACTAAATGATGTTTCCGTGGAGTTAGATAACTCTTGTAAATAACTAGGTGTGCATATCTCTGCTAACTTATCTTGGAATGTTCATACCAACTATGTAATCCGCAATGCTCACCGCATGCTTGGCTACCTACGCCGTAACTTTTCAACCGCCCCTTCATCCATAAACCCTTATACGTACGAAACTAGAATAGGCATGCGCTGTTTGGGATCCCGTCATTGACAAACTAAATAATTCATTAGAACTCGTGTAAAATAATTCAGCTGGTTTCATTTTACGTAATTACAACAGAACTGCCAGTGTGTCTGCCATGAAAACCAACCTTGCATTTACCCACTTTCTTCTCGTCGTAAAATCGCACGTTTAGTTCTTTTTTATATACTATACCATCATTCAACACTCCTAAACGATCTCAATTCTCAGCCCCAATGCGTATCGCCTCGAATCGACCACCGTTATAAGTTTGGTGTCAACTCATGCCACACTAAAACATTTTTTGCAGTAATTTTTCCTTCGGTCATCCACGGAATGGAACCATCTTCCTGGTGAAGTTGTATCCATTTACGATAACCAAAGATTTGGAGCAGCCTTAGCTAACATTGTGTAATGGAAACATTTTTTGTTTACTGTATGATTGTAAAAAAAAGTGCACTGGTATTGATCACTTTACTATCTTAGTTTGCTACTAATTTATCATGACGTCGTAAACCCTAGCTAAAACTATATAATCAGAAGGCTTTGTTCTAACTGCTTATATTTGTTTATTTTTCTCATTTGCTGCAACCCACTTCTCTCTTTAATGCCTTTGGCCTTCAGAATAATAAATAAAAGATAAATAAATAAATAAATAAATAAATAAATAAATAAATACAGCAAAACAAACCTTATCCACTCAATGCAGACGGCCAAGCCGCACAATGAACAATCACACGAGCCTTCAATGCCACTGGCACCAGCGTTCACATCATGCACTGCACATGTGAACACACGTGATCCCCTTATTGTGTGCGTGAAACGTCCTTGCGTAAAAAAAAAGTGACATACTAGGCTTTTTTGTTGCTCATACATTGTGTTTTGCCACGAAGTGATGATGGTGACCAATATGATACGTGTTTCATAAATTGCGGTGCATTTCGTTTGGACTCTATGTCCCGCCGCGTTCACCCGAATGCGTGTAATTTCGTGCTTCACGTACGTCTTGTAGATGGCTTCCCAGTTCTCGAGCAGGAAGTTGAAGAGGAGGCTGCGGCCGAAGACAGTGGAAGCGACTGCGCTGATGACCGCCGCGCCGTCCTGCCGGCGAACGCCGGAGTCGGGCGTGATTGTCTTCATCAGGAAACTGCGACGGGAGAGAAGAGACGGGGACATTGTTAGAGCCGCCGACTGCGCACGTTATGCTGTCAAGAAAAAAAACAGAGACGCCTGCCGCAAAACTGTTGTTAATAAATATTAGACATTTCGGCTTGTTGACATGAACTTACTATACCCGACCAGACAGGATGCGGTCAAATCTCGGATCTCATCTTATGTTGCACTTTGTATTGTGGCCATTTGGTGGCATTGTGCTCGATGGATCGGTCTCCGGTATATCCCGTTCAGTGCACGTTATCGAAACATTGCCGAGTCGTTGACAGTCATACCAGTGCATGACATCACGCTCGCACAAAAATGAAAGCACCTCCAAAGTGATCCGAGAGCACACGGGTACTGCGCGAGCAGAGCTCGGATAACGTTTTAGTTAGGAAGCAGTCTATATTGCAGGGACACTACTATCCTTTTAACCTACTGCTTAATTCTATAAGGAACGCGCGACCAGCGATTGAATCCAACGTCAAGAGCACCTCGTACCCCCACCCCTACCCTTGATATATATATATATACAGCTCTGTAACTCATAAGAACCTCCTTACGCAATGATGATTTCGTTTTTATTCAACTTTTTGATTCACTTTCAACTCTGAGATGCATCCCACTGCTGCCAGTCGTTAACCTATGGATTCCCAGGTGAGGAATAAAGGTCGTGCGTGTCGCATCCCGACTTTGTTAGCCTTATCACCTGCACGTTAATTTGTGGGAAAGCGAAAATATCGTTTGCATAACATCTCCCTCTAAAATGCCCTTCGAGGTTTCGCTGCTTCTATTCTCTTCAGTGAAACAAAAGTCAGCTTTCGGTCTTGAATGCCTGTCCTGCTTAACTTTAGGACCTTCGGTGTTCCGTCCTAGTGTTGCCTATGAAACGGCCAGAAGGGGGCAGTGAAGGAGAAAACACTATACGGGCAGAGTTTCCTTAAACTTCCACTACGTGAAAGATGGGCGTGAAAGATGCGCCGAAGCGCGTTCACAGGAAAGCGCTAAGTTTTCTCAGGGGACCCTATAGCCTCCGGCAAGCCAGGGCGGCTGTTGTTTCCGACACCTCGCCGCAAATGCTGCCTGGACCTTCTGCTGACTGCATTTCGCAGCTTACTTCGTCGTGCTATTTTTAACTAAGGTTTCATCGGAAGGAAAAAATGGGGCGAGCTTTGTCTCAATAGCGAGGCGTGCCGAAGCCTGCAGATGACCCAATTTTCCACAGTCGGTACCGCGGTGCAATCGTGTCAACTGCAGACTACGGAGAATTCGTTGCGCCGCGCCGATTGCTTCGTGCTCATAAAGCTGCCTGCGGCGCGAAGACGAATGCCGATCAAAGGACGCAGAATCGTGGCCTTTGTCCTCGGGACATGTCTTTCGTTGTCGCCGCGTGATTGTGTAGAGCCTTATACTGCTTCTCTGTTGTGCGCTTTCGTAACCCGGATAGCTTTATTATCCTGGATAGCTGCAGGTGGCAGGGGATTATTTTAAAAACGGTAAACACAGCAAATTGGCAAAGTTATTATTATTATTACTATATTATTATTATTATTATTATTATTATTATTATTATTATTATTATTATTATTATTATTATTATTATTATTATTATTATTATCGTCACAGTTCTGGCCGATCCGCTTCTTTTTATCTTTAATAGAATCCTTGATACTTGCATAATACCAGATGCACTAAAGAGAGCCCGTGTGATACCGATATTTAAAGGCGGAGATGCTTCGAAGCCAGAGAACTATCGCCCCATCTCTGTTCTTCCTTTCTTAGCGCAACTGTTGGAAAGACACGTGCTTGAAACGATTGAGGGGTTTGTTTTAAAACATACCATCTTATCAACTTCCCAGTATGGCTTCGTGTCTGGTAGAAGCACGCATGCGCTTTTTGAAGAACTGTCGGATCTTCTATATCAAATATTTGAACTTAACCAGGTAGCCTGTGGGCTTTTTTTAGATATATCAAAGGCTTTCGATTCGGTAAGCCACAGTATTCTATGTGCTAAACTACATAATTACGGTTTTCGGGGGCATTTCCATGCATTTATACAAGATTACCTGTTAAATCGGTCCCAGATCGTATGTATTGGCGACCAAAAGAGTTCTTTGCGGTTTCTTAGCGCAGGGGTTCCACAGGGTTCCGTTTTGTCTCCGCTTCTTTTTAATTTGTACGTTTGTGACTTGGCACAGGTAACAACTTCATGTACGATTTTCCAGTATGCAGATGATACGTTGCTTGTACCTAAACACATGCAGTACGAAGCAGCTGTCGCTTTACTTCAAAGCGACATAAAAATGTGATGAACTGGTTTAAAAAAAAACGTATAAAAGTAAGTGCTAGGAAAACTCGATTAGTATGTTTTAGAAATCCGTTAAAGGCTCTAGTAACAAGTCAACATGTTTTCCTTCCCGGTTCTGATTGCTTAGACTGTGTTTGTGCCCCAGTACAATATGCGGATAGTGTCAAGTACCTTGGAGTATACTTTGAGACTGACTTATCATGGAATATTCAAATGGCTCAAATTTGTGCGCGATTACGTAATGTTGCATGTGTCCTTTACCGTATAAGGAGTTATGCGCCTACCAAGATTAAAAAAGTGATAGTGCATGCTTTAGGCTACTCGCATATAAGGTACGGCATTCCCTGTTTTTTTAATTGCAGCGGATTTTGGAAACATAAAATTGACAACCTATTAAAAAGCATACTAAAAAGTGTCGCGTACAACCAAACCACAGATAACTTATTTCGAGATTTAGAAATGCCCGATTTCGAGTCTCTGTTTCGTTCAACAATTGTGATGCGTTATTTCTGGAGCAATACTTTCCGAGAACCTGTCCATAAAAGTGTTGCTTTGCGTAGTCATCCCAGATATGTAGCTCCTCGGACAAGAACTCGTTATGGAAAAGGACAAAGAAGGTACTATATCCCCCACCTGTTTAATAACCTTCCCAGTGCTGTACTGGATCAGACAACTTTGTCGGGATTAAAAAAGGCCCTCAAGGCAATGATAGAATAGATTTCACATGTATAAAGTCTCTGTTGTTGTAGTGTGATCTTAACCGAAATGACTGTCAGACTGTTTCCGCTGTTTTCACTATTTGTTTTTTTTCTTTTTTCGTTCTCGATAGGTTGTAAGTTTGTTTACATATTGTGCTTTGTTTACTCAATTTTCATGGTTGTTGAGTGCTACGTGTTTTCATTTGAACATTAAGTGTTGTTTACTGGGCATGTTCACCTGAAAAACCTGTGATACGTTTTTTCTAATTTTTTTTTTGACATTTGGTTTGTCTGTAATAAGGTACATAATGCATTGCCCTGACTGCCAGGTTTCTGCCATACAAGCCCACAGAAGGCTTCGGCAGACCTAGCAAAATTATATGTACAATTTGATTATTTGCAATAAAGATTATTATTATTATTATTATTATTATTATTATTATTATTATTAATTGTGACGGTGGCCTAGCTCCATATCTCTACAAAGTACGTTGTTCTGCGTAGCTGTGCAGCCCAACAGTGTGCAACCTACTTTATTATTATTGTGGTAACCTTTATGGGCGTGCACATTTTCACGTGCATCTGTCACTGCAGTTACGTATTGCTACTGTAACTTTTCTCCCGATCGATGTTACCTATAGCCTCGAGAAAACAAACAGAACATCACAATCATCACAGCTATTACCGTTAGTTAGCATCGTGGTTGTTACCTTTAAATAATAACATGTGTGTATTATAAAGGTCACCGTGATAAGCACGAGATGATTGCACCTGCTTGTACGTTAGCGCTCAAAGAACCTAGGTACGGCATACACCCGTATACCTATATTAAAACGTGTCTGTATGCATTTCAATAATTCCATATGTTATCGGTACTATTCTCACGGTATCAATAACGATCCAATTGTTCGTTAGAGTAAAATGCAAGACTTAAATGTGGTGGTGGTAGTAATGATGCTTACGAACATGACATATCAATTCCGTACTTGTTTCCGAAATTAGCAAAGTACGGGAAACATGCGGTATTGTTGGACTGCACAAGGAATGTTTCAGCGGATAACCGTAGCTAAGCGCTACAACTACCAAGTAATTTGGGTTAGATGTCCTCAGTTGTGCTAACCCTCGCAGGGTTTCGGTGTGCAGCGCGACGTGCGGGTGTGACGGCGCCCATGTGTTGGCAGAAGGTGCCCACCTGTTGAGGACCCATGGTTCCCTGGAACAGGCCAAGCTTTGCAGCTGCTTCACTTTCTCCGAGGCCACAGAAGTCTTGTTGTACATGTCCCACATGAACAACCAGTCGTCGTAGTTACCGTTTTCGATGGCCGTGCAGTACACAAACGAACGGAAGTTGGGTTTGATGCTGCGGTGGCGGGAAATATCAACAGAGGGATTAGCAAGAGAGCAAAAAAAGAAAATGCTCCCAAAAATTGCCATGAAGTGTTACGTAATACCAACGTGTCTATGAACGTTACATTTATCTGCGTTCAAAAACGGATCACATTTATCTGCGTTCAAATACCTGTCACGTTTATCTGTCTATACTCGGACACTTATTAGAACACCGGGCAGACGATGTTCACAGCACTTACATTTTCGGTTTTGTTAAGACACCAGAAGGCTAACTGAAACTAGACATCGACAACCAGATCCTGAATAATTTATATCGTTGTATAATACTATTCGTCATGTCAGTGTTGCTTATACCCAGTCTCGACTGTAATCAGCTCGCACAAAAATGCACTCCGTAATCAAGTTGTAATTTCGGCACTCACAAATCAGTCAATTCAATCAAGCTTGATTGATCAACCCGAACGATAGCTGTGAAACCAGTTATCGCGCAGAAAAGGAATTAAGTCGGCGCAAAAACACCGCAACTCACGGGCTTTTCTCCGCCTTGCTGTCTCTCCAAGTGCGGAAGTAGTTGAGTGCTTCCTTGACACAGTCCTCGTGACCCAGTGTGCACGCCGTTGCATACATCTCAGTGCGAAGGAACCTGCGGAAGCGGAAATGACGTAGACACAAGTTGAAACCCCTGCGTTTCACTCTCAGGTACGGGTTAATAATAGAGATGGGCTGAATTGCCACCATTGAATTGCTGGGGTGATTTTTAAGCGATCATGACGGAAGTGAGCAAAGCAGTGCAGAAAGAATGCGAAAGAAAACGTTGCCTTGAAATTTCGCCTTGAATTCGAGAGGAAGCGTTAGCGTTACAAACTGGGCAAGCTGGTTCAATGTTAGCTTCATTCAGAATTTATTGAATGCATTTATTCAAGTTTAAATTCGAACCATTTTTTTTCCTGGAAAGATCTGGACGGTCTTCATGACTAAAAGCTGCTCGGGCTGCTTGACTGCGTCTTTAAATATCCTGACATTGGTGGTACATTCCTTTGTAGCAATTGCTTCGAACGGGTGGATGTCTGCTTTTCTCTTTATTCATAAGATTTACTTAAACAATACAGACAAGAAATTCAGAGATCAACTAAAGAAAAAATAAATATAAAGAATAACCAGCCCCTGGCACTTCCATGTGAGGCTGCAAGTGTAGAGTCGAGTTGTGCTTCCAACAAATACATAGGTCTCAAGAATTTGACACAAATCATAGGTGGTACAATGTGTAGTGCCATTACGCGAAGTCAAATCGCGAAATTATGTCGGGTTAGGCTGATCAAGTAAAACGGGAAAAAATCACACCTCGTGCGTACTGTGGTAATTTGCGTACGGCACTGGTGCCCGTGGTAAGGGAAAAAAACTCTAAAGTTATAAATATTCTGGCATTGATTGACGCCGCAGAGGTCCAGCGCAGGCCTCTTAGCAGATCGAGGAAATAAGCAGAAGCATGTCTCACGTCGTCAAAATGGATTCCCCTTCCTCCTCGTTCCACGTGAGGCGGTCGTAGTTCGGCTTCACTAGGCTGAGCAGGTATTTCTGAAAGAAAAAAATAACAGCACGTCATCATATTTCATGGAACCTTCCAATGTATGTTGTCTTAAGCATTGTGGCCACGAATAAGGCTTTAGTCAAGTTCTACTCATTAAAGTTTTAACATGGACAAAAACTCGGTGTCGCCGTTTTATACATTCATTGGAATTGTAAACGCACAAATATGTTCACATGGTCTTCTGGTATGCATGCTGCCGTAGCCAGAGTAGGGCGTGATAAGTTCTAAAACGCAAAAAAGAAAGAAAGAAAAATACTCCTCTCGTAAACGACGGAATTTCAGAAATATGATTTAAATTGTAGCTATGTACTAGAAAAGCAATACTGCCATTTGCTTCATTGTGTTAAGTGTTTGTACCTAACCTATAGATGAGCAACTATCTTTCTCGAGAGCTGGCTTGAGGCACCGGGTCCTTTCTGGAGGGCCGGACCACATGGCTTAAGAAAAAAATTTTATCCGCTTAAATAAATTGTGTGGCGTTTCTCTTCCGGCTTCCGGCTGAAGCGTTTTGCTAAAATGATACGAAAAAGTGAAAAAGGTTGTTTATCACGGAGGATAAGCGGCGGGGCAATGAGTCGGGATCGGTGGGCCGGAAGGGGTTGGACGGCGGGCCTTGTACACGTCTGAGCTATCATTCGTTTGCGGCTATAACATTGTGCACCGACCTTCCACTTTCCGTAGACTTCGGTGGTCTCCAGCATGCGGCTGATAAATGCGAGGTTCGCAGAGATGGGGCTCCAGGCGATGTACGACTCTTCCTTAGCCAGGTACTGCGTCGCATTCAGAGCCAGACCATAATCCAGGGTGCCAGCCCTGTGAAAGAGCAGCGCGGCATACAGTGGCGGAATGATCGGGCCAAGCTAATCGTTATACGGAATAAATTAAAGGAGCTTCAAAAAATACGCAAACACACGGACATCACAGAGCGCAATACAAGTACTAATTTATTCTGTATTGTGATTCAACTCGCCAAACTACAGATCCCGATTGTTACAGACACGGGTTTGCGAGCAGCCGTTCACAAGAAGTGTGCATGCAGACAATTAAGCGAGAAACGGCAGCAGAGGTTAGAGGAAGCGGGCGACACCTCTTTAGGACAACGGCGATTCATCATATATGACATCACATTTATGCGAAAGAGAATGCAGTGTGTACGGTTCACAACACCATTGTTGGCTCTCCTGCGTCGCCTTGTGGCTATCACAGTGAAGCAAGTCTATAGGAACTAGTGCGACCAGATCATAGAATGGCAATGAAACATCGGTAATTCGCGTGGCAAGGTCACAAAAAGACATGATGGGGGAAAAAAATGGAATAAAAAGTTCCTGCGTGAAGCGGAACTGAAATGTGACGGTTTACATAACAAACATAAAAGCCACTAAAAGCCACGATGATTTTGTAATTCAGAAATATAGGAAAAGAAAAAACTACCCACTATGAACATAAGCCTTAGCGACGCGTCCAACGTATTTCACAGTTGCTCTTGACTCCTGTCTGTCTTATCGACAAGTTTGAACAGCCGCACTGAAAAAAAAAAAAAACTATGCTCTGAACCAAGCAGCTCGGTACTATTTTGACGCTCCCAGTATAGAGTTTGTGGTTGGATAGTTCGTGCTGAACAATTTTTGAAGACGGCAAATGAGTAATGCCGAAACAGACGAAATGAAGGCACGCATCAGTAAGCAAATTTTTTTTTTTTTTCGCTGTTAATCTCGGAAGCGGTGCGGCTCACCGCCTTCTCCATCACATTCCCCTCAACACTTGCCCGTTTGCATCGCTCCTCGGTTCCAACGCGGCTCACCCAAACCCTTCCAACCTGTCGGGCGTTACGTCGGCAGGAATTTATTAACAGAATAGGAATCGTATTTAATATTCTTCATCGCGAAATTATTTCTGCGTGCACTTTCGAGGTATCACCACTCAGCGCTAACAAAGCTGAACAAAGGCTTTGTTGGCGCTTTGTTGCGGCAGCATGCGTCCGTCGAGGAGAGCCTACGCAGTTCTTAGCCCCCTCTCCAGAAGATAAGGCTGGCGCAACGCTGGTGCGAAGCGTTTATTAAACAGTTGGTCCTGAACAGATGGCAAGAGAATATTGAATGTGGCGTAATTACACCCTCTAGAGTTCCTAACGTTCTTCCGTCGCTTGAAGGAGTATTAAACGAAACTGTCAACTTAAGCTAGAGTGATCGACACAAACAGGAAATAAGCCACTTTTACCAAAGCCAGATGCTCGGCATGCCAGAAGATCGACGTAACCTGGACGACGGTTGGTGAAGCCACCTTTTTTTAAAATCGGAAACGTTGTTCCATGGCGTCACACATTAGGAACAACGTCTGGACGAAGCCAGCTAACTGTTCACAATTTATAAGATAATAAATTTAAAAGTTGTGAGGTTTTACGTGCCAAAACCACTTTCTGATTATGAGGCACGCCGTAATGGAGGACTCCGGAAATTTCGACCAGCTGGGGTTCTTTAGCGTGAACCTAAATCTAAGTACACGGGTGTTTTCGCATTTCGCCCCATCGAAATGTGGCCGCCGTGGCCGGGATTAAGATAATAAATTGCATTAAAATAAATTAAAATGCAACCCGTAGAAATTACCGCAGGCCTTTCCTGCAAGAAAAGTAGTAAAGAGCACATTAGCCACTTAATACCATTCCTCTATTCAACTTTTCTCTCGCGGTCTTCTATAGGACCATGAACTCGGACGTCACGCAATCTCATTACTTTGCCACTGCCTTCGTGCGGATCGAGTCTTCATTTGCCATTTTGTGCCTGATAGGCTGCCCCCTTATCAGTTGTACACAAGCTGAAAACATTTTAAAAAGCCAATTACTCACTGTAGAATAATGCGGTACTCGTGTTTAGCACCATTTTTAACAAACTACACACTAGAAGACAGCCTGCCGAGAAACGCCTTCATCTTCTTCCAACTCTAAGTTCGGCAACAGCTGCTGCCTCGGCCTCCACAGAAATGGCGATACTACGATACCGCACACATCCCGTTTCCTGTGTCGCCGGAATACGCGCTCCGCATGCTCAACGTTACGGAGCGAATGCAAAGGTTTGTGTGGCCCGAACGCGTGCAGGGGAAATGAGACGTCCCGTTGTGCACACGACCTTGCCTTGGCTCGCGTACCGGTCACAATGTTCGGCGCGAGCGCTGTAGTCTCAAGAAAAGAAGACATGTTTGCGTGGGTCCGTGATTTCGGATTGTTATGGAGAGTGGCATTTAAGATCTGTTCTCGTTAGAAACCATACATTTTGCCGAACTTATTTCTCTCAACACTTCTTTTTTGTTGTTTTTGGTGGGTGAAAAAAAAATGAAGGCCGTTAGAAACAGGTACAAGACTCTTACCTTTGGCTTTCCATCTATTACTCATTAGGCCTTCAATGAGCCAATAGGAAAACTAACGTTAGATATATTATATGAGTGCCTCATCAGCATGCGATGCGTGGTTTGACCAACTGAGCGCCTAGCAGCAACTATAGAGACGATCTACCGAGACCCCGGCACAAACTCTAAATTAGCACTGCAACAACGCAACGCCAGCTCCTGTCAGAATTGATGTTATGTAGGGTCTAAAAGAGAACCAAGTCGTTTCGCACGGCTCCAAACTGTGGACGCGAACTCCACGTAAAAGACGGAACAATTAATGCGGCAGCGCTTTCAGTCACCAGAATTCGTGAACCACCTGCTGCACCTATTTACGCTATTTTTAGATGTGAGAAAAAGCCGCCTACCATCGGCAATGCGCCTATATTGTTGCCGAGTCGTTCCCTACGCAATGCCAGTCTACAAGCAGCTGTTAGATTACCCAAAGGCATTTAAGTTCAATTCAGTAACAGTACCTCCGCATACACGGATATATACCACTTATTTCCCTTGTTGCAGGAATTTTTCCAGGACAACACAAAAGTGTCGCTGCTTCATTACAACAATATCTGCTACGTGCGCCCTTGTTTAAAGCTATTCCATGAGCAGCACACCATAAAAATTAGACTCCGTTCTTTTTGTCAAACAATCGAACAATGTCTAGCAAAAAAAAAAAGTACAACAACGTGGAGTTTTGGTTACGGTATGTATGCATAAGTGCACCATAAAAAATTCGCATTTGATGTCATAAGCCTGCATCCTCCGGTGATAAAATTCTGAAAGCGTGAAATTTGTTCCGGCAATATTCTGAAGGATGTATTGTCCCAAACTGACTACGTACGTAACTTGCCAGCAAAATAGAGTTGTAAGAAGCAACGAACCTTGCTAGATCCAAAATGTCGTCCAACAGTTGCGCCCTGTTAATGACGTGAATGTCCTGAAACGAAAAAGAAAAAAACAATTAGCGAGCTTCTTTTTTTTTTTTGCATTTAGTGATCTGACGTGTTCGCACTGCCTGATTTCAGATCGACGATTGCACGTGGCAAAGTTAATTATAAGCCTGGTACTTCAATTGTAGTTATTGACATTGAGACCTATTATCACACAGTGCCCGAAGTTACATTACCTAATAACGTAATGTAAAAAAAAATAAGAAAAAACGTGACATGCCCGCTATGCCCAGAAATTTGGTATTTATTTTTCGTCCATTTCACAAAACATATTATACTAACAAATATTTGAAATGAACACTTTTAATGACTGACATTCACGTGCCACACCGTGCTAACCTTAGAAAACAAAGTTTTTACCCCGGTTTGAAGAACGAATTCATAATACAGCGAAGCTGTGTATGGCTAGGTTCTGGTGGATCTCGTCTCCGTGGAAATAGACCAACAATTTTTCAAACGTGGGCCGATCCCGAAGATAGTGAAAAGCCGGACCGACCCACGGCGGAGGTGAAGGAGGCGTTAAGCACTTCCCGTACATGGGCTGGTCCCAAAGATAGTGCAATACCGGGCTGACCCGTGGCGGAGGTGAAGTTCACCATTGAGAGGCCCCCATTCGCAGCTTCGCTGGTCATCCTCTTTCACAGAGTGGAAGGGCACTAGTTCTTTTATGTTTCGAAAATGTGTCTTCCCAATACTAGCAAGGACCGAAATCATTTTCCCGTCTACGTCGTCTCCATTCAAGATGCCCCATTGCTCAAGTCGGCGCTTTGTAATAATCTGGACTAAACATGCTCGTTGTTTAATAATTACCGATTTGTTTACACCATTTAGGTTAACCAATCTTTTCAACAAAGCCTAAAGGCCAGTAAAGCAAACATTTTTTCGATACCGGGCAATGATCTTGTGAACGGCATGCTGCTGACATCATCGCAGACAAACGAGCACACCTACCGTATGCCTTTCCATGAGCTGCTTAATCAGAAGCTTCCAGTTTTGTTCATCGTAGTTGACCTTGTAGAATCCCACTTCCTGAACGTTCGCAATGAACCACTCCGACTTCGATGTTGGCAGGTCCGTGATGACGGCTGCGTAAGATATGAAGGCACGGAACAATTCGCTGGCACTCTCCAACAAAGTCCACAAGTGAACACCAAGGAAGAACGTTAGCGTGAGCTAAATTTAGCGATCACACTTCTACTATAGCAAATATGCTTCACAAAACGACCTGGCGAAGCCACCATCAACTTCTCGCATTAATTGTCATCGAGGCAGTCATTGGTTGGTATTTGTTCCATACTTTTCTGCGCTGCCATGGATCCGCACGTTTATTCAGGAGAAAGAACCCCGCGTGCTGATCCCTTTAAATTGTTCTTGGTTGTACGTAGTACCCAACAGTAGTGTGTTAAACAGTAACGCATTAATATGTAGCCATAAATTCAAGCTTTTGCTTAGCTCACTGGCGTGCTATCAGATCATTCGTGTCTTTAATTGCGTGCAGCATCGTCTTATTTCAATAAAGCGCGAACGGTGAAGAAGCCGCCAGAGCAAAAGACGTTTCGCTGATGAGGAGGTTGGGGTGGCCTTTTTCAGAACTCACCTGTTTTGTTGGTAAACCACAGTTTGGGTTCTGTAGCATTCCAATTGGGACTCCTGGCGTCAGTGTAGGTGAACGGTATTTTCCACAGCGTCCTGAGAAAAAGTGAGGAGGTATTGCTGGTGATATCGTAAGAAGGTCGAATGATATTGCTGCATTGATTCCATAAAAGTTAGGGATGCGCAAAAGGTATCACTGTTTTTTTTCTTTTAATTTACATTTTACTAGGCTACATCGCCATGTCATGGTGACATTCTGAGATGTCAGCGACATCGTGAAGACGAGGACAGTCAATAGACAGATGCACGGAAAATTCCTGCATCCTCAATATTTGATTTCGTGTTCGCACTGTCTTGTGATAATCACCAGACCAACGGGCTTGTTACGCGCATGTGCTGCAAAAGAAGGGTCTGGCTGATCAACTAAAGGCGCTTAAGTGAACTGCTACCAATTTTGACACTGCTACTAACATCGATACTAACAGATGCAATGTCCGCAACGATTTGCTGATAGGATTGCCGTTGCAACGTATGCTGTTTGTTTCATGCGCAAGTACTAAAGAGAACCTGCATTATGCAGGAATCCTAGCCTACTCAAGTCAATCTCAGACGTACCAAGGAAAGCAGTGGCAGCTACGTTAAACAACGAAACTAAAAGCAACTTTAGTATGAGAAAGTAGATTACAAAACGCTGTCACGTTCTTCGCCTGGCAAAATAAACGAAGTACTCTGATTGCACAATTTCAAAGAAAGTATAAATAAATAACGTGACGAAGTCAACTCACTGGTTGTCCGTGCTGCCGTCGACCAAGAAGCGCTGTTGCGAAATTTTTGCAGTGCCGCTCTCGTACGACCTTTCGACGGTGATGACCGGGTAGCCCGTCTGGAGAGTCCACGAATCCATTACAGCCTTCACGTCCACGCGATTGCCTTCACTTTGAGCCTGCGTTCAACCGAACAAGCTTTTAAATAAAGGGTCCCTGCGGCAGTGTTTCTAGGTGCTTTTTGTTTAACAAGTGACCATGCAGGTAACTACTAGTGATTTTGAAGCGATAGCGTTAAAGGCCCCGTGTCGAAGAAAATCCGGCGTCGGCGGCGATGTCCGTATGAGAAAAATCATCCCGAACCACGCATCCCGATCCACGCAGGCCCTCCGCGTAGCGCATAGGCGTTGCTGAACTAATTGAATTTCTCAAAGTAAAATGGGCAAAGAAATTCGTAAAGTACGACTTACACACAACCTACGGACAGGATAGCGTCGAAACGTAATTTGAATATACGAGAAAACATAATTACGTTCCGCGGTTTTTCCAGCTGACGTTTGAGGTTTGGCGCGGCTGTGCACTATATACCTCCGGGTTCAGCCTACACAAGAGGCTGAATTTCTACCAGAAAGCTCGGCTTCGTGCATAACGTTCGCCGCCATCGTTTCCAGGAAAACAGTAAGGTTACATAGGCTGCAGTCGCCGGGAAGTGTGAGAAGCAGCAAGGGATATATGTATTATCGTGTTCGATTCTTACAAGGCGAAGCTTAAGCGTCCTTCTCATTTTGTTTTATGATCCTACGCTTTTTCACATCAGATATTTGGGAAGAAAAATTAAGCATGTGGAACGCTTGAAGCCTTCTGGTTCAAACTACCATGTAACGAAGATTTGTTAACGCCACGTTCAGATGACTGCTCACAAGAGCCACGCAAGGACACTATCAAGATAGCACCCATACATGGGCTATCTTGTTTAAGTTCATCTAATCAATTGTTCTTACTTTCGTGCTTTGCAAATGTGCCGCTTATGGTTTACATTTTCCCCCACTGTTCTTCACTTAATTTAAAAGAGTATTATAGTGACACCTAGTTTTCCCGATTGCTCATAGTAAATCTCACCATGGTGAGCTCCTTCCAAAGGTCGTCCTGGCGAGCGTTGTTGAAAGACCGTTTCTTCAGGTAGGTCTAGAAAAGAAAGAGCAAACATTTAATAAACTCAAAACTATCTCCTGTACCGCGTGCTGACACGTAATATGTAGACAAGCAAGTTTCATTGTAATTTGCAAAAGTTTCATTAGATCTTACCGATACACCTTTCCTGAAGACTGGTTCCGTGAGGAAGAAATTCATCATACGAATTATAGATGCTCCCTGAAAAAAAAAAAAAAACGAAGTAGAAGTTCGAGCGTTAATTGAATTTCGATTAAGCAAGTTTCTACACAACAAGAATGTGAGGCTGGGTGAGGGAAGAAAGGGGAGTACTATCTACCTGTGAATGACATGGCTGCATTATCGTGCTAAACCACTGTCGAGTGCCTACTCGCGGTGAACGTAGGCACTTAGCTGTTCCCATCTTTTCACGAATGCAGGATCAACGTGATGGATCACGGGTGAGTATGTAGCCTTCAACGATAGACGATGTGCACTTTTTCTGCTCATTTGCTTCGGACCCTCAAGAATAACACCAAGGCGAAAACATCAGCTGAATCACGGTTGGGGTGATTTTCAACGGTACTAGAAACGACTCCGCACAAGATTATAAAACAATATGATTATTTAAGCTGAGCGCAAACAAACACCGAAGCTACCACAGTCGCAACAATACGTTCGGAATATTCAAGAGGGTGGGAAATTTACGTTTAAAATTAAAATTAATCCAAAGCGCGAGCAAATGCGGAAGCTTGCAAATTCGAAGCGTACATGTGAGCCTCGTTATACAAAGCTATTTAATATAATTAAATAAACCGGAAACAACTATCGATTGTTAATTCATAGCTACGTAAAATATACGTATGCAGACGCAGATATAGAACAGCAGATGATACATAAGTTAGTTGCCTTTCTTACTACCTTGCTTTCCTGCTGTGGAAAATTATCTCGCTTTTCGTAAGGCAGACTATTTAGGGGCGCCAGAAAAATCACCCTCTACCCAGAATACTCAAGAGACTTCATTAGCTGATATAATTACAATGAAGTGACTATGCTTCCACAGTTTCAAAACGAATTATGACGAACATATAGGGCATTTACACGTTACAACTTCTAAAGACAAACGTAATTCTGCGTCTCCAACCATTAAAGGGACACTAAAGCCAAATATTAAGCCAAGTAACGTGATAGGTTACTGCTCGAGAATTTCTAAGGCATCAATATTATCGCGAACACAACCTTAATAATCGAGATAATGAGTTAAATGAAGGCATGATTACAGACTCCCACGAGACATTCAAGTACTTGCCCAATGACGAAAGCACTTCTCAGTTAAATTATGTTGCTAGTACTCAACCACTCGTTGCAAAAACAACCTTGTATTGTATTATAAGACGAAATAAAATGCTGTTTGTCCAGTTCTATTTCATTTTTAGAAAAAGGAACTCATTGAAATGACCATGAGAACGACGCGGGCGGTCGAAAGGTTTCGTTTTCGCTCGCCTCCGCGTGGGTGGCGCGGAGGCGAGCGAAAACGAAACCGTTTAGTAGCTTTAGCGTTTTAGTAGTTTCGTTATCGCGTAGTGCTGTGCTAGCTTTGCTGGCTCGCGAAACTCGCACAAATTGCAAGTAGCAAAGCATTCAACTTCCATGTGATGTCGCGGGATGCGCGAACGGTCTACGCCACTTGACCAAAAAGCAGCTTCAGCGGGGAATCCACCGCTCTGTCTTGGCTCGGTACCGCCGTCTGTCGGGCGCCGCTTTACACACCGACGACAGAAAAGGATGGTGATCATAGAGTTTCTCACTACATTACCTTGAGGGAAATCTGGCGCTGCTGCGCTTTTGTGTGCATGGGAATACAACGGGAACGCCGGTATATACGGTGACTTCGGATTGGCATCGTTCTCGGAGAGCCAGGACGCCTTGAAGACGGGCCTGACAAGCACCGTTCCGTGTGTCATAATGATTCATTTTCTACTAAAACAGCACCTAAAATGCCATTTTAGCTTGATTATTACACAAGAACATGTTGTGTTTAATTATGAGAACTTGATATTGCATTTGCAATTATATGAAACGAAAAAAGTGTCAGCAGGCCACTGAAGTTGGAGCACAGACGACATGATTCGCACTCGCTTTGGAACAATTTGTCGTCTGTTCTTGCTTTTCTTCGCTTGGTTATGCATTGTAGGTTAGTAAACTTCACTGGAAGATGTAATATGGTTGAATGAACACCTTTTATGAGGGTTCTTTTAGGAACGCATTGTTTGTGTAGATGTATCCACGTTTTAGACGAAACATTACGACACCAGCCAATACAAGCCTCGCAGACACATATACCGTCATTCCCATGACGGCACAGCGCCCCTTAAGAACCTCCCATAGACTACTGCGCCAGATTCCCCTCTAGGTGTTATAGTGAGAAACTCTATGATGGTGATAGCATATGTAACGGCACCACTTCTCCGGTTGGGTGGCAGGAGATTTGAATTTCGAAAAAGGTACTCGGACCCCTCCGATGCACTTTTCTCGTAAACTAAATCTTGGCACAAAACAAGCGTTGCGAGATTTCCGGAATGGTATTTAAATAGTGCACGTCGACTCAGTCTTTGCCTTTAGTGTCCCTTTGGCGCCGAACATTAAAGAACTTTCCGCTCACGCAGTATGCACCTTTCTGCCTCTGCAGTAGCAGCGATGTGCCCATAACCTTACGAAAACTTCATCGTTCTTCGCCTGTCCTTCATAGTTCGCGCGCATTACGGCGTCGATATTTCCTGGTGCGTTTCATGGTGCGTTCAATTTTCATGGCGCGTTTGCCACCAAAACCTGGTGGTGGCAGCCCGATGCACAGACAGCACTTGATAGGTGAGGTATAACGGCAAACGGCAGATTTGTCACACAGATTTGCAACACTATGCCAAAGCTTTATGCTGCGCTATCCGTGAGTATCGTCGCACACGACGAAAAAGTATGTGTGCGCTAATGTGGGCGCTCGTTGAGGCCCACCTTTCCGTAGGAGATCTTGTCAAAGTTTTCAATGATTTCGTCAGGGTTGTAGACGGGAACCGAAACAGGGTGCGACGACTTGAGGGAGTCAAGCTCCATGACTGGCTGCAGTTCGTCGGCGATGAACTGTTGCGCCTGTTATAGAAGAAAAACAAAGAAAACAAACCCCCAATAAGCAATCTCGGAACCACGGAGCACAGCGGTATCAGAGACCCCCGTCTGTATTTAACTACCGTATATCCTCCTGAGACCAGAAAGCACGTCAAGGAGATAGCCGCATTTCAAGTTGGTTCTAATAGTTTGCTGGTATGTTACAAATGAGAGCAACCATTTTTCGTTTAAATATCGCGGTCAGCAACATCTCCATGCATGTGGACAAAGCAACGTCACAATGCCTATGGACAAACTGACAGTCTCCTCATGTTTGCTGCCGTAAAAACCGCTATTCTTTGCATAAACATATAGGTGAAGATGTAACAAGCTGTGGCGTGTTGATGCTGCATCCCGGATTTATAGCAAGTAATATCGCAGCATTCAGAACGGGCTGCACGAGTTTTTTCTGTCGTCTGTAATGACACAACGGTATAGATCAAATTTCAATGTTCGAAAGGTGACGGCAACAACATGACTGAACCACTTCTATACCGCACCGCGTGCACCTTACTGCGTATATCCAAGATAAAATTTACGTAATCGCTTCCGAATAAATCTTGAAAAGGATAGAAAGCAACGCGCCATATATCGTACAGGAGGTTTCAGTAAGATATACGTCCGTTTTGCCTATTTGGGCAAGAACTAGGCGTTCTAAGCATATTGAATTTATCGTGTCTACTTGTACTTGACTTCTTCCGAGCGACATTACAAAGAAAATGAAGTATGTTAGGGTCTATGTAATGGCACCCGTAATTAATATTACTGAAATTAAATAAGGCGAACCACACTCTGTACAGCGGCTGACATTCGCAGGCTCAGCACTCGTTACAGGCGCACAAAAATATTTGCGCACAAGCTGTCACGTGACGGACGCGTTTTCTAATCGAACAACGTGAAAATAAGGCACGGAGTCAACGGTGCAGCAGTTGTGTGCAGCGCAGGCGCCCTTTGACGACACTTCTTGCGTGACGAGTCTCCGTTTGTTGGCACCTGGCGTGCAAGCAGACGCAGAAATCGCAGTCCGAGCGCTCAGTGCCATAAATGTCGCTGCGCGTAAAGTCCGCGAACGTAACAGCGATGGTCTCATTAGAACTATCGCCTCCGTGTTTCAAACAGTCTGTGTTCAGTCTACACGGGAATTACTGGCGAAGAGAAGTTAAGGCTGGCTTTTTAAATACAATACGCATTTTGCCATTTCGTCGAGTTGCTGTGTTAAGCTGCGTGTCTTCTGTTTTAAGCAGCACTTGTTGTGCGAAAATTTATGTGCAGATTGTTTTGAACTACTCAGATTCATTACAACTACTTTTATCTTAGCTTGTGACGACATTTTCAAGACACGAGTTCTCAAACTGGTCATTCCGAAACCGGCACTTTGGCACCAATGAATGTTACCTACTGCTTGGATTATTTTGGCTTCCCGTCTGCCAGAATCATTCGCGAGCTTTCTGCAGTAAATCAGTTTACAGAATAAAGAAACGAAATGCCAATAGGATGTACGTTGCGATCATGTCATTCATAAGCTCCAGTTATCACAAAACAAATCTTTTATCACGCCTAATAAGGACACCAGTGGCGCTTCGCCTATAAGCTATAATCAGTATCCGACTATTGGGCACGGTGCACGAGAAAGATGCCTAGAAACGTAATTGTTGCTTTGCACAGGTATGGGAAAGTGTAATAACGTGTTTCGTAGCCCTGGCTCTGACACACAATGGGAGCAATACTCACCATCTCCCAGTCCTTGTGCACGAAATCCACGCCCAGATACTCAACGTAGGTAGCGAAGCCTTCATTGAGCCACAGGTCGTCCCACCACTCCATGGTAACCAAGTTGCCGAACCACTAAAGCAAGAATGGACAAAGTCATGGACGTGCTTAGCAAATTCTTCGAGATTTCATAGGCATGTAAACGATGCAAGTTGTACACATAATAGCTTGACAATGTTCAGTTGTGACTATGTTGGCACATGTTATGTAGCGACGTACAAAGACGACAGAAAGAATGAAATGATACAGAGACGACGCTAGCGCCGTGTCAGTATCGTTTATTTACTTGTTTTCTTTTTTTGCCGTAAAGCACTTCATCATTTGAACGAATGGCACACTAACAGTATAGCAGCCTTAGTCAAAGGCATAAGTGGATTAAGGAAGTTACTGTTAAAGATAACACATATTTTTTATAGAAGCAGCGTCTGCGTGTCTTATTGCGATAGAAATTATAGGGACACTCCAGATGGATTTTCGCCGTCGCCGTAATCTTCCGTACATTGCTTTGATATGCTAGGTAGGTGCTATAGTATTTAAACGCCAAAGTTGCTCTTACCAGGTTTCATGGTATTAGCCTAATTATTCTTCAGAATTACTGACAATAGCAGCGCGCAAAGAACAGTTTAAAATTTCATTCACAGCCCATGCCTTTTATCTTAAATATTCGAACTCAGACAATTCAAAATTACGAAAATGTATTAAGGTTCGCAATCTGACAGTGATGTAGTTTTACTGACGCCGGTACCGGTACTCTCTATGGGCAGTGCAATGGGACTGGACAGTTCTAGCACCGGTGTACTAATACTCTCAAGGGCGCCACAAATCTTGGCACTTCAACGGTTTTTGCCGACAGCAAATTCACTGAACAGGCCTGGCCAGGTTAGCCGATTGAATTTTTTAAGCGCACTAGAAATTTCACGGACACACACACGCCGTTGTCGTGCTGTCCCGCTGATGGTGTATACGCGGATCGCGCGCGAAGGGTTAGATGGTCTCAAGATACGCGATTGTGTTCGAGCGCAAAAAAAAAAAAAAAAATACAAGGCGAAGCAGAAGTACCGGCAACGCTACACTCAATCGCCTATGCGGCAGAGCAAGGACAGCGTTCTTAATTCCTTACGCTGCTGGCATGAATGTTGTGCGCACTCACAGTATAAGCACACTAGCGCTCGTGATGAGCTGCAGCGGCGCAGCCAGGGGAGGAGGGAGGAGGCGCACCACCCCCCCGACGCGCTAATACCCCCCCCCCCCCTAAAAAAAAGAAAAATCTGTGTTAGTGTGGGCGTTTTGTTTTGGCCCCACCTCGACAGGCGCAAGCACTGCAATTAGTGGCGATTATGCGTGTTCGCACATTGCCTCTAGCACTTAGAAAAGTGTAGCTTGCTTTGAAATGGAGGCCAACAAGGGCATATAAATACCAATAAACAAAGCCACAAGAACGTCTGAAGTCAAAGGCACGAAGATCACACAAATCCATGTACTCCATTATTAGTATGGTGGCTGAACGATTTCAGCGCTGTATATACTGTTCCCTCTAGTAGGATTTCGACACCACCTTTGGAAGTGTTTTGAAAGTGCGCACCTGATGTGCGAGCTCGTGCGAGACGACGACGGCGACACGCTGCTTGTTCCCGGCCGACGACTCGTTCGGGTTGAAGAGCAGCGCCGTCTCTCGGAAGGTAACCAGTCCCCAATTCTCCATGGCGCCAGCGTTGAAGTCTGGCAGTGCGACCATGTCTGTGACCGCAACATAAAAAGGGCTATCATTGTCATCGGTAAGCACGTGTGCTGCATTCAAGTCACTTAGTTTGCACGTGCACACTAACTAACTCGAAATATTCCGGCAAGAGTAAAAAGCTTCTAAGTTGGTTTCAGTGTCGAAAGAGGGTGTCGAAAGATCGTAACCATGACTGCTTGTACAACTTATGGCTGGAACTATTCGAATATCGTATACTGTATACGATGACGACGTCAGGGAGAAAGGCTACAATATGCGACTACAGTTTAGGATCAAAAACACCGCGTAATTGAACTGTCATCTCGAGAATTACCGAAGGACGGTCTTATAGTAACGAAGAACATTTTTGTGATATCTGGAAAGCACGCATCTTGCAAAGATACTCTTACAAAGTATCTCTCTCTCAGAGACCAAAGCACTAAATAACCTCAAGTACTTCATTCAGTTAGGAATTCTAAGTCTGTCTGACTATTTTAGTTGTAAGCCCGATCGTGTGCAAGCATTTCACCACAAGCGTGCAATGGTAGCCTGAACACGAGATGGCGCGGTGCCATAAATGAACGATAGTGAACCGACACAGTTGATACAACAGATTATGACACTTCTGTAGCGTACCACACGGCATCACTACAGACTTTTTAAACTGAAAGCTTAAGTTTTATTGACATTATAGTCCCTCCTCCTTAGTCAATAAGCTTCAAATGATAACTTCATTCCGTGGCTCTCGTGTTACTAAAAAATAAATATTACTTTGGATGCGGCGGGGCCAGGTTATAAAACTTCGCTCCTATGCCTCAACAGCTTTCGTATAGCCTACTACTCACCAGTCTTTGGGAGTGGATACTTTTCCGAAAAGTAGTTCTCGTAGAATTCTAGGATTTTTGGCCCAATTGATAGCGCATATTCCACGGCTGAGATGGCATTCGGCCGGGCCCACACCCTGAACTGGAAGATAAAGAAGCCTGAAGTGAGCAATGTGAATTGTGCAGAGAAAACTGACACTTCGCAGACAAATAGGAGTGGGTAGCAGCTGCACGACGTGGTTAAAGTATCACCCCAATAAGCTTCGCAGAGGCGCACCTTGGCAGTAGAAAATTGTACCTGGTTACAGGTAATTAGTTCTACATTTCATATTGATATTGCCTACTTAAATACAGAGCCATGTGTTGATGTATTGTGCGTGTCCACATCCACGCACGCACCGTATAGCACATGAATAAAGCAAACCACGACTCACCTTAGTATCACCCCGCGACTCGAAGTCGCTCACTACGAAAGCCAGCAAGTAAGTAGACATGCGTACAGTAGTCTGGAAAGCATCCGCCTGCAGTCCGCCAGGCCTGCGAGAAAAGGATGATCGTGCAAAATTAGGCAGGTCAGCGCATCCGCACAGCATAGCGCAGTTCGCGCAAGAGTTAATTATTCCCACATCGTTGTTTGTTTGTTTGTTTGTTTGCTGGTTTCTATACGTGTTTGTATTCTGAGGCTTTGAATCAATACTAAGGTCCCAAAATGACAGTTTTGGGCACGGCTAGGCACGTGTGTCCAGAGCCGCCGACAAACTCATGAACGTTCCAGCCTGGCATTTGCCAAACAAATTATAAATGTACAGTATCTATGAGACAAATCCGTGCTCCATTTTCGTGCAAAAGTGCATGATTCTAAAGGCGAACTTGTGCACGAAAACTCAAGAGCTATCACTACATATAATGTCGTCCATGTTCAGACTCGGCTCCTTAGACCACACATCATTTAAAAGGATAGCAACATACAGAGGGAGATGATAAGGTGTCTCACCTGTCCGTCGTCGAGCCGATAGGCATGTTGGAGAGCGCCTTCATGCCGGCCGGCCGCACGATGGTGACGGCGAAGGTGGCTTTCATGGCCGGCTCGTCGAAGCACGGGAACGCCCGACGGGCGTCCGTTGCCTGGAACTGCGTCGCCGCCAGCCACCTGCGCAGAATGACGTGCACTGAAATGAAGCGATGTACGTGCGGCAATGATGTGGCGATAGAGCATTGCCACAAAAAATATTAGAGTTCAACACGAGGCGAGCAATCGCCTCCAAAAGTGCGTGATTGCGGTTTTGGTTGCTGGGATTGTTGCAGCCCTGAGTGTCAACACTGACATTGTATATATGGAGGTGCATGGGTCACTAATTCTTACCCTTTCTTTTCATTGGATGTTTGTATTTGGCTGAGGAAACAAACTTACGAAATGAGAAAACAGATAAATGGCAGTTGACCACAAAATAGAAGTACAATGCTCATAAATCACGAAATAATGGGTTGGAGCTGTTTCGAAATTCATCGCGATTGAATTTAAGAGCACGGTACAGGATATTTTGCGGGCGCAGCATCTATCAAACAATTTACTTGGAACAGAAATAATACTTGATGAGAAAAGAAAGCACGGTGTAAGAAACATTTGTATGGTGACCTAAATGATAAATGAGACGACGCACTTGTACCTTGTGCCACGCCCACGCACACCCGGACACGCACGTGCGCACGGTGAGTGTCCACAAGCGTGTGTACAGGGCATTGAGTTGGCTTAGTTAGGGGCCCTCGCGTTTACAATCAGCCATATTTTAACAACATCGCGCGAGCGACGACCGCAAGCTATGTCAGCGCCTTAAAACGGCGAGAACTGGCGAGATCGGCGATAGTGCTTGCAGGCCGACACTGTACTCTTCAGTGCAAGCGTCGTCTGCTAGGCCCTTACCTTTAGGTTTTGCACACGTCCTGCCTTTGTTATCCGTGAGATCCCATTGTTCCCATCGTTCATACGAATTCCTGACAGCGGAAGCTGAAGCTTTCACATCTTGGCTTTTCTGTGGTGGCTCTGAGCCCGTTATGAAACACGTATTGACAGTGGTGCCAGATTTCTCACTAGGTTGCATTAATGCCTCGCGCGTGCTAATAAGTTTCGATTTTCCTTGCACCGCAGAAATAAGCCTATCGCTTATCAGGGACGACAGCGCTTCCTTTCCGTGTGCCGCCGTCAAAGATGCTTACGCACTGTAAAACCGATGCCTAGAGTCAGGGCCGCAAACTTCACCACGGTCCACGCGCACGGTTCTTTCTCTGGAAACACGGCTGAGAACGCTGCAATGCGATAGCGCATGAGCGCAGTCACGTGGTTTTGTTTCATATATCGCGGGTTTTCTTTAAACGCCGAAAAAATGTAACCACGCAATATTTACGTTGCCACAAAAAAAAAAGATCAGTCGTTTTTGAGTCTCCTCTACAACGTAACGAAACGCACTTGGCCCTACAGTGAATATTATAAATTGTGCATAAGTGATCTTAAACAAATAATTAAGCGGAATATAAAAAAATACTCTAAGGAGGGCCACATGACGGCAAACCATATGTCGTTGGTTCCATTCAGATGTGGTTAACCACTTCCCTTAAATCAAGTTGGTTCGAGTTACGTGAAACAGCCAGCATATATATATATATATATATATATATATATATATATATATACGCACACGCACATATACACACAGCTGACCATCGACACTTGCACTTCGCTCCTCAAGGAGCCAGGGCGTGTGTCGAGTGAGCTTCTGAACAACACTTTGTATTGTGGTGAATGCAGTTTAAATCATGAATACAGGACCTCAAAGAGGTGCGACATAATGCTAACGCATTTTCTCGATTTTACTGCTAAATCGCCACAGTGTATATTTTTTTAAATGTAGGATTGACTCTGGCGGATGTGTGTCCTTCTCTAACACACGGCGTATCAGGCGGTGGTCGTACTGCGAGTGCGTGCTTGCGCGAACTGTCACTGATCTCGAAGGTTCTCCGCCGTTATATAGGATCCTGACCAACAGAAAAGCCTGCGCAGTATAGTTAAATATATATAGCGACTGTACTAACGTGAAGGCAAATAAACTATAACAGGGGAAGCTTGCAAGATTGGCGCGATGACAGTCACCGTTGGTCTTTCTTCTTGGTTGACCATTGACCCTGGCGATAAAACACGTAAGCCGACGACGTATTCTGTAGCCCTTCCTCCCACGGACGGCAACGCGCTGTGTAAACAACTGTCACAATTGGCCGGTCTCTCTTCAGAGCTGGGCCGATATCCTGCCACTACACACGTGGCCGAAAATTCCTATGGATAGTGCTCGACCTGCACTGTATGTGGGGAAGGACTAGGACTGTGACCGCGACGTGTAATATGAATGGTGCACTGTTAAAGGAAACACCGAATTAGTTTTAACTAGAACGCATGATACACTCCTTAGGGAGAAAGTGTTCGATGTGACGCGTTAGGTAGCAAAATATCAGGAAAACAATATCCCTGATGCCGAAGTGTCAATGTAGGGCTGTAACCAGGCCCAAAATGCTAGTCTGGTGCTCCGTTTAACAATTGACCGCACTGCTCATACTCAATATACAAGTCGTGAAGAAACTAGTTTGTGTATTCCCTTTAGCAATTACGTTAGCAATTATGACGTACTTGTTCAGGGACTCTATACTTACTATACCCAGCGAAATGCCGAATTTCTCTTTACGCAACCGTTGAAGCGATTACAAATAAGATTTGTTGCATTTGCCCCAGCGAAGAGCGACGGTTCTTGCAACAGACAGTACAGTGGACCCATTCTGAGCCCGAAAACAGAGAAAATATCTCATTTTCCCTTTGCTTTGAGCAGTGTGCGCACCTTGATTAAAGCGAAGATTTCTTTTCTCCATCCCCCAACTTTGCGGGTGCTCGATGTAGCTGTGCTGCCGAGTAGGCAACTTGGGGCACTGGTTGTGACCCTGAACATGTGCCTGAATAGAGAGCTCGGTCTACGGCGCATGCGCCACTTGGTTCGAATAGACAACGTACTGCTCGCTTCTGTCTAGTCGAGAAAACATCTTAAGCCACTGGGTATGTGCAACAGCGCATGTGCTACTAGGTACGCGCTACTGTATATGTGTATATAGGCCTTTAACGAGATTCTCGCCTCGAGAAACCTCATTCATCGTCCTCGTGGTGCGGACATCTAACAGCTATACAGGCGACAATGCTGTACTCGTGTCATCCACTACTGCTGCTACCTCGCTAACTCAAACAAGCTTTGCATGATTTATATTCGGACAACGCGTTGAATCTGTGTTTTATTTTATTTTATATATATATTTTCCCCTCAAAAATGTGTTCTAGCGAGGAGTTCACGCGCCCTGTAACAACTGTGCAGCAGCGAAGCTGCTCCCATGCACGCACATTCGCTCTCATGACTCCCTTTGTCATCGCTCTGCACAACACTCTGCCCCCTCTTTTCCTATGTTTCGAGTTTCAACACGGAACTTGCAGTCGCAACACGATGTTTCACTAAATAACCTAGAATTATACTCTGAAACACGGCTTTGAGGGACACCTATAGCAGATTTGAAGCTATAACGTATCCGAATATGTCACTGCAGTAGCCTATCACCAGTGGGCTTATTAACCGCAAAGTACGATGTTGAACTTGGATTTGTTGCTTAGTGCCTATGGTTCTGGGCTGCTAAGCACGAGGTCGCGGGACCGAATGCCAGCCAAGGTGGTCGCATTTTGATGGGGGCGAAATGCGAAAACACCGGTGTGCTTTAGGTGCACGTTATAAAGAACCCCAGGGGGTCCAAATTTCGGGAGTCCCACACTGCGGCGTGCCTCATAATCAGATCGTGGTTTTGGCTCGTAGAGACCCATAATTTAATTTAATTTTGAACTTGGATTTGTACTTGTGCACTCTTCTTGTGCTTTAAGTGCAACAGCTTATGGGCATATCATGTCTTGAGTCATCGTTCGCGCACTCCAAGAGGCTTCCGAGATTTCCTATTTCATAAACAGGCTCGTGTTAACATTTTCTCTCTTTTCTTTCGGCATGTTCTTCAGGTTCAATAAGCTACACGTCACTTTCGAAGATATATTTATCCCGTTTTTAGAATGTCCATAGACATTTCTGCATTGTAGACTGCCGGAAGTCTGTCAACGGCTTTGTAATCTTACACTTGTCGATTGTTGTATTGGTATATGTAGTCACAATTCGCTTTGATATCTTCGGACTGCAAAATAAACAGAAAATAAATTTCTTCACAGCGCCGTTGCTAGTCTATTGTTTTTTTATGGATCAAAGAACCACTTTGGCGTAGTAGTTCTGCGGAAACCCGCAAGGTGGAGAGAAGTAATGAATGAAGAGATAAATCAGACATCCACCCGATCGTAGCAATTGCTACAAAGGAAGACCAACCGGTTCCTCGATAGAAAAGCCTCATAGGCTCATCCACGATCGAGTGGATGTCTGATTTTCTCTTTATTCATTACTTCTCTCCACCTTGCGGGTTTCCGCAGAACTACTACGTCAAACACTTGCCTTTGCTTCGTGTTGTCGACAAATTCGACTTCGCCCTGCCATCTGCTAGCCGCCTGGTTAGCTCAGATGGTAGAGCGGCTGCTCCGGAAAGGCGGTGGTCCCGGGTTCGAGTTCCGTACCAGGATGAATTTTTCTTCAACTATGAGGCTTTTCTTTCGAGGAACCTGTATGGTTTTCCTTTGTAGCAATTGCTGCGATCGGGTGGATGTATGATTTTCTCTTTATTCAAAGAACCACTTTGTAGGAAAGCAAAACAGCCTATAAGAACACTATATATTATCTACAGAAGATTTAAGTCCGTTTTTATAGGAAGTGATATTACGGTGCGGTGCATAGGTTCTCTTGAGTCATGAAATTACGGTACGAGACTCATTACCAACGAGCGCCGCATTCGATTCCACCCCGACGTACCGGCGTTGACAGCACCTAATATGCCCTAAATAGTGGATTCACACGAAAAGCCGAAATTACGGATCATTTATAATATAATAGTGACGAGAGATCACTCATAACGACTCCAATCCGTTTGACGGCAAAGATGCCACCTATACGGCGTGCCCTCAAACCCAAAGAATGTGCATATCGCTACAAATGATAGTACTGAGAAGCTTACCATCCTCGTTTCGCTCGCGAAACTGTTCGGCACATTCCAAGGGTAGAGTGGCCACTACCACCGAAAAACTAAGCTAAGGCCCTGCTGTAAAACTGACTCCATTTCATTCAAATCTACACCAACGCTTCAGCTCCATCGCTAATGACTGGAATGAAATGCCAGCTTTTCAATTAGTGCGCGGCCAGCAGCGGAACGCTCGAGTTAAATGGAGCGAGCACCTTTCGCGCTATGGTTACTTCATTACCTGGACACCAGGCCATGAAACTGTGACAGGGAACCAGCGTGCCGACGCCAACGCCCGAGCATACGCCAACCGGGGGGCGCACTACGACGGGGAACCGGACACAGTCACCAGACGCTATGGAGCAATTTTAGAAAACCAAACAGCCCTAAGGAGGATCTACTCCCCTTCCCACAAAGACCTTAGTAGAGAGCAGTAGGTTGCCTGCAGACAACTGCAGACTAATACACACCCCAATCTGAGCCTACTCAGCAAAATCTATCCGGCAACATACGACAATAAATGCCCGCTTTGCGGGCAACACGCAACGCTTTACCACGTTACATGGGCCTGTCAAAAGCCAAAGGTAGCGCAAGTACACAAAACACAAACACCGGAGCAGTGGGAGGCTGCGTTGTCCTGCGCGAAGCCTGAAGAACAACTCAACCTGATCGACAGAGCTAGCATGATGGCAAAGGCCACAGGGGCCCTGGACTGAGGGCTCCACCTTTGCCGGGATGCCTCCTTTGTGAAAATAAAGTTTTTCATTCATTCATTCATTACGCATCGGACCATGTCCTTATGAAGTATAGACAGTTTAAATTAGTCCTCCTGCATATACAGGTTCCACTAACTCCACGCGCGATAAAGTTGCGAATGGTTCAGATCATCTTTTAAGTCATTTCAAGATCAAGGTAGAAATTTCATTTTCCTGATTCAAAGGGATATCCGCTTTAGAACACAACTTTATGTAACGGCGAAGTCGGGCAGCGATGCAACTCTTTAGAAGAAAACGGAACAAAACAGCGAAATAAAACGAAATAAAAGCGGGAGCGCACGTTTTCGCGCTCGCTTCCGCACTGCGCGCGAGCATCAAGCATTCACGAGGCTCGACCATCATCGCACGCCTTTCGGGAGTGTTGAATGCTTCAACGCCGGAGCGCTCACGAGTGTTGGCCACGTTTGCTCATTCATTTGAGTGCGCGGATAAGGGAGATGCGGTGCTGCTACGCGCTCCCGCCGTCATCAATGCGCAAGCAAGGGGCGCGGCCGACGGTGCGGCGGGCCACAAGGGTGCGCCCGCGCCCGCGCTGCTCTCTTATTCAAGCAAGCCGAGAGCTTCGAAAAGCTTCACGGCAGCGCGGTGCGACCAGCCAGAGGGTATGGAAGTTAGAGCCGGGTATTCTAACTTAATGAATTGGTTTTACCGCATGCTAGAAATATTGTCTGCTTCCCTTTTTCCTTATTTACGTTTTATTTGTGCGTTTGAAGGTAAACTAGATGTTTCTAGCATCATTTCTCTCTTTTTTAATTGTCTATGCACCAGGTCGCTTTTTTTTGCGTATCAAACTTCTGAACTGACGTTGAAAACCAAAAAAGGTCACTATTTATAAAGGCATTTTGACCTTTGAAACTTTCCATTGTAAACGGTGGTTATATTGCAATTTAAAAGCCTTTTGCAGCTGCTGGATACTGTCACTTTGCTTATTTTTGACGTTATTTAAACCAGACTAGTGTCCAAATTTAACGCAACCCTGCCGCCGCGTCAAAGAAAAAATAAGCTCCCGAATGCGCCGCGCTCTACTGGAGTTGACAGATTGCTCTCACGAAAAGAACAGCAATGTTCTAGGCCACTTCAATATATGAAGCTGGCCAAAACCTGCCAGCATACCCCGTGATGAGTCTTTGCTATACACGTCCATGTTTGAACAAGTCACTACGTCTAGTTCTTGAGTTATTTTTTTCACGAGAGCAGACGGGGGCAAGCAGATTACTGGTTTCAGATATCGGTGTACTTGTCAAACGTCAGGCTTCTTAAATCTGGCATTCATACAGTCTTTCATCACGAAGTTGCATTATCGAGATCCGTGAGCACATCACAGATATAAGGTGGCAGTGCTCAACTCTCAGGGAATGCGAGCACGTGTCACAAGACTTGTCGCGTTCAGGGAGTGCTCCTGGCAAGGGCGAGTCGAGGAAGCTTGGCGCCTTGTTTCGACCTTGCTTTTAATTCAAGACGGCTCGAAGACACAGAACGCATATTTGTGTTTAAACTGTTAATGTCATGTAGAACTTCGAATGACATGAAGCAGCTTTGCATTCCTCGAGAAGGTCAAACTAAGAGAAGTCGATAAGAGAAGTCGATTTTCTTTTTATAACGGTGCGCGTCCGGTTCTTCCAGGTCACGAACGACATGCGCGTTGTCAGTATTACTTGTCAGCAGTTACTTACCAGTGTTGCTTATCAAAATTACTTGTCACGAATGTACCGAGCGCAGTGTTCTGATGAAAGGAAACGCAAGTAAGACTGACTGTTGTTTGAGGAAAGATACGACCTAAAGGGTACTTGCATGATTACAGCGATGTTCGAGCTCTCGAGCGATACTTGTACGAAACTATGGCGAATGCGGAAGTAGCGTCTGCAATAGTGCACAACCCTACTTGAACAGCGGCCAAAAAGCCTCTCCCCTTCAGCCAAACTTGTTCGCAAAGCGCCGTCAGCCAGAAGAATGTCGTCAGTACATTTTCCTCAACGCTTAGTCGATATTAGATTGGCCCCGATGGCAATGAGATCTCAGCAAATAGCAATTGCGCAGCAGATGCGGGAATAAAGTGGCAGATGAATTGAGGAACCGCACGCTACTGACGGTGAACGAACACACGGCAAATATTTTTTAGAAGTCTCGAAGAAATGCTGAGCCCTTAAAACCAGCACGCTCAATATTTCGCGCAGTTTCACCGCGCGCAAAAAGGGCACCGATCACATTACCTCAGGCCAGAAGAAAGCTGGGCCACTGTAATACAAGGAGGACGTGCATGTTATGCAAAAGGTGTACGTGCGGAATTTCAGGGTGTTACACTGATTAGTTTCATCTCGCTGTAGAAGCTTATCTATTGCATAGGTCCTTTAATTAGAAATGAGAAAAGAAGAAAAGGTAAAGAAATTACCGACTACACAGTTTGAACTTCTTGAGCATGACATGAATGTAAATGGCAGAGTAAATGTCGGGGGTTAGTGTGTGGCTTCGTTGTTTCATGTGTTGTTGCTCTGAGCAAGTATTCAGTGATGGATTTGGTGAAGGATATATACGCAGAGTTCTCTTGCTTAAAATAATAAGAAAAAGAACGCTGTTGAAAGTCAGCGCAGTGCACGTGTGGTCTTTGTCGCTTTGCCATCTCCTGTCGAGTGGCCAAAGTTAGTGTATGATGACGTTCTACCAACAAGACCAGCGTGCAACCCTTGTAGAAATTTTGTACATGACTGAAAAAGGAAACATTGGAGAGCCCTTCCAAACCTCTTGCTGTGAATCCCACAATAAAGAAAAAGAGTTGTTCTTTTAAGGATGGCACTCGTAAAGCGGGCAGCCGTGTCAAATAATAACAGTGAGATATTACTGACATCAAAAAGAAAGTGAACTGCGTCGGCGTTGGTGCTGGCCCGTATGCGGCGTAAGCTACCTTGCATGTGTAGAGAAGCTGCATAAGACAAAAAGCTAATTAATAAGACAAAAAGTCAATTAATACTTCTTAAACACAGTGACTCGGCGTGCATGATTAGCAGTTTGCGCAATGAGAATAAACTCCGTACATATTAAATTCAGCAGCTTTTTTCTAATCCCACTCAAGTAAATTCACCACAAAGAGAGACGGAGACAGAAATAATTGAGAAAAAATCATTCAGTTTAGGTGAACTGCCACTCATTGCATTCCGTGTAATTAAAGAAGTGCGTAAAATAAACTATTTTAAAACCAATTTGTCTTGCAGTTTTATGTCTTCTGCTTCTATATATAAAATGGTTATATTAAAAAAATATTGATTTGAATTGTAGAATTGTAGACGATCATCAGGGCTGCATCGGGGCTGCACCGGGGCCGGTGGGCTACGAGCATGCGGCGACAGTGACAATGGTCGACAAGCTGATGGCTTACGGAACTGGTGACGCCGTAATGACGACGAGGGCCTGTTCCAGGGAGCACGAGCATCATTGTTTGGCTGTTGCGGTGCCAATGGAGGCGGGTAACAACGCTCGCTCCGTTCGGGGCGATAATAACTGGTGAATGGCGGTCGCAGAGGAGAGGAGACGGTACGGTTGTTACAATGGTGAGCAACGTGACCGATACGCGTATACGTGACCGACAGATTGGCCGATTTTCTGCGGTTCGCGACTCGGCTGGATTTCGGTAACGTGCAGGATACCGCGGACCAGTCGATGCGCCTGGAGCATGAGACAGCTGTGAAGCGGCAACGGCACATACAGAATGAACTTCAAGATTAGCCAGCTCTTCGCGGACTATTGTCTGCACAAATAATGCTCAAGTTGTTCGGTTCACTGGGGCGGGAAGAAATGGCTGCACGAGCCATGGCTTCAAGGTCTCGCCGTACTATCCGTGTCAGTTCAAATGTTTATGATGGTCGCTACACTCCTAGCCTGTCGTCACAAGAGGATGTCGCAGCTGTGTTCGGCAGACGTGCGAACGGCGTTGCAACGCGGCGCCTCTTCGCCTGCTCAAAGTGTCGACACTCTTATGATGTCCTGTACTGTTTCACAATTTTTTCACATGATCAGGTTGAAAGCATCGTCAGCGATCCACTTCAGTACATGTCCAAGCTTGTCTGCCTCAGCCATATCCCTGTCGGCCTTACGGCACAGAGCCAGCACGGCCGGGATGTAAGAGACGTATGACTCTGGACGTCTGGGCGCGGGTCGCTGGTCCTTTCTCAGCGGTGCCCTTCCGTGCGGCGGAAAGACCGAACAAGTCCCTCAGCTTCTGTTTGCCCCAGTCGTTAATGCTATTCCTCGTGGTTTTCATACCACACCTTCGCCGCGCCTTGTAGATATAAGACCAAGTTAGCCAACATAATCGTCGGGTCCCATCTGTTGTGGGCACTTACATGCTCAGACGTTGCGATACAGTCTTCAACGTTGCGGTGGTCGGTGCCGCATAACGTTCCTGGATCCCGCGGCTGAGCCGACACAACCGTCGGGGTTATAGGCGTTGATGTGGGCCGAGCCATTTCGGGTCCTGTTTCGTCCGTCATGTTGTCCAGTCCGAGGTGACGACCACTGCGGAGCTCCGTTGTTGTTTCTGGTGTGTATACCCAGCACCTCTCATGAATTTATTGCGTTGTAGAAGTCCAATGTAAATATGTAATTATAATAGTTGCAGAAGAGACAATGATGCATAAACAAGATGGCTGTCGAGACCGATTCCACCTCTGCACGTCAAATTTTGTTCTGACTGGCACGATTCTTGGCGTACGCCGTAGTTACTACGTTCACCCGCCGTGGTGGCATAGCGGCTTTGGTGTTGCGCTGCTAAGCCCGATGTTGCAGGATCGAATCCCGGCCGCGGCGGCATCATTTCGATGGAGGCGAAATGCAAAAACACCTGTGTGCCGTGCATTGGGTGCCCATTAAAGAACACCAGGTAGCCAAAATTAACCCAGATTCTCCCACTACGGCGTACCTTATAATCATACCGTGGTTTTAGTTATCACGTTTGCTGTTAACTCCGACGCAGACAACAATGTGCAGAGCGCGTTATCCTCAACTATATAGTGCTTACTACAGCCCGGCTTATGCACACTTTCACTGAGTATCAGTCTGGCTCGAAAAAATATTGCTGCTATCGTTATTACAGCGTTATCGTGAGTTCTCAAGAGTTCTCATATCTATAGCCTCTGCTCTCTTTCTAACGAAGTCTCAACAATATTTATTGGCAAAACAATAATCTGTCTAGAACCTACGCCATGAGAATCAACGACAAAGTCACCAGTGTTACGCATTTGTTTCTTTTCTATATAGCTTACGAAGAGTCCGCTGACAGACTGACATACATTTCGCATTCCTAAAGCGTAATTACCAACCTATAGGTTAACTTGATATTATTATATAGTGTTTCTTTTTTTTTTTAATGTAGCGGTACCGTAGTGGATCGCTATATGGTTACCTCGCAAGAGATAATACGTGCCTTGCAGTCCCTGCTGTAGTACCTGCATATGCGCAACGGCAGCACCAACTCCGCGCTACGTCATACGCTTTCTAATCACGCAGCGCACGTGTTCTGTACCAATGCGGCAAGCCTTGCCGGTAAGCCCAAGTCTCCAACGAGCGCACGGAAGAGATGGGGAGCATTCATACACACGCCGAGGCCCCGATACAACACAAGACATCGGAAAGGCGCGGCGTGACTTTGAAATTAGAAGCGGACGCTGCCAGAGCTCAAGCTCGTGCCTCCTAAGGAGTTATAATTAGCAATCATTGATTGGTCAAGAAATGTGCTCCTGCAGAGGCAGCGGCCACAGTCCCTCTCCCCGGGAAATTCCCCAACGCCGCTTCAGCGAGCGCGAGCTTGACTGATCTGGCGGTATGGCGTTTATGCACTGTGACATTGCGAGACTCGATTGTATACGACTGTGCGACGCGGAGGATCTTGCGCGCGGCGAGACCATCTTTGCGTTCACATTGCTACGATTTGTATAGTTTGAAATGAAATTTGAAATGGATCGCTAATCGAAAATAATCCCAATCTGGCTATTCTTTCCGGCAGAAATATGTATAAAGATGAATTCACACTGGCTCACTATACTTGTAACCCTTCAATCTTTTCCTCAGCGTTTGAATTTCATTTGTAGCGCGTATCTGTGGTACTGACTGTGCTTTGAACGCATGATCGCAGAATGCGGCTAACAGCGCGGAAGTCCACCGTGCAGTCCACCGTGCAGAGCCACAGCGCCCAGCAGGTATGCGTTCAGGCGGCAAAGACACTTTACACGCAACTTCTATTATTGCCGTAGCCCGCCTTTCATGCTCAAGCTGCTACGTCCACACTTGTGCGCGCACTTTTCACCGAACATCACAATTGATCACGGTCCACACATTGTCCTTTTTATCCTTTGTCCTCGAAGACTCGCGCAACTTTCCTAATCTGAGACACAAGTCAAAATAACAATGGGACTGTGCGTCGTTCTCTAGGACTTTTCCGTTATACCCCCATATAGTTCCTAGCGCGTTTCTAAAGCATCGCAACCTTTGAATGCCTCGAAGACTCGGGAGTTAAAAAGAGAAGAAGGAAAAACGCGATCCAGATCGTGACAGCACGCAGTAAGTTTAACCACGATGCGCTCCGCTCCACGCTGCTTCGGCAGAGTATACCACACAACGGTACAGATAAAGAAATATACGCCTGCTTTTCTCTAGTTTGGTTTCAAGGGAATGGGACCTGCGACACGTTGAAAAACGCCTGACACAATAGAATAAAAATTGCTCGAGGGATGGAAGGATCTTGGGCAGTCCGCGGATAAACAAGTGTCGACCTCAAGTAAGCACCATCTATATAAAAATAAACAGGCAAAAAGAAACAAACCGTCCATCTTCATGAATCGAGTTTCGCTGAATCTCCTTTCTCTTCCAACTTTGTGTGTCTGCGTGTGTGCGTTTACCTCCATTCAGTCCCCGAGTCTGCGCTGTTCTTTCTACGCCGTCCTAATGAAACATGCCGAGGCTCAATTTATTACGCCGAGACTCTTTTTCGGCCTCCTCCACACCGTCCGGCTTACACCCCGCCCTCTTCCTCGCTTCTACAGTGAGAACAGCAGACTCCGACGAGAGAAAGTCCCAGTGTCGCACCGGCAAGCTTTCTTCGCGCCATCGTTGCGAGGGGCTATACGGCGCTTTGTTGAGGTATAGAGAGTGCGGCAATTAATTTGAATTATTCGCGCTCCCTTCGCGCCCTGCAGCTCCCACGGGTTCGGCCGAGTGCTTTGCCGCATATACCGACGGGATAATGAGCGCGGCTCAGTGAATTGTATATGGCCTCGGCGTCATCCATATTAATCAAATTCGCAGGGGACGCTATACCTTGAACGTAAGTTGCTAACAAGAGCCTGCGAAGATGCCTTTCTTGGGTCCTCTCCGTTAAGTGATTATATCTATTGTTCTCACTTTCTCCGCGCCAGCCATACTGGAGGTAAATCTGGTGCTATAGTGTCTGCGTGCGCTGCCAGTGTGGCTTTTCAAACAGCATGATCATGTATGGTCTCGCTTGCCTAAACTTTCTGGGGGCTTTGAATGACCTCGAGGATTTTTACATAAACTTTCTTGAAGCACGTTTTGTAAGAAGGAGCCGACCAAGCTAAACGCGATATAACATCATGACGGCCGGGCTCCTGGTTCCATGTTACATTCTGTGCTAAGATGATGGTTATGATCAATGAACTTTATTGTTATGATCAAGCGAAGTCTTCGCCCGAGGTGTGCGGCCTCCTCATTCCAGGAGGTCATGGGCCTTGTCCACCCTCCAAGTCCTGTCGACCAGCGCTATCTGGTTGTGAGGGTTCGAGCTCGGCAGCTGGGCCTCCCACTGCTCCTCGGTTGTGCGCGTTGGCGGTGTGTTTTCCATGCTCTTACACTATGTGGCGTAAGGTGTTGGGGATGCGGCCAAACTTGGAAGTATATGGGTGTTCCGTGGGAGAGATCCTGCCGATAAGTGCCGTGTAGTAGGAGTCGGTTTGTTGCCTCCTGAAATCTACCGCTTCTTTTTTGTTGAATCTATGGTGTGGCGAGGTATGGGTTCTTTTATATAGGCTGCAGTGCTGTAGAATATTTCGGTATTTCTTGGGAACGCCACCCTTTCTCCGTGGTCCGTTCGGCAGCTAGGGGTGCCCACGTGTATGATCTCGGGCCGCGGCGTCCGCCATCGCATTCACCGCCAGGGTGCAGACGATGTATATTTCTGGTAGTTTCTTGCTGTGTGCCAGTATGTGAATGGCTTGCATGGAGAGTCTTTTTTTTGTAGTTTCTGCAGGTGGTCTGTGAATCGGCAAGTATTATTGCTCTTTTGCCTCGGGTAGTCGCAACTAGTTGTATGACTACTTCTTCCGCTGTGTCTGCGTCCCTTGTAAGTGTTGTTGCCGCAGTTCTTTCTTTGTTCTTACCATGTACAACGCTGACCCGGTGAGCTGCACCTCCTGGCTATCCATAACACCTGGGAGCAACTCACAAAGCAAGCCAAATCGGAAGACAAACTGACGGAAGCGGGCACGGACACCCTCAGAAGGCTAGGATGCGTGGAAAGCTTGGGAAAACAGGAAGATAAAGGAAGAGCACCAACCTATATGCGAGAGAACATCTCAGTAGCCCCAATACCTAGAAGCATGCACCCAGAACACAACAGAGAAAAATGAGCTCAAGAATTGCAACAATGCAAAACCTAAGAAAATAACTTGGTCGAATAGATACACGAATCATGTGCCAACATTTAAAAAAAATATACATCAGCGATCACGCACAACAGCACGGCGTTACCATAGAGATGTTTCTACGTTCATCTTTTTTGCGTCCCAGCGTTGCCTACACCAGAGTTTGCTAATACCGTCACTTCGAAGATCAAGCACAATGCTGCGTGATATCATTCCGCTTAATATTGCGTCTTAGCTGTAAGCGGACACCATGTGTGCAACAGTTCGCTGGTCCGTGCGTGCAGGCCGTCATTTGTAAGGATGCGCAGGCCTTGCAAACACATTCAAGACACCAGCGTCACCAGCCGTTGCTTCAGGTGGTGTCTACGGGAAGCGCCTGCGGCAGTGGCGCGCTCGATGCGCTGCTGCGCGCTCGGCTGCGCCAGTGTATACTTAGAAAGCGGCGAGCCCTGGAGTACCGGAGAGGAACGTAGTAGTTTAGGCCAGTACGCTATAAAACATCATTTACACTAAATTGACACGGAGGAAAACAGAACAAGCTGGGAAGCTGGAGATCGCGAGCGAAAGTGCTTAGTCCGCACCACAGCTAACGCAGCACGTAACGCTTAAACATTCGCGTTACACAGTCGTAACTGTCCTGCGAGCTGTTCTTTTATTATTATTGTTATTATTGCGACAATAATTATATGGACACTTCAAGCTCATTTCTGCCGTCGTCATAGCCGTCGCCGTGATGTTCCGTATAACGCCCAAACACGATAACATCGCCGCCGCGCGCCGTACGCTAGCTGTATGTGCGAGTGAACGCTTGAGAGGCTCGCCCGATGATCGCGGCTCAATATCGCGCGCGCGAGGGAGGAAGCGCGCCATCTTCTGTCGCGCGAGAGGCACGGGGGGGGGGGGAGGCGCGGGAGCGGGCGTTCTACTCCCACGGATGCTACTTACGGCGCGGCCGCGCATTTTGAAAGCGATCTGCGACGTGGACAAAATGCGCGCCCGTGCTGACCTCACGTTCAAAGCGATCTGCGATGTGGACAAAGTACGCCGAGTGCTGGTAGCTTCGCATGCACTGCTTTCGACGTTTAGTTCGCATTGCAGCGAGAAACAGCACGAAGGTCAATTCGCTCGCTGCTGCTGCCGCTCTTCTTCACTCCAGCGTTTTGATAGCGAGTTCCCGCGGTAATCGAGCGAGATGTGTTCATGTTCATCTGTGCGCGCGTGACACCGTGCTTGTTAATTTAGTTATTAAGTGGATGCTTGCAAGCTTATACGGCTGATAAAACTAATATCCTTACTTCGTATAGCTGCCTACAAATTTGCTATCGCAGTTTTTCTCATCACCATCAGAATACGGCTGTGGAGACCAGAATTTGAACCCGTAACCTCTTGCTCACAGCATAACGATGTAGCCACTGAGCCACAGGGTAAAATGCTGAGGCAGGACAGTCGGTTGTTTCGCCACAAGGCTCTGATCACTCTCTTTTATAATGTGGTCGTCGTAGCGCAACCGGGTATGCGTGGCCGGGTATGCGTGGTTCAGAATCATTAATGGCTTGAATGCTATCGCGTTAAAACATTTCGACACGGAGAACAGTTCCGTTTTCTCTTCGAACTTCCGGGTGCAAGCGACGGAGCTAACCGGCGTTGTGTTTGTTGTTGCGGTGGCATTCGTGATCCGCGGGTATTCGCCGGGCCTTCCAGCCGCACACCACCACCCGAACGGGTTTTGTGGGGTTTCGGGGGCTCCTCTCGGTTCTGTTTATTACCCACTGCGCTTGCAGAAGCAGGGACTTCGGCTCAACGCTGCGCCCTCGGCAAAGCTATACGGCGGCGGCTGCACTGTCTACATGCAATTATAGCCCGGCGCGCTAGACGGTGCGGGCGTGATTGTATGCAAATGAACTCGCGGATCACCGCCGTCCCACCGCGGAAACAGTTTCTGTGCCGGGCGGCCAAGTGTTCGAATGCGGCGGAGGGCGTGACTATGTTGTTCTCGCCAGCCGACAAACAAGTACAAGAGCACATTGACCATGTGGTGTTGCGGTGTCGTGTTCCATCAGTCCTACTGCCGCCATTCGTTGTTCGGCCTGTTGTTTTGTGGTAAGGAAAGAAAGCATTCTCTATCTCGTCAAGTGTGCAACGTGCGCTGATGATAGCCGCGCAGTGGTTTGCCCATCGAGGACGATGAAAACAAATAAGTGAAGCCAACAAGAGAACGGGCAATAGAAGAGCGGGCTCGCGTTCGCTCTTGTACTCAATTGAAGCTGCAAATAGGCAGCTCAAGAAACCAAGGAGGGCCGCGGGCGTATCAGTATTCATGGTCCTGGCTCAGGTTAGATCTGATCCTATCCCGAGGGGGGCGATGCGCAACAACAAAATGGTGCAGGGCGTCGACGTCTTATCGTTTGCAATGCTCTGAGAACAGAACGAAAAGAGCAGCCCGACGAGACAAGGACCTATTGCCTTTGTCTTACAGCGTTGATCCTTTATATGCGAGTAAACAAGAAAACGCGGTCTGTATCTCATACAACATACGCGTGGGCCATAGGCGCCCGTACCAGTTTCGGTCGTGGCAAACCGACTCCATGGAACGTCGGCCTGACTGGCCTTTAGCGTAGCATTCAAGGTTGTGAGCTTGGTTCCCACCAATTCCCCTTTGAAAGAAATAGGCTAGTTTGCAGGTTTGCACGTGCAGTTGCACACGCAAGCGTTTGTTCAGCCGTTCGGGCAAATCTGCCACAACTTTAGCTTACAGCAACAGGTTATACTACCACCCCTCCATCGTTCGTTCGCACTGTCGCTTTGTTTTTCTTGTTTTTTGTTTTTTGGAATCAATGGATTTGATACGCTTCGCATCGACCGCAAGCGGGGCCGCACGCCCGAGTAACGTATCGGCGCCATACCAGCTAGCCGCCAAATCGTGAGCACAGCAGCGACTCAGCACGACTTCACGTCGTGAGGCCGAAGCCTGAAAAACAAATGTAATAATAGTAACCGTAAAATTAAGAGAAACTGATTTTCTTTCAGTAGTCAGTACGCCAGGTTCAGAGCAAGGAAGCATACAACAGGCGGGGCCAGTGGAACGTGCGTGCATTCGCAAAAAAGGCACTGCTGGTGCAGAGTTGAGCGCGTTGTCCGTAAGAAAGAATCAAGAGTGGCATGCAAACCTACTACGAATACTTAGCTGTTGTTTTGGTTGATCAACTATACCATGCTTGGAAAAGGTTGGAAGTACTGGCTTTGTATTGACATTTGTCGACTCGCGTCCTCTACTACGGCTGCATATTTCCCGGCTCTGCACGCCTGGCACTGGGGACACCGCGGCAGCCGTGCTGGAGAACCACGCACACGAATGAATGCGACAGCTCATTTAGATTATTTTACCCTCCCGGATGGGTAGCGGTGCTGTCTATTGAATACGCGAATGCCGTTCTATTGTAGCGTCCGCGACATCAGGTGCGAGCCATTTATATAGTTACCTCAGCGTGGCACCCAAGCGTGGCCAAACGAGAAATGAGCCAATAAATAAACGAAATCCACAAATCTTTAAAAAGCGGATAGCTACTGGAAGGGCACCTGCAAAGCGGAACGTGTTTATACGAAGCGTTCGCGCCGACGCATTCAGCTGCACGTTATTTCCGCAGGCGCCTCCACACTTTCTTTATAGACGGCGGCGCTACACAACGTGCAGTCCTAATGATAATTGCTGACACGCTTATGCCCGACACTCGTTGCACGACACCTCCGACGCCTACGCTTATATGTCATTCCGCAGCTTCTCAAGGTGACCGTCACCGAAACCGCTGGTTTTTCCTCCGTCGTTCAGGCGCTGCGCCATGCGATAATGTGCGCCTTTCTGCCAATTCAGGGTCGAGTATAAAAAACGTTTCGCATCTGGTGTTATAATGTTCTGGTTGTCCCGTAGGTTTATGATTTTTAAACATAGCCATATTATTTTTCTACCTTTTCATTTCTCGCTACTTATTTGCTCGCTTCATTTTCAGATGTCCAAATTTGTTCGTATTAGGTCTTTGCAAAAGCGAACTTCGAACATGTGTTTGAAGCGTTTGATGGCCCATTTTGTCAGTATACACTTACACATACTACGACCAATACTCTGAATCAGTCGGTCAATCACATTGCAGGGATTCCTTCCTTTTTTGGAGGAGTCTCATCAAGTGCGATGTCACACTGCAGAAACGTACGTACTGCCAATGGCTTAAGCAGTCGATGCGCCCTGAATGCGGCTACAACGCTATGTGGAATACAGTGCCACTGACTAGCGTCTTTTTTTTTTTTTCTGCTGAAAGGTAATTAGACCACACGTCCGGGCGGGGACATAGGTATAAAATGCATTTCTACTAGGTTGAGAGTGAGAAAGTAAAAGCTATAATAACGCAACAAAATTTAGTCTAAAAGAATGCAGTGGTGCACCTTTGAGATGAGGACACACGCAAAAACTCGCGCGCACGCACGCACGCACGCACGCACGCACGCACGGACGCACGCACGGATGCACGCACGCACGCACGCACGGATGCACACACGCACGCACGCACGCACGCACGCACGCACGCACGCACGCACGGACGCACGCACGGATGCACGCACGGACGCACGCACGCACGCACGCACGCACGCACGCACGCACGCACGCACGCACGCACGCACGGACGCACGCACGGATGCACGCACGGATGCACGCACGCACGCACGCACGCACGGATGCACGCACGCACGGATGCACGCACGCACGGATGCACGCACGCACGGATGCAGGCACGCACGGATGCAGGCACACACATATAATTGAAGCTGAGACCACGCGAAGAGAGGCAAATACACACATCCACATCCACAGCAAGAAAAGATTTGAACTGTTCCATAGCTGTCCCCGCCATAGATTTGAGACCTCTTAAACGGAAAAAATAAAGAGATTATTGGCAACGCTTGTGGACTCGCAAACCTCGAATAAACTTCACTTAATCAGGCCACACTTAGGCACCTCCCCATCTATAGTAAAATTACGAGAGACTGATGTCGCGTTCTGTTGACTAAGAATAGGGCACACATACAGTACACACAACTTCTTGCTGACTGGTGAGGAACCTCCTACATGTGGTAGATGTGGTAAAAGACTGACGGCCATCCATGTCCTCGTGGAATGTAGGGAAACAGAATGCGAGAGGAAGAAGCACTTTCCCTTGGCGTATCAACACCATATCCCATTACATCAGCACAATTTCTCGGCTCGAACCCGTTATTCGACACCACATCAGTTTTAAATTATTTAAATGACATTCGTACATTGCACGTTATCCGACCAAATGTTACGTATTACGGCTTCTTACCAGAGGCTGCTGCTGCGTTGGTTACATTAGCATAGCACGTGTCTCCAGGCCCTTGCATTCAAGGGCCCTGTTGAGACATCAGTACTGCGTTCACTACATGTTCTACTTCATCATCCGCGCGTAACATGACAGTTCCATAGTTAACATCTCTGGTCCTTGTCATTGTTTTAATACTTATATATTTTACGCAATCCAGAGCGACTGATTTTAGGCCTGTTTACAGCCATGCCACATCCAGCATTCGAAGTACATTTCTTCACTTCACGAACAATTCATTTGGTCATATCTGGCCCTTGCGCCATAAAACCCCATACATCAATCAATCAGGCAAATAGAAAATAATATATTTAAACGATGCCTCTAGGCCTATTTGGAGAAATGGGTAAGGGAACTAGCTAAACGTGGCTCACTATGGAGGCTTTACACACGAAGCTCTATCCACAGTGAATCAAGCGTTTCTGACACTTAACGTGGACTAATATAACATGCACGCGTTAGACTGTTTGGGAAATATAGAGCAGCATATGCGCAAGTTACGGAAAACTACGTCGAGCAAAAAAACATTGGAGTTCGGGTAATGCAAACATGAGGGAGTCTCGAGCCACAATATACACAATTAAAGAACAGAAATAAACGAAAATAGACAGTGAGGGCGTCGCGACGCCAAGTTCAATGACAAGAAACCAGAATATTTTATGAACAGAAGTAATCGATAGTGTGTGTTGTAAATTATGATGGATGAAAAAAAAGAAGATACTTGGAAATATAAAGACACCGCTGTTTCAGTTGTCGGTGAGCACTACTGCTGCTTTTTGACTACTTCTCCAGAAGCGATCTCACAGATAGACAACTGCAGCCGGATCGAGATGCGAAATGATCAGCGTTTTATTTTTATTTTTTATTTTTTGCCAGGTGCTAACAGTTCTGGCCCGAAACTTGTGTTCTGGGGAGGAGGCGTGGTAACCTATGACTTTATTTTCTGACGTTTTACTTGTACTAATCGTTAATATATAAACCGCATAAGAAGATACGCCCTGTGGATCCCCGATCTTGAAAGAAAGCTTTTTATTCTTGCAGTACCATTGCGAGAAATCCACGCAGGAATGTTTTCCACTGCCAGAGCGGCATCACCACATTCTGGCGGAAAAGAAACAACCACATCATTGCCATTTATTTGTTTGCAGAGCAAGTAATTCGCCAGCTTCCAACAGTAGTGCCCCTCTATGTGCATGTAGAAACTGGACATTTTTAGCCACGATAGCACACAGTGGTCATTGTTAATTTCGCTATAGCGCATACGTAAGAAAGGTGTTAGATCAGACGGTATCAGCTTGCTTTGGTACGCAATGAGCGAGAACGAATAGTATGTCATGAATGGGGAGGTTAATGATAATGTTCAGTCTAGCTAGCGAACAGTCCCCATGGAGGTCGACGTTTTTTTTTTTTTTCAACAATGCTATATCTTAACACTGGCTGGATTTTTTTTTCTGCCATAGATCTATGACGCTCGCATTGTATAGCGATTTTAGATGGTTGAGAAGCACAGCTGGTGCTGTAGCGTTGAATCCCAGTCTACTTTGATTTGCTTCTAACTTATCTAAGGCGACATGGTACGCACGATGTTCAGAGAACAAGCGTAATCCAAGAATAGGACAATGCTTTCTCTGTGAAGAAACAGAAACATGCGGCCACAGCGAAAGTCGCGGCGAATTGTCTAGTTATATGGTAAAGCTTCTTCGATGTCAATATTTCTTTTGTCATTGCCGCGCAATGACATTAGAGGTTAAACTTTTTTTTTTACAGAAAGCATAAAGAGAGAACGCGAAAGTACTGCAGCTACAAGATATTGTAACGCGAAAATCACCTGCAAGGACAGCGCTTGCAAAGACAGCGCAGAAAGCTGCTTGTTCGAGTATTCCAGTTGCCCCTGTTTTCGAGCTGTTGACCTTAACGTGGGGTCAACACCTGTTCTTTTCCACGCAGTGCATAAAAAAAAAACAAGAGGAGAGGGGGCGAGAGTAGAAATGTTATTAAGTTGCTCGTTTCAAATGGTTAAACACAGACCAAAATATTCAAACACAAGAAATATACAACCTAGCGCATGCCTATTGTTTGGTGAACTGTAGCTATATACGGCATTAGAAAAATGGAGTGAAGCTGGAGATCTCCACAAGTATGATAGTGTAGTTGGCCGCAAAATAAACGCTAATAGAACACAGTATGATTTGAACCACCACATGAATAAAAACTTATCAACGATCTTTTCTCTTGTTCCGACTAGTGTGCCCTAAACAAGCTTTCGTTCAGTTTCCACTGTATTGCCGCAAAATATACCTTCAGAGCAATCCTACATTTTCTTATTAAATATTATATTCGCTTAACGGGTTACAATGGCGATTAACACACACTGCAGTACCAACCAACGTGTGCGAAATGTAAGTGTGCGTACATGTGCGAAATGTCGAAAGCGACTAAAGAAACAAGAGAAAGAAGGAAGCTTTGAAGCGTAACCTGCCCTTGATTGATGTGCACCGCACGGCACGTCATCGCCGGCGCACGGTTTCATCCGTGTTCAGATTAGAGTCTTAATGCGGCACAAACCAATACCGTGAGTTACGCGGAAATTCGTGTTCTTCGTCGCAGATGGTCACGTACTTTAGGCACCATCTCCTTGCCGCAGTAAATCTATGCACAACACTTTATTTGCCCCATTTCATTCGGATGTTACGGTCCCTAGAAAGAAGCGAACTTCTCAAGGAAACGAGACATGCAAGGAAGTGTTTCGGGAGACGGTAAGCAAAAGGACAACTTTTTCTGCAGTCAGCACGATTACACGTCATACTGTTCGGAGTAACCGCAACGCTTGTTGCCGGCAGTGGCGTCACGGCTGCGATCTTAACCGCGGCGATGCGTCATCAAACTAACGTCCAAATGGACAAAAGGGCCTGCTTTGTGCAGCGTCTGGAGCGCCACGAAGGCCAGCCTAAACACACCTCCTCGCCCGGCGTCTGCAATGCCGTCGATCACCCCGCGAAGCTACAGTCAACTGGACGAGCCACGCGCGGTCACGCACGGCCAAACCAGTTTGGAGAAAACAAGGAAAGAGCAGTGCAATGGTCAGCACGTTCCGCACATCGTGCCGGACTGCAAGGGCGATTGAGCGCGAGTTTCTTGGCAAGCACCACCGGCCGTCACTCAGCCGCCGACTGGGGAGAAAGTTCGAAGTGGGCCCTGCGACGGCGTTAAAGCGAACGCGCATCCGAAAGACGAAAGCAAGTTGCACCGAAATTGCGCCGAGTGAACACCTGCTTCATTGTGCAAGCACGTTGCCACCTATAGACGCTTTTCACGTGGTCCTTGTAAAAGTGTATGCTGATCGCTGAAAACTGCTACCAAGGAGTCGAGCAGGCTTGCAATAGAACATATATATCAACACTCATCGTTATAGCGTTGGGTCGTAGAGCTTTCCAAATATGATGTAATCACAAAGTAGTGCCTAAGGTAACGAGTGTAAAGCACTAAATCGAGCTATTAATTGTGGATCATTTAATCGATCGCTAAATTCACTGAATGACGGGCTGAAAGGTTGCCAGATTGCAGTAATTGGTCAACACTTTAGCTAATGGGTTAATTAGTTTACCGATTGACTGAACGTTCAACATTGATTGATTGATTGATTGATTGATTGATTGATTGATTGATTGATTGATTGATTGATTGATTGATTGATTGATTGATTGATTGATTGATTGATTGATTGACTTCCACGATTGTGCTTGTGAATGTATTGCGAAACGCCGCACCCCTGCGTCGAAACTTTGTGGCACGAGATCCCGTGACGCGCCTTCTAAGAAGCTCCTTCCTTTTTCGGTATATTATCTACAGAGATTCCATAGCAACCTCAATTCTCCACAAGAAAAGTACGAAGATACTTATAAAGAAAGGGGTCAGACTAGGAGACACAATCTCTCCAATGCTATTCAGTGCGTGCTTGGAAGAAGTATTCAAGCTATTAAACTGGGAAGGCTTCAGAGTGAGCATCAGCGGCGAATATCTCAGCAACCTTCGATTTTCAAATCACATTATCCTGTTCAGCAGCACTGGGGACGAGTTACAACAGATAATTGAGGACCTTAACAAAGAGAGTGTAAGAGAGGGGTTGAATATTAATATGCTGAAGACAAAGATAATGATCGATAACCGCGCAAGGGAACAAAAGTTTATGATTGTCAGTCAGCCTCTAGAGTCTGCGAAGGGGTACGTTTACCTAGGTCAATTACTCACAGGGGACCCTGCTCATAAGAAGGAAATTCACAGAATAAAAATTTATTGGGGCGCATATGGCAGACATTGTGACATCCTGACTGGAAGCTTACCTTTATCATTGAAAAGAAAGGTGTGCAATCAATGCATTCTACCGGTGCTAACATATGGGGCACAAACTTGGAGACACAAAGAAGCTCCAAAACAAGTTAAGGACCGCGCAAAGAGGGATAGAACGGAGAATGTTCGGCGTAAAGTTAAGAGACAGGAAGAGAGCAGTGTGTATCAGAGAGCAAGCGGGGATAGCCGATATTCTAATTGACGTGAAGAGAAAGAAATAGAACTGGGCAGGACATGTAATGCGTAGTTTAGATAACCGGTGGACCATTAGGGTTACGGAATGCGTGCCGAGAGAAGGGAAGCGCAGTCGAGGACGGCAGAAGACTAGGTGGGGTGATGAAATAAAGAAATTCGCAGGCGCTAGTTGGAATCGGTTGGCGCAGGACAGGGTAATTGGAGATCGCAGGGAGAGGCCTTCGTCCTGCAGTGCCCATAAAATTGTATGATGATGATGATGATGATGATGATGATGATGATGATGATGATTCTACAGAATTGGCCTAGAAAATTTCCGCGTAACACCAGCGCTCTTCGTCGAGAAACATAGCCATGTTTCATGCTTTTAATACACAGGCAGGAGTGGCAAACGCATTTAGCGTATCGCAGCTCTTTCGTTGCTCAAGAAAGAATAGAAAATGAAGCGAAAGGGAACAAAAAAGTAAATCGAGCGATAAATTTACCGCCGGAAGTGCAACGTGTGCTTGAAGCACAGGCCTTTTCTCGCTCCCGTGTCCGCTTTCACGCTAGTCTGAGATTCCAGGAGAACGTGACATGAACGCTGATCGGTGAATATAGCAACACTTAGGACCTGAAAGGCTACGTGAAACAAAAAACAAGAAGGGAAACAAGGACGCTGAAAAACACCTTATATGGCCATCCCCAGCTTTCTATTGCACGACTCGGTGCACACCTTTCCTAAGCGACGACACGTGCATCCGGTTTTGAACACGTTAAGTCAAACTGAAGCACAGCGAATTCGATACGCACGACGCATGTGGCCAAAGGAAATAAAGGTCTAACTGCGCGGTTTCAAAGACGAGGTCATAAGTACATAAAACGTATTGGCCACCGCTCCATTAGCCACATGTTCGCGAAGTTTTCCGTCGCATGCTCTCGTCACACAGGATAATCTTGCGCGTCTCTAAGCTGTTGCAGGCTTGCTTTTGCAGGTGACTTGATGCTGATATGTCGGCTACAGAATGTTTTAACAGCCCTATAGGAGCCTAACATGCATTGTGATAGCGTCAAGTTACCTTAATTACTGTTGATGAGCAGATTCCATGCTGCGATTCGCGTTACTCCGTTTCAGACACGAAGTATTCTGAGCATTCTGTAAACTTTAGTGTCCCTGCTTCCATCAAAGCGGCTGAATCACAGTTCTACGTCTTGTTTGACATCCTAGCCAGCATTGCACGCTGCACACCATTCAGATGCCACATCTATACGAAAGTGATCGCCATATATGCCGTCACACTTAAGAAAAAAAACTATGTCTTATGAAACGACTTCCAGGTTGCGCTTTAAAAACGAATAAGACAAGTCTCGTACCAGCAGTCAACATGGAGGTGCCTGTAGCACACCCGCCATTCTGTATTCAAGAAAAGTGGGTGACAGATAAAACTACAAAAGAATTTACATTTAACCTTAACCATCTCTATACAGGAATTGCGTGTTATTCCGATAGCAATTATATGGACACTCCAGGCTAATTTTTGCCGTCGCAGTCGCCGTGATGTTTCGTATAAATTCCAAGGGCGATAACACCGTGACCGAGCGCCGCATGTCCGAGTGAAAGCGTGCCAGGGTGAGCCGACAATCGCGGCTCAATATCGCGCGCGCAAGGGAGGAAAACGGGAAGGAAGCACGTCGTCTTACGTCGGGCGCAAGGAATAGGGGGGGGGGGAGGGAGGCAGGTAGAGGGGAGGGGGGGGGGGGTTGTACTTTGGCAGCATGTGCGTATGGCACGGTGGCGACGTTCGTTCGCTCGTGCTTAATATTGAAAGATCTGCTTTGAAGACAGTGTAGGTGGGCTGACGGCTCATAGCTTTGCGTGTGCTGTGTTCTTGCCGCTCAGTTTGCGCTGAAGCGGTCGACAGCATGAAGGTCATTTCGCTCCCTGCTGTTGCTGCGCTTGGTCACGCCAGGCTTCTGACAGCGAGTGTACGTCCGCAGTCATCGAGCGTTATGTGCGCATGTTTGCCTGTGCGCGCTGACACCATGATTGTTAATTTAGTTAGTAATTGAGTGTTTAAAGTTTATACGGCCGATGAAACTACTATCCTTACTTCTTATGGCCGTCTACTCATTTGCTATCGCAATCGACGCTTCGCCTTTTTGGCGAAACAGCGGCTTCCTTTTGGTAAAGACCCACACGCTCTTCGCGAGGACAATTCATAGCAGAAGCAGCCGAACAAAAGCGTTCTGGGCACAGGTGCAGGAGTACAATGCCGCTCCACGATCGGGAGGGCCCAATTTTTCTTCGCATTTGCTTGTGAAGACGCTGTTCGCAAAGCGTGTTGTTGGGCTTTGCAGTTACTATGGAGCTTTGCGACACTCTTATATCACAGTGACTCGTGTAAAGTTGCACGCTCCACATTTCAAGATATACTGATCAACTTTAATAATAATCCAAGTAAATCTTCCAGAAGCAATATCTAGATAAGTGCACCGCAAAAAGTTTACTAATCTGCAAATAACTTCGCCGCTATAGGCTCCCATTATTGCACATGATGTACACTTATATACAACGCACACTTATAATATAACGCTTAGCGCACGAGTTACTTAAGTATGGCTCCTTAACTTGTACTCCGAACGTTATTAACCTCCATAGGCAGCCAAAATCAACGATAACCTCCAAACCGATACAATCGTTCCTTGTTGTGAAAATTCCGTAAGTTTATTAAGATTACCGTGTAGTGGCTTCAATCTCGATCATAAGAAAAACATTTGTGCATACACGTAAACAGACAATGACATAGACAATGAGATAGAAATTACCCATGAAAATGACCCATAGCAATGATAGTACAACGACCCTGGATGAAAGTTACAGAAAAAATGTACAACTGAAGCAAGAATGCAGAAAACAAAAAGGTAAGGTTCCAGCGAGTCAAAGAACATTAAAATACATTAACGTAAGAAGAGAAGTTAATCAGTTCAAGAGCATACGAACGCAATATTACAAAAAAATATGGAAGTTATTTATTTCTTAAGTTCTGTCTTAGAGAGTTTTCGAATAATATTAATGAAGAAATAGCCTTTGAAGTACACGGTGATTCATTCCACACTTTGATTGTTGCGAAGGCCGAGGTAAGTTTTTCGTAATTAGAGCATTGGGAAGTAAAACTTTCTCATTAGCATCAACGTAAGCACACAGTACCAACCCTAAATCACATAGTTCGTTAACGTAAGCCGCCACAGTTAACGTCTAAAGAGGAGACGTAAAAGGGAGACGGAAAGAGAAAGTTGGAGCGCGCCCGAGTCGCCTCTTAACAGCACTTCCGGCCTCCTCACACAAACTCCGCAAGAGCACAGCCGCGAACGCTCCTGCCGCACAGAACGCTGCCAGAGGGCGAAAATTATAGTGGCCGCACTCGAGCTGCACCCTGTCGGCAGCCTCTCCCTGAGATGCTGCCGACAGAACCACAGCTCGGAAACAGCCGCTTTTCGACAGCAACGACCATAAATCGTCCCCGTTAGCCGGTCGCACTTTATAAAATGTCAAAGCTGTCGCTGGCAAACGTGTTGTGGCTTCAAACAGCATCTATTTCCACTGCGGAAGTGAGGCCATTTCGACGCTGGGTTACGACGACAGCATCAGGGTATAAATATACACTCCGGAAACGGGCCCACGCACCAGCACTACATCTCATCTCCCATACTATGTCCAACTTGTTACAAAACCCGCACTTCGTTGACACACGTACAAAGCGTTTCTCGCTTGAACAAACAGTGAGTAAACGACAACGCAGCGGCTGTTTTACGGATAGTTGCTGAGTGATGGTGTTATTGAATGGTTTTTCAAGCGCACGTGGCTTGATAACGCTGGCAACTAATTTGGATAACCTCGGTTTCCCTGACATGCGTATAAACCTAACGCACGTGCGTTCTAGCACTCTAAAACACTCCCTCTCGTGAAATTTGGTGGCAGCAGAAAAGCCTACGACCTGTCGCTTTTTCACCCGCCGTGGTTGCTCAGTGGCTATGATGTTGGGCTGCTGAGCACGAGGTCGCGGGATCGAATCCCGGCCACGGCGGCCGCATTTCGATGGGGACGAAATGCGAAAACACCCGTGGTACTTAGATTTAGGTGCACGTTAAAGATCCCCAGGTGGTCGAAATTTCCGGAGTACTCCACTACGGCGTGCCTCATAATCAGAAAGTGGTTTTGGCACGTAAATCCACAATTATATTTATTACCTGTCGCTTTCTAAATAATGAGCTTCACTAATACTCTGCGCACTCGACGAGATTGTTCAGTGGCTATGATGTTGTTCTTCCTAACAAGAGGTTGCGAGCTCGATTCCCGGCCAAGGCGGTTGCATTTCGACGAAGTGAGAGTGTGGGAATTCTCTTGTACAGTGTGTCGTGTGCACGCACGTTAAAGAAAGGGGTCAGTTATTCCCGAGGATTCTATTACGGCGTATCTCATAGATATGTGTGTTGCATAGGGGCGTTAAACATCATAAGTGAATTCACACACTGCCCAATGGTAGCACAATGAGGGCGTAAAACTGACTTGCCGGTCGTGAAAGAATTAAATTCATTCGCATGGAACGGAAAGATGGCACCTGTGCTCCCTTGTACGCGATCGCTTGAGTGCACTGACCTCAGTCCTAGGCGACGAGCTTAGGCAGTCGTAGCTTAGTAACTTAGTGCATTAGTGCCTACCTGTGTTAAAAGTATTCGCATATACTGCACAGAAAAGAAAAGAAAAATAACGCGCCCGATGCCGCATGTGTACTTTAAAACACTTTCAGACCTTAGTTCAGGGCTGAAAACGACACAACAGAACAGGGACCGCATTCACAAAGCTCTTCGTTCTTGCCATTGTTCAAGCCGTCTTGCTTAATAATATGCGCAACGTATGATCTTGCAAACAGTTCTATCGTAAGAAGTTTTGCAGTCTTTTTAGTGCAAGAAATGCATTATACCGTAGAACCTTCCACGGAACAAACCTTAAGGACAGTAAAAGACACCACACTTACGCAAGTTGGCCTTATCGTTGTGTTTCCTTCCAGCAGGGCAAATTTGATCAAGGCCGCAGTTCTTTGTTTTTATGTGTCCCTTATAACCGCAATCGCAATTTCGAGTCGTCATTTTTAGAGCACTTCTGTAGAGCTAACAAAGCTTCTTAATGTAACAAGTAATCTTCGCTATGAGATAAGTACGGCTCCGACAGATCGATTATTCCAACAGAGCCCATTCAAGGTGTCATACAACCAATAAACTTTTCTTTATGACTTCGTGCGATCAATGAGAAAAAGTGCAAGTGTTCTCGCTCACTTCTGAGCAATACTTAGAAGTTAGTCCATGGGTGCTGTCATTTTTTCACAGATTTGCAACTGCTGTATTGCCCGGTAGAGCGAGCCTAGATTGGCGACGCGCAGCGGTACCGGCGATAATGCAGTTAAAAAAAAAGAGAGAGAGATGTTGAAGACACTCCAAGCATTGAGATCGGCCCCGCAGAGCTCCTCGTAACTTCTGCAAGTTGCATTAACATAGAATCATTCTCTATCAGATCAAATTATGGAGACTGAGTCCTCAAAGAAGCACACGGACTACATGACATTGTATACGGTACAGTAGTGGGGTGCTCCAAATTAATGTCGCCCACCTGTGGTTCCTTGACGTGCACCTATACAGTATACACGAACGTTCTTGCACGTCACCCTCAGAATCGGTCGAGAATAGTACGAGACCTGCTGCTCAGTAGCAAAACGCCTTAGCCACTGCGCCCCCACGGCGGGTAATCATTCACCATCGTCATCCAAAGCGAACGCTTAAAGTACAGCGCACTTGCTGCGCTACCAGTGCGGCTCGTCGACTCCATCCCAGACAGCCTCCTCTCCACCAAACAAGAAGGCTATAGCGTGGGAAATGGGACAGCTCCACGCAGATCTCGTCCCGACGAGTCAGAACGCTCGGGGCGTGACTACCGAGAACCTGTCGGCAACCGAACTCAGAAGCAACCATCTATTCTGACCAAATCACAGTGACGAGGCTAATTGCCGCGACAGCTTCAACTACGCGGAAGCAGGCCTCCATGGCGGGCTGAAACTCAGGCTCTACTAAAGAAGAAAATGACGTTCCGCTTCTTAATCAGCGTGCATGAGAGGGCTGACGTCGACGACGACAAAAGCTACATCACAGCGAAATCATCACTAGTAGCAGCGTGGGGATGTGTAGTAAACTGCGGAATGCGCTCGACCGGCACAAGAACGTCACAAGCAGGCAGGCCTAAACAACACACATGCTGCGCTACCAGTGTGCTACCAGAAACAAAAGGGAAAAACAAGGGCGCGCCATGAGCCCGCGCGCCTAGAAAGCACGCCGGCGCTGCCAGCTATAAAAGCCGGAGGAAAATGACAAAACACACGAGGCACAGGCGGCCTCTCAGAACAAACAAGCAAGCAAGCGCGCACATGGCTGGGTTACGTCACTCGTGAATTGAAGTGGGCGTTCGTCAGTGCCTTCGCTCAAAGAGCGCGACGCCTTTGTGAAGGGGAGGAGACGGGCAGCGACCACTCGATTCCCCCCCCCCCCCACCCCTGGTGCGTATTTGTTTACTTTCCACACCACACCCCAGCGGCGCGTGCTCAGGCCTGCGACGACGCTTGCTGTGACGCCCTATTCTCGATTCTTCATCTTCGGGGATATCAGTTTCACAGCGCGTTAATTGGCCAAGCGAGCGAAAGCTATGTGACAAAAACAATTTCACAGCTCCCATACAGCGTTATTTTCTCGTCGCACGCCTAGATCTCGAGTATATTGACGGAATACGCGCGTCGCTCCAAAGAGGCGCCGCGCTGAGCGGTTAAGTCGCGCAATAGTGAACTCATCACAGAAAGTTACCACCCCTTGCAGACTCGATTCTGTCCACTTGCTGAGACGGCTTCGATTGTGGTCGAAGCTGGTGGCGCAGAGAGACAGCGTGGTGAAAAGACAATTTCACGAGGCAAAGAGGGAGTAAAGACTACGAGCGCTGCATTGTTAGCAGATCAATTCTTACAAAGCAAAGGGTCACGGCCAACCAATGCGCATCTCCGTCAACGACACTTGAGCTCCAGCTAGCTCTGCCCGCCTTTTCTAGCGGCGCTTCTTCTACTCTACAGTTGTCGGAAGGGGCCCTCGTCCTCGCCATCCATTGCTTTATTGCTGAACGACGTAAATAGGGGCCACGTCCTATGAGCAGGCGCCGTCACACACGCGGACGCCCCGCGAGGTCTCGGAAGTTTAGAATGCCGGCAACGTCACGACAAGACGCCTCTCAAAAGTGATCGCGCTTACAATAGGGGCTACGAAAAGCAGCGCGCACATGGAACACAGATACTAGTTAAATTTCTAGGTATAAAAATTGGAGGAGGAAAGTTATCATGTGAAAATAAAAGAGGGCAGGCTAGGGAACAGTTCATATTCTGGGTGAAACTACGAGGAACGTGTGGGCAAGTGAACGACATGCTTTACGTTAAGAACCGGCACGGTCTGCGAGAAGCACCATCTTTATCAACCGACGTCCAGTGAAGGTCAAAGGCCTCTCCCAGGAATCTTAGACTGCCCTTGTCTTGCGCCAACCGACTTCATCATAAGCCTGCGAAATTCCTAATCTTCTCGTACCCTTTTACTTTTTCCTTACCACGCCCATTCGAATAGATAACCGATGGTCGATGATTTCGTTCGCCGATTTCAACATGTTCAAATAGTGGCTCATATACATATAGCGCTATCCAGTAGGTATATATGCCAGGATGTAGGCTTCACGAAAGATTGCTGATTATTTATTATGGATTTTTTTTCTGACAACTTACGTATTCGGGAATAACAGTTAGTTTTCTGGAAATAATAGTGCTGCAATGTATGCTGAAACATTTTTTTCTTGGACCCCTGAAAAATTGTCGTTTTCCCATGATAAAAAGAGAATAAGAACTCTGCCTGCCTAGACTGCGTTCTAGTGCCCTTGGCACCCTATTCTGTTGCTCGAATGAACAAGTTTCCAATGTAGCTGTGTTTTGTAATGTCGTGATGTTAATTTGAGTTGGATGTGATAACGTCCTTCTGCGTGCATCAACAGTTATTCTGTTCTTTCTCCAACAAAATTGACAAAGTATACACAACGCTATATATGCAACTGCCCCTTTGCTCAAGAGACTAGTAATATCCGGCCATTCTTGTGCGCCATCTCTTTCTATAATAATAATAATAATAATAATAATAATAATAATAATAATAATAATAATAATAATAATAATAATAATAATAGTAATAATAATAATAATAATAATAATAATAATAATAATAATAATAATAATAATAATAATAATAATAATAATAATCAAAGGTGTTTATTAAAGTGCCCAGGAACAACCTCGGGGATCTTGATGCTGGCGCACTGGTAAATCTTCTGATACCCTCTAGCAAGTCCCTATATTTCAACTACATATTCCGGACCCAGTAGTGGCTAGACAATTGATTTAATAGAGGTATCGGCTTTCGGGTAACATTGCAAAAGTAAACAGATCTGCGCACACAATCCAGTTCGTACACAATGACAGTTCATACAGTCCATAAACAATGCACAGGCAACTGAAGCATACAGGGCACAAGGAGGCAAGGATAATCAGGAAAACGAACGCATGCGGTTCGTTCTATTTCTGCCCCTTTGTGTAAGCATGTAGCGAAGAACATCCGTTTAACGCCACACTTGGCGCATCAACAAAATAACGCAGCTGTTCTAAAGAATGTTTGTCAAAACATGAAAATGCGGGAGTTGGCAATTGCCATAAACGAGACCGACCACCACAAGTTTCTCCGGCACTGCAGCCGGAATTAGATGTTTTCTAAGGCACTTGTCTACACGGAAAATTCAGAGTACTCACAGTGTTAAGTTGAATCACAGCTAAGAAGGTGCTCGAAAAAATGACTTCGTAAGACAATTCGGCGACTGAGGGCTACATTATTCGACACGGTTAGTACCTGCAGCTCACTGTGTGTGCGAAGTGATTTTTAAAGAGAAATGGAAGAGATAAGTGCAGTGCCGTAACTGTCTCTCACAGGAGGACACCTCAACAGCACTGCACGGGGAAGGGGTATGGGGAGAAAAAGATGAACAATGTAGCCTATACTGGCTACGTACTTCCTGCCCACTGTTACTGACATCACACGTCATTAAGCAGCTCCCTCTACCCCTCCTAAACCAGCCCTTTGCTTCCAAAACATATTTACGCAAGATACGAGATATCTTTTTTTGTAATTGGGTACGCAGCCTAGTAATTGCGACTATGAAAGCATGAAGTCGCAGGTGAAAACGAACGCGCTCGGTTTCTTGGTAACCTGCGAAAAGACTGCAGCTGCTATTTATTATTTCATTGCAACCGTGAACGAGTACGAATTTTCGCCGCCGGTGCACAAGCTTTTTGTGTTCTCGTGTTCGCATTAGTGCGTTCAATATGCATCGAGGTAACAACTTCGCGCTATGTCCGCAAGGCAGACGACAGAAGCGTAACAAACAGCGGCGAAGAGCCTTCCCTGACGGGTCGCTCAAATCCAAGCATGCGTTGATCCCAGTGAGAGTCACTTTTAGCAACAATTTTCACGGAAGCATCAGTTCAGGCGAACCGATTTCCATATCCAGCGTTGGCTCCGATGCACGTGTTCCTTTTTCAATAAACCCAGCTCGCCGCGGCGTGGGGCGTGCGTATATCCCTGGGTCATTCCCACGAGGCGCCGACTGCAAGGCGCGCCGACGGGAGCACAAGTTTTCCTCCTACACCGATATGATCCCTGGAAATCGACAGAGTCTGCAGCGCGCGCCGGCAGCCTCGCCAACGGCGGTGTGCCGACGAGCATCACTCTCCGCCGTCGGAACGATGCACCGTACTTGCGACGGCGCTTTGCCAAATCACACGGCGAAGTTGCGAGCGCTGGCAACAAGACGCACGACCCGCGCGCACTCCGGACACACCTGTCTATTCTTGTGTCCCCGATGTTACAGCGCTTCAAAGCAAGCGACCAGTTTCATCGAGAATCTGCGGCGATCAAATTAGAAGGCGCGAGGTAAGGCAGGAACCGTTTGCCAAGAGGGAATGCGTGTAGCCATGGTCCTTGCCGAGACCATCGGACGACACTGCGCGCTGCATCCAATTCCGGAAGGCAAGCACCGATGGAAACAGCGATGAGTCGGCGATGCAGGGCACCCCCGGAACCCCCCCCCCTTCCCCTTTGCCCTCCCATCTTCGCCCCTTGGCGGCGTGTCGACGACACCCGAGAGGCGCCATGGGAGGAGCGCCGGGTCGCGCACGGGGTCGGGAGCGCAACAAGGGGGCTACTTCTTAAGTGCGCCCCCCTCTCATCGAGTGACAGAGAGACGCCCGAGGGAACGCGCACAGGCCCGACGGCAGGAAAGCGAGCCGGCGGCTCGTTCGGTCGGGGCTGCGAACACTCAGCCCTGACTGCTCACAGAAGCCACCGAGGAGCGCGCCGCCAACCACCCGAGGAGCCTCCCCGTTGCCAGAATTGTGCAACGTCGTGCGATGAACAGATTGTGGTGGAGGAGCGAAAGTGGGGGGAGAATGCGTGCCTCAGGGCGACCAGAAAGCGCGGTTGGTGAACCGGTTGAAATGTCGATTAGGGAAATGCTATTACGAACGCTGGTACTCTCGGAAGAATAAGCATTGGTTTTCGGCGGGGAAAACCACCACCGAGTTCGAACGTTCGCGCAGCTGATAGATTCGCGAAGTACAGCGAATGCGTGCCGTTCGTTTATCGTTCTGTCTTCAGATCTAGGCACGGAGCAAGAATTTATCTCCGTGGATGTAGCAATTCACTTTGTTGTTAATAGCTGCGAGTGCCAGCACGGCGACACAGGCAGGCTAGCAATTAAATAATGAAATTCTGGGGTTTTACTTGCGAGAACCACGGTCTGATTATGAGGCACGCCGCAGATGGGGAACTCCGGATTAATTCCGACCACCTGGGGCTATTTAACCTCCACTCAATGCATGGTACGCAGGTGCAAAGGAGGTCAACGCAAAGAACGGAGATAAGATAAACGCGGCCAAGTACAGTACGAGTGCAGTCGACCGAAAACGTTCCTCCACCCACTCGTGAGTTGTGGCGATTACGTAGGATTGCTACGCAACTCCGAAAAATCTACGTTTAGTTTAAACAGTTGGCTACTTCCACAGTTGAAACTGTTCGATATCACAATAGTTCTCGCACATATTAATCGAAACATTACTTTGAAAGTGTGCTCAGATCCCGGAAACAGCCCTATTGCTTCGCCCTATCCTCCATTAATTTCGTCCGACCGAGCTACAGTCGTGAATAATATGAGGGAACAAGGTAACCGTTTCTGCACGGGGTGATAATTTTTAAGTTCTACGGAATTTTTAAAAATCGCCTGTTGCAGATTTATTCACTTTAGTTATTTCATACTGCAGATCATGTTACAGATCCAAGCAGATCAAATGCAGGAATTGATACCATAGGTTCAAAAGTAGCAAGATAGCATAATTATTTTCCTTGAGCTAGATTATTCGAAGAGGCGGCCATTATGAGCACAATAAATTGAAACATACATTCAACAAATTAAAAAAATCACTAATTGACTGCTTAATTACTTAACGGCATCTTTTGCAATTTAGGAATTGTAGCCGGTGAGTTTGCAAGGCCTATACACTTGACATGAATTTCCAGGATGACAGCAGTTTCGAGAGACTTCCCAAAGTGTGGGACGAAATACATGGGCGTTCCAGTTATTTCTTGCTTCAATTGATAAAAGAGTGTTTTGCGAGAAAGGTAGTGGATCAACAGTGCACTTTTACGGCGAGTTTTATGCCGCATATCTCTAAACTGGTTTCATTCTGGAAATTCAATTCAAGTGGATATGCCTTGCAAGCGTACTGGCTACAGCAGAACTGATAGTTGGGCGAGTTGGCACGAATTCATAGAAAAATATTTAGCGCGCACAATTTGCAACTGCGCTCGTGTGTCCCCCTTCACCCTGTCCTTGTCAATTGCGCGCGCTAAATATTTTACTATGAGTACTGGCTACAATTAATAAATTTCCATATGTACCCTAAATTGAAGAATGAATGAATGAATTCTCGTGTTTTACGTGCCAAAACCACGATTTGATCATGAGTCACGCCCTAGTGGGGGACTCTGGATTAATTTTGACCACCTGGGGATCTTTAACATGACTCCAATGTACAGGACACGGGCGTTCTTGCACTTCGCCCCACTGTAATGCGGCCGCCGCAAACGGGATTTGGTGCCGCGACCTCGTGCTTAGCAGCGCAACACTATAAGTAATTAAGAAGTTCATTAGTGAGCGTTCGTTAATTAGCTGAATATTCGTTTTGATTTTTCATACGCCGCTGAATGATCAAGATCAAGCACTAGAATGACGTTATCTGCAACAGGCGATCTTTAAATATTCCATAAAACCGAAAAATTATCACCCTGTATATTACTCGTAATGCGTGGATTCGAATATAACGTGTTAATATGTAACAAGTAGCATTCCCGTTGAACGTTTAAGTTTCATTGGACCCTTTCTTGCGAGGCATGCAGGTCTGTTTAGCAATTATTAATTCCTTCAAACAATTTGTGCGTTCCCTTGTTTACTGCGCAAGAGGTTACATTGCTTATCAATGCCACTGTTGGCGTGCTTTCCTTTCCTCAACGCACAAAATGAGGTACAGACGATGCAGCACCAAACTTCTGCTGTTAAACGCCACAAAATACGTACAGTGCAGGTTTTTCGAGAAGCTCGAATGCGAAAAAGCTCACAATATTTGCTCTACGTTCGATATATTGCCGCAACACCCCAAACTTTCCATAAAGCTTACGGAATATGCAGACGCAAGTATATATGCAGGCTTTTGTAAACTATAGCCAGGTTGACTAGCATAGCAATTAAGCGGCTAAGCTCTGATTGTACACCAGTCATGTGACGGTGACAACCGGCAGAGCTTGCAACATCAGTGACGTCGAACACACTCAGATTCCTTTCTTCTATGTTTACATTTGAAACTAACGCACACATTCGAAGACATGAGCAAGCCTCTCCTGGCGATCTCTGCACATTTCGAACTGAAGTTGCACATTCACTTACACAACCTGCTTGCCTATAGACTTAGTCAGCGTATCATTAAGCATTCGCGTATTCCGTCCACGAAATGCTTGGCCATGAAACATACTTGCAATAGACTGCGTGGTTCGAGTTTCCAGTCAATGTCGTGCTGTGCATCGCGAAGGATGAAGTTGTGAATTTACGTATGCGCCTAGTCACAGCGCTGTTCGTAGGGATCTTGGCACGATGTTCGCATGGCAACAAACATTTTCGTTTTTAAAAGTGACGTAACCCTCGATGGATTCTTAAGAGGAATCGCGTTCCGACGTTGTGAGAAGGTGCATTGTACATTATAGGGCACCTTGCGTGAAGTGCCGTCTACTGAGCCCTCCTTTGTCAAGCCTGTCACCTGACGACATACTTCAAAGGCTGGCAAATTCTGTGCGAAAGCTTTAATAACGAACGCGGAAAGCGTCTTTTAAAAAATTCAGTCATTCCACTTTGGGAAGGTGGATTACCAGCGGAGCTATATGTATGGTGATAAATAGGTTGGTAATAAACATGTTTGAAATTAATAGGCACATACCACAATGAATTTCGTTTTCTCACGATTGTTGTTTTATTAAATTGCTTACGCAATGCTTTTTTAGTTTAATCTTCTTTTGTTTGCTTTTTGGATTTATTATTTGGACACCAAGGCGACTATCGTTCTATGATCGCTATGATATACGAACAGTTGCTCTGTGGCGACACTAGAAATGTTCTTGGCTAATGTGGAGGTCTACACACGACCGTTGACGCGTCATGGGCACACTGATGTTTGTCTAACATTAAATACAGAACCTTTCCAAGAGACACGCTACAAACATCTTCCCGTCTGACCGAGACACGTCTATGTTGAAATTACCCACAATTACGACGGGAGCAGAGTTGGTATGGGTGATCTAACCAACGGTGCATACGCTTGGCGTTTGCGGCATGATCGTCGTCCGTATTACGTGCCGCCCTCCGCCGCCGCGCACATTCCCGCTTCTGTTCACGACTGTGTTCTTCGTAGGCGGCCTACCCATTGAGCGGGTGGTAGGGAACTATGATAAGGTTACGTGGTTTGCCTGTAGAGCCCATGACGTCGAACCGCAATTCATACTAAACAGTGTCTATTCCGGTTTTACTTTCATTACTACGACATTTTTTTTAATCACAGTACGTTTTGAAACTTCTCTCGATTAAACGCAGCTGAGGCATCCCGGCGACACGCTTTTGCTTTATGCTTTAGCTCTTCTAGCTCTGGGGTGGCCGCCATCTTTTTTGCCTACGCACACAAACCGCCAGAACCAAGCGTATAACAGCTCCGCCGTAATAAATAACAATGAACTGGCTTGTTCATTCCTTCATTCATTGGCAAGGCCTCGACAACGTAGATAGGAATCCGTACATGGACCAGAATGACACGATGACCCAGGATGTCAGCGGGACTACGCCCCAACGCGTACCAGTCGCGGTGGCTTAGCGGCTGTGGTGTTTCACGAGGTTGTGGCGGCCGCATTTCGATAGAGGCAAAATGCAAAAACGCCCGTGTGCAGGGCACGTTAAGAAACTCCAAGGGGGTCAAAATTATTCCGGAGTTCGCCACTACGGCGTGCGTCATAATTATATCGTGGTTTTGGCACGTAAAACCCCAGAATGTAATTTTTATTTTTAAAACCCCCAGAGTATGCGTCAGAATACTCTGTTGATATTAGCCTTCACATGTGCTTGAAAGTATACAGCTCAATATTGGACGTTTCCGCGCGCCTGTCGCTGTGAAAACACAGAGAAAAAATAAGATGGTGTAACGTTTCATTTTTTTTATTCGGAACAAACTAGGATAAATAACGGTTAAGTAACAACTTGGTCTTGCTAACCACTGTTGTGCTCTATATTTGCTGCTGCTATAAAAACATGAAGCATGAAATCGAAGTTCTGCAAACTATTTCGAACTTAGGTCTTGTTTTCAGACATCTAACACAGCAACCAGCGCACACAAGTCCAAGCAAGTTAGGCTCCTTCAAATCTACAGACTCGAATGTGCGAACCACGTGGAATGCGACATAGCTGCACGTTCTTCATTGGAACTAATTTTGAAAAACGCTCCACATTGCTGCCGCTTGACAGAACACAATTCATTCGCGACTGCCTACTGATAACACGCCGAAAATAAGGCATATAGGTGTTGCACGTTGTTCGACTTGCGAGAATGGTAACGTCATGTCCAATATCGAAGGCTGCGCTATACTTAAGATCTGTCACGCCGCCCCGAGAGTTACTACTTAAGAGTTGAAGTGAAGACTGAAGTGGAGCACCTGAAGAGTTGCGTCTCTTCAGATGGATCCGCATCGAGTCGCTGGCGGTTGCCGCGTTCTCCCAGTTGCGAACCTCGATCAGCGCGGCGACGACGTCTGGCTTCCGTCTCGTTGATGCGCACGCTCAGATCGGATTGTCGAAGGATACGCACAGCTTCTGCGTGCCGTTGCCGATACAAGGAATCGGCCTTACGGGCTCGATCGCGCTGGCGCTTACGTTTGCGTACGGCAGCCTCTTCTTCTGCCGTTAGCTGCACACGCGGCCTACCCATGGTGACAGCCGGGAATGCATTTCGTGACGCGCGTAATGCAATGTAGATATATACAGTTCGTCTGGGTAGCGTGGCGCTTTCCCATTGGTCGAGAGTATGACATTGTTCCCAATGTTCTTGTCGGTACAACTGCGAATGTTAACTGTAGTGTTCTACGCAGATGCGTAAGTTGGCTTTCCTGCAGTATGTTTTCGGCGCTCACGGATGAATCAGTGACATAGAAAGCTTCGCTTTAGGATTCAGGGAGCAATACCTCCACAATTACGAAGCAGAGGCAGGCGCACTCTGATTTTGCTCCATTATTGCAAGATCCAGATATAAGCACCTCCTTTGAAGAACGCATAGAGCGTGCGGCCGATACGGAGCGGCCAATTTTGTTTATGCGCAAGCAAACAAATGTTTCACGACTCACGCGATGCAACGTACACGGCAAGTCTTAGGAGTAGTTTGACAATGGCTACAGGAATACCTCTGGCTGGCATAAGTATCAACAATCACTCCGGGAAACGACGCACTGCTTCCGTAAGTTGGTCGGTCTCTTCGTCGGCATTTTGGGGAGCCTGCGTACCACCGTCTCTGCGTCAAACACATTGCCGTCTTTGTCTACGCTCGTCTTAGTCATGCTTTTTTGCACTGACTTGGCCTTTCAGTATATAAGCGTATGTTTTTCTTGGGTTAGAACGCCTGAGGCATCACTGTAAATTGTGTATAACAGTGCGTATAATCCTGAAACATGCACCTGGCTCTGCATTACGGAGGCTTTTATATTGAGTTGAACTGCAATAAGAGCCGCGTTTAGCGAGATTCCTTGTTTCAGTGAACGATCCAAATTTATGCGAAAATCATTCCCCTGCACATCTTTCAGGAGCCAATTTTTGCTTTGGGTAAATAAATATTACTATCACAGGCCGTCTGCTGAGTGCTCACGGTTCGCGAAAGTCACAGTATGACGTCACAATATATCTTTGCTGGTCTCCCACTGTTATTTCGCTGAAAATGCATTGTTTCATTTGCGCATCGCATGACCCAACTGTCTTCCAGCTTCGCTACCTCCCTGCCGCTGTTTTGCGACGCCAAGCTGCGTGCTGTAGCTCGCGCAATTATTCGAAATCTCCTCAAATGTGGTAACCAACCTTTTGTGAAATGTCTCGCAACTACATTGTGTAACAAGTGTTTGCGAACGTTGTGCTGGGATTTAAAATGAACGTCTACAGACGCTTAAGCCCAACAGTGGTAGCGGCACCACTGTATGAGCCTATGTTTTCTTTATATCCGATAATGGAAAGAGGAAGGAGGAGGCAGTGTACAAAGTTGTATTTTAATCTGAACTTGTACTTACAAAGAAGATCTTAGCTAGAACTGTTACTGAGCGCATATACCAATTAATCGCGATGTTGTACATAATATCAGTAAAGGTGACCATGCGAATAGAAAAAGAAAACAGCCTATATGAATTTGGCTTTTGTGGTTTCAATACTGTTCACACAAAATGTTTGAAATTGACAAAAGGAACAGTAATTTATTTTGACGCCTTCTGAATCAACGAAGTCACAAGGCTGATAATTAGTGCCGGCAAGTACAGAAAAAACAGCGGAATGCAATCAAGTTTGATGGGCTGATAATGTTCGTGACTAACGAATCAGAAGCGATCGCAATCCCCGACAGCATTCTTTTTTAATGCGAATAGCATTCGAGGTGTCAGACCAGTTTCCTTTGCGGATTTCTGACAATCCCTCCAAAATGTGGGCTGATCCCGAAGATAGTGCCGCCTAAATATGTGGGCCAGTTTCAAAGGTAGTGCAGCCAAATATGCGGGCCGTTCACGTGGGTATGTGTCACTGGGTATGTGCTACTGGGTGTGTGCCGCTCTTCAACGAATCTCTGACGCCAACTTGGGTACATGTGTCACTGGCTTAATGTGTCACCGGGTATGTGGCTCCTAGGGCACATAACCAATGTGCCTCTCTTCGGTGACTCTTCTACGCCAACTTGTGTCACTGTGTGTGTACCACGGGGGTATGGGCGGGGTTCACGGCGACGTCGCCGGAAGGCGCAGCGCGTTCAGAGGGAAGTGCGAGAGAAGAACCCGGATGCAGCACACGACCAGTTTTGGCTATTTGCATACTTGAATAATAATCATAGATGAGTTCTGCTGGAATTTCTTATTTCTTCACTTCCCTTCATTTCTTCAATTCAATTCGATCAATGCGCGTTACACAAATTAGAAATTTTACATAGTTGCACGTGCAAAGTTGTCTCGCAAGTGCGTCCTATAGTATTTCCATGACAGATTTTTAATCCGCACCTCCGAAGCCGCCTTCATGCTCGACTGGGGATTAAAAGTGAACCTCAGAATTGCGCCGAAGTTGTACAATCTCTCGAACTGGCAAGCCTAATAATTTATTGCTTCGCCCGGGCGGCGAGATAACACGGGCACCAGCGAAACACACACACACACACACACACACACACACACACACACACACACACACACACACACACACACACACACACACACACACACACACACACACACACACACACACACACACACGCGCGCGCACACACGCACACACACACACACACACGCTGCAAATGAAAATAACAAAATGGAGGATAAGATTTCCCATGCCAATGGACGCAATAACAGAGGCGCAGAGGAGAAAAAGGGTGCCGAATTTTGTGTTCGCGCTTTTCCTTCCTTGTCACGTGGTTGTCGCTTCCCTCCACTACTTTCACGACTTCTCAATTCTTCCGAGTTCTTTCTACGTCATGACTTCGCACTTTACTGCTGAGCTCGTATAAAACAGTCCCGCTCAAAAGTGTTAAAGTTCGCCGATTCTGTGGTGGCTTTTCTCGGCTTAGTGTATTATCTATAAAATCGCGAAGTTCACTATAATATGGACACATCTAATTCCACGATTCGTCTACTGAAGGTTTTGAGACTCTCTTAGGCAACTTCAAGTACTTTAAGCACACGCTCCAAAGCACTGCAGGGAAGTGGGCCGCGCCCCTCGCCTGTACACGTGACTGCGCGAGTAATTTTGAAGCGGGAAAGCTACTGCGCTGCCTCTCTGCCCCAGAGATAAGGGTCCGGGACCAGGTGCGCTCGCGAGCGCTGGAGTGGATCAATAGTGGAGCCATTAGCATATTATGCATCCCGCTGGAACGGATGCACCTTACCCTCTCGCCCGCGTGCCACTCCTTCCAACTCGAAATGAGAACGCCAAGGCATTCCGTACGCGCTCGCTTCGAGCTTAAAAACCACCGGCCGGTCCAGGCTAGTCCCGGCTAGGGCCGAATCAGATTTTGAATGCAAAGGAATACGATTAGGCGCCGCCAGCCCCGTCCCCACTGGGCCGTTACGCCTCAAATTCGCCAGAAGGAAAAGGCGATATATGGAACGCGCACACTACCATACCTTACACGGAACGTAAACGATAAGGAGCTGGGGCAACTGTAGATATCACCAGTATCGAGCGAGGCAACAACAAAAACATTCCTATACATTGGACCAGATAGGCAGCAACCAGAAAATTTCTACAAAGCCCACGCGTTTCCAAAGTCATAATCATCGGCCACTTCCTTGATGCAAGACATAGACCCAACACAAAACGGCACTCGTGGAGTCTTGGAAGGTAGGCGAAGAAGAAAGTCCCCACTTGATCTCATCGTGCATATAGGAACAGCCCTGCCAAGATAGGAGGACTATCATGGCCACCGCAGCAGAGAGTTCCACGAATCGCAGTGCTTCGCCTGAAGTTCCAGAAAATGCACTGAGATCGCAGCACGCGGAAGTTTTCTTATTCAGCGTCCCTCAGAATAAGCAGCAGAGAGGAAATCGGACGCATAACGGTGATGATAATGATGATTTGTTGACACCCCCTTGGAAACATGGCGGTGACAGTGAGTGAGTGAGTAAAGACTTTATTTGAAAACAAGGTATTGACGAGTGACCTTGTTGTTAGGCAGCCACGAGCCCCTGGGCCCGGGTGGCTGACAAATAATTACCTAGCCTGCTTGAGTTAATCAGGTATGCGATATATGCTTTCCATTCTAGGATGTTGCAATACATATCCTTAATCATTTTTCTCTATTCCCTTAAACTTTTATGTCGACCTTGCACCGCTACCTATGCCTGTAACAGAACCGGTCCTACCAATCTCTTCACCGTTTCTTTTTTTCGCCAATATTCTAAACATCTCCTGCCCACCCCGACTGCTGACCAGCTGATACGTCCATTCACTTTCCAGGAGCTTCTGGAAGGTGTGCGAAACCTATAGCGGATCTCGCTGGATGGATGTCTTCGCATTCCACTGGGTTGTTCTGATTGGGCTCAGGATTTTTGCTGGAGCCGACACATGCCTCATCTTGTTGCGAATATTTTCTCCGGTATGTTTTTGTCCTTAGGCAACCAGCTAAAGCCTCAAATAGCAAGGTACAGCCCTTCGAGTCGTCCTACAAATTTTCTAATTTTTTTCTTGCCATTCTAGTAAATCTCCGTGGTCCTCTTTGTTTTCATGTTTCGCATCCTTGCGTCAGCAAGCGCTGTCTGGCGATAAATTGCAGCTATAGGTGTTGCTCGAATGTCGCGGGCATCGAATGCAGGCATCGCAGGCTCGAATGCAGGCATCGCACGTCAATGACAATAAAAGAGTGAAATGGAAGCTAATAGGGCGGCTTGTGCGAGCACTTCTAGAGAAAAAGATGGCGCCGGAGCAGAGGCTGAAGAGCGAAGCTTCCTATTTGTTCTCACTTATTCCTTAGGGGAGAGGGGGAATCGAAATACCGCTTTTGTCTCGCAGAATGCCACACGCGGTTTCACTTTTTACCCGCAAGAAATTTGACGCAAATATTTGAACTGAAATACTCAATACTCATAGTGTAGTCATGGTGGACAGAAGAAACACGTTTTTAGGCGTCTGTCATTTTAAAGAGAGGTGATGGACGCCACTGCAGAGCAATCTGATAGCTCAATTAGGTTGCAGGTGAGGGCCAGGGAAATGAACCCGGCCTTCATGCAATGTTTCAAAGCTTGTCTATACAAGACATGTGCTGCTAGTCGTAACCTGGCTTGAAGTGGAAATAAAGAAATCAATAGTTAAGTCAACCAACAGCGTACGGCATCGCGAACTTATAATGGCGACGTCATCAAATCAGCTGTATACATATATACAAAAGCTCGTCACGAAAGCGGCTATTCTGCGTGGGAAGAATTTGTGACGTTCGAACCGCTCACGACAGTGTCCAAGAACATGCAGTAGCCTAGCATCGCAGTGCGTATTGACACTACAGAAACACAAACACGCGCGGAGCATTTAATCACGTCCTGCATGCTTGCGCGAAACGCCAGCACGCTTACAGCTGGTTCAACGATGCAACTTAGAGATGACATGAACGAACCTATATGGTCGCCTGTGTGCTATATATTGTGGCACAATGATTAAAGAAACATGTAAATGTATTTACATGCTGTGTACAAAAGACAGGCAGAGCAGGCAAGTCCTTAACGTCATCGTCTTCAGCCCCAAGCTCGTGCTCTTATTCATACACCTTGCTTTCAGCGTTGTAACAAATGTCCCACCGGCGTGGAAGCTCCTTCCCGGTGCGCCTTATGTGGACGAAAACTGGTAGCGTTCAAGCCGGCCAACATGGACGACGTCACGGGGAGGCGGGGCATAGCAAGCGGGATTCGTGACCAGAGAGATTTTTTAGGTTACATCTGTCACCTGGTGGAGGAGCCGGTAAGCACCGACTTAGCACGACATTAGGTCTTCCGATAGGACGACGCGGCGGGTCTGAGACCATAGAAGGACAGGGTCACCGGGAAGGAATTTGGCGTCAAGGTGACGACTGTCACAGATGCTCTTCTGCTTGTTCTGAGAAAAAGAAAGGCGACGATATTCAACTTCGCGTGCCTGTTGGGACCTGGCAATGACGTCTCGGGCGTAATCCGACGCAGAATCTTCAGCGATGGACAGTACGGTGTCGAAAGGCAATATGGGGCCACGGCCGTACAATATATAATATGGTGAGTAACCCGCTGTGTTGTGGCGGGATGAATCGTACGCGAATGTGACGAAGGGGAAAGCGTTGTCCCAGTCACGGTGGTCATCCGAAACGTACGTTGAAAGCATGTCTGTGATGGTGCGATTAAGGCGCACAGTAAGGCCATTCGTCTGCGGATGATAGACAGTATTGAGCTTGTGTTCGGTGGCGCAGGAATGGAGTAGGCCGTCCACAACTCTACAGAGGAAATACCAGCCTTAAATTGACAATGAACGCCGTGAAGGATGATGTCCTGCAAAAAGAACTCAGCGACTTCTGTTGCACAGCATGTGGGAAGAGCTTTCGTGATCGCATACCCAGTTGCATAGTCGGTAGCGACAGCAATCCACTCGTTACCGGAAGAAGATATAGGAAAAGGCTCAAGCAGGTCTAACCCAACGCGACAGAACGGTTCTGAAGGCACGTCGACAGGTTGAAGGCGACCAGTTGGGAGGAGAGGTGGCTTTTTCCGGCGCTGACATAACTCGTGCCTGAAACCAGATCATTGTCGTGCCTTTCAAGTTAAGATCACGTTGGCTAACATAAGCATGATTCCACCTGTTATTTTCGCTGACACGCTCGTACATCGGCAGCCATTCTACGGCCTCAAGATTGTCGGTACCCGTAAACGTGCCATGACGGTTGGCATGATGACGATTGGCATGGCGGTCACCGTCGTGGTCACCGTTGTTGCATCCTCTTCGTCAATAGGAATGGTGGTAGCGGCCAGGCTACGTCCGCTTAGGAGATCCATCTTGCATTAAATGTACCCCGCACTTCCACCAAAATGCGGCACAAAGATTAAAGAAACAGGGAAATCTATTTACAGGTTATTTACAAGACATGCAGAGCAGACAGGTCTCTAACGTCATCGTGCTCATCCCCAAGCTTGCGCTCTTCTTCTTCCACCTTGCTTTCAGCGTTGTAATTATGCTTGACGCAACAAATGCGCTTCCGGTTAATCAGACGCGCTGTATAGTAACTCAAAAATCACAAAACCAAGTCAACAAACGTAATTTATCGCATTTTAGCACACGCCACTTGACCTAGCAACGCCGTAGTCACATTATAGACCCAACAGAAACATTCGTGCCGAGTTGAGTGTACGAGATATTGCTTGCAGACTTTATGCAAAGCCTTGCCACTTTCACACTCGCCACTTGTTTTCGAAAATATAGCGTTCTGTTACTCCACACCAGTAGCTTTCCTTAGTGCCTCCAATGCTACGAGGATTATCGAGGCTTCACGAGCTGCGTTTTCCGCAACACAGTTTCGCACTGACACAAAATAATCTCTTCCGGAAAGCTACAGACAATACGTGTACGCTCACAAAAACAGCGATGGTGATAAATATGGATATTCGGACGCTGTTCAGGCCATAAGAGACAAAACTCGCCTCACTGCGTTTCGATAGGCGTTTGCTACTTTTTAAATTCTTATTAGATAAAGCTCTTCCACAGGGTTTAAGGGAAGTAAACTGCGATAGAGTTTCTTCATATAGAGTTGCTACAATGGGCACTAGTATGTGCGTGTGTGGGCGTCACTACATTGAATGCAAATTTGCGCGCGCGACTCGAGGACGCTCAGACACGTTTTCGAGTTAACCAGATGTGAGATCACATCCCAGCACTCAGCTGAACCATGCAACTCTTACAGAGTGCCTTCTTATGTATAAATCTGCATAGCGTACACTTGTACTGATTACTGGCTGTACGTTTATCCCGAAATGAGCCGCTAGAGCAAATGTATTTCCACTTGGACTGTAAGAAATCTCGTGTGACCCAAAAACGTATATACTGCCCATAATATTATCACGAAATACTAAAATCTGGAACATCCATGCTGAATCCGAATTCAAGATAACTTATAACTTAGGCCAGCTAACGCACCCCAACATGACAAAATATTCGGGAAGGTCTCTTCGTCAATCACCGCGAAGTGACATTTGCAACACTAAAGAGCAGTCTTTGCCAGCTGAATGGTCTGATCACTGATTAGTTGGCTTTGAAAACTTCTGCGACATTTATTCACCAGGCCATTTGACTGGCAATGACATTCGCCTTACGTTGACGTTGCTTACCAAGTCCTCTTTCGGTCACAATTCCTCTCTCTACATCATCTGCTGCATCGCCACATCAGAAACTCCGATTTTACAAGATTTACACGGAGCGGGCTCGACTGCGTGCGCGTGTTGCGCGCTACTTCTTTAGAAACGTAGGCGCAGACGCTACCTTTCTGTAAGTACACGCATCGCTGACGCTACAGATCCCACACAGACTGTCAAGTGTGTGCGGGATTGCGGGTTGTGCGTACCACAGCGCTTAGAAGCCCGAACCCAGCTTCACACGGCATAATGCGGCCGTGGCATAAGTTCGATTGCCGTGATTTGTAAAGTTCAGGCCTTATTATGGTTTCCGTCGGGACATGAGCTCCACGCGGCTGCTACGTCAGCGGCCTACGCCAAGCGTTCACCAGCGCCCTTTTAGCCTGCCTGCACTTGACGGCTCTACCCGATTTCTGCGCCGGCTGTTCGCAGTATAACAGTGCAAGAGCCTGCTTATATTATCAAGTATATTCTCATTTGAATCGTTTGCTCTCGCAGGTTAAAAAGGGTTCCCGTGAGCAAAAATACAAGCGTAAGCCTGCACAAAGACTGGCAGCTGTCAATGCTATATGAGATGCGGGTGACAGAAGATTGGCCCCCTGTAAGCGTGGCAGTGCAGTGACATTTGAAAGCAGACCTGGTGTTAGCAGCAATGAACGCTAGACAAGAGCAGACGACGTTGGTATGCCCTTGTGTACACCTTCACAAAAGCCTCCTATATACCCCCTCCCCCCCTCCGCCTTCCCGAAAGAAGAACAACAAGAAAGTTAATAAATTATGGGAGCGAAGAAAATAGAAAGCGTCCCGGACCGGGAAGATACACAGCGTGAACTACAGCTGACGGCGACAATGAAGACGTGTGTGTTCGGCTCTAGTCGTCAGCCATCGATCACCGGCGGCCGAAAGGGGAGAAAAAGAGAGGAGGAAAGAAAAAAAAACTCCGAGTACGCACACCGAGACCTTTCAGGTTCCTCTACCCTCCCTCCTACCCTCGCCTTGCTCTGAGACACGTGCCCCGCACTTTCAGGAGACGACGAGCAAGTATATAGAGACGCGTGCCCTTCAACAGGTGCCTGAATGGCGAAGAGCGGCTACAGCACAACCGCGGAAAGCAGCCATGCATGCGCTTGAATAACGAACTGGGTCCTCTTTCTTTCGCTTCCTTCTTGGCGCGTCCTTTCAACAGTCGGCCTCTTCGTTGACACAGCTTTCTCATCCCCTTGTGCTCGAGTGACAGGAAACGGAGATGTTTGTTTTCGGCGAACAGGGTAAGGGAACGCCCGTGCGCGTAGCGTGCTGCCGTCGACAGCTTCGTTAGCGCATTCCTATGCGAAAAGGTCGTCCAGGTGTTTTGCATGGCAGAGTTGAATGTGTGCCTTCTCTCGCGTATCAGAGAAGGTGGCAGCGAGTTCTATCGTCTCGTATTTGTTTTGTACATTTGTTTCATTTATTCAGCCATGCTTCAGCACACTGTGCGATATCGCATGCGGTGAACGGTTCTTATCTACTCACTTCATAATCACCGCTGCGGTCGACAATTCAGCTTCTTTTTCACATGACGCCACTTAGTGATAGAAAAAGCTACCTTGGTCACTGCGTCATTGTGGTTGACTGCACACTATCACATAATGCATGTCTTGTCAACGCTGTGTCTTTCCTTGTCTTAAAGTTTAGGCTCCTATGCCATTTTCAAGCATGAGGAGAACACGCTATGTTATAGAAGCGAAATACCTTCGATCCTGGTAGTCGCTTAAACTAGACAATGACTCTACACATTTATCCATAATTAGTCAGAAACCGTGGGGCGAGCCAGAAACGCTTCTATCAAGTGCAAAATAAAAAACTAAGATTGAATATAACAGCGTTGCATGCTCAACGCGTGCCGCCAAGAGTAACAGGACCAGACGATCGGTGAATTTTGTTCCGATTAAGACATCGTTTAATGCCCGTTAATTGATCGTGAGCTGGTTGAGCGACCTGAGCCACTTGATCAAACCATAGTTCGCTCGATTCTCGCTGAGCAGCGAGGTAGTTACCGAGTACCAACCGTGTTGTAACAAAACATCCGAGTCCAGTTATCTCTTCTTCCTTATAATGGTTATTTATGGAACTTAGTGGTAGACACTACAAAGTGCTGGCAAAGGGAGACACGGAAGTGGCTGTCTTGTAAACACCAGTTCTTACGCTATAGTATAACGTTGACTTCCACTCCACAACGTCATCTTCCTGGTGTGTCTTTCTTAAACATTCCTTAATTCACAGTCTCTTCTTTTCTTAGCGCAGAAACGTTTTATGACTATGCTACATATATCTTCACATTGACGGTGATGCTGTTGTTGTGGTGTACAGAGGGAAAGAATAGTTTGTAGACCACGGGTGCAGCGAACAAAAAAATAAAGAAATTGCCAACTATGTCATTGGCCTAGTAAAGCGCCCTAGAACATATAAATGTGACAGGGAACTCCGTGCGCAAGTAGCATATTGCAGCAGTAATTTTCTGTGCTGTATACCTAAGACAACACAATCCAGTTTTATCGCGTCACCTTAGCCCACCTGCTTTTACCCTCCGCATGTACCTACGTATTCTCCGTGGCATAAAGATAACTTATCTTGGAATGCACCAGCAAGCATCCTCCACGTTGGAAGCTTCGTTGAAAGTTAAGGTATGCTAAAAAAATATCGACGGCGAAAAGAAAGAAGATGATGATGCTGATGAAGTCGTGTATTGTTCTGGCGTCCTGCCAACGGGCTCTTATCGTAGGTGATAATGCAGAAATGCGGTGAGAGCACTAAAGCAGCTCAAAACAACGCCATTACGCAAATAACGACTGCCGGTATATGATAGAAATGTGAACCAACAGCCAGCCTGCTTTTTCGTCCCTACCGATTCTTGTCTCGCTTGACGATTCTACTTAAACTTGAGTCATATTATGAGCCGTAAAGGGTCAAGCATGCAAGCAAGCATGCATGCATGAAGAACTGAGCTTTATGGTATCATCCGGAGTTATTGGCTATCCCCACTACCACGAACGCCTAGAAAGAAAGTAGGTGACATATCGGTACTCAATTAAAAAAGGAAATGAAAGAAAAGAACATTGAAGAAATACCAGGGCACAACGAGTGATTGAAATGCAATTTATAAACGTTTTCGAACGGTGTCCTAGGAGATTTTCTTTATTCATCAGCCCATCAAGGCTATCGTTTCCTTTCTCGAAGAGTACAGACAGATTAATAGGCAGAAAACAAAATGCAACGTCTTGCAGCTAAACATAGCTCCAGTGCGCCCACGCGAGTATTTTGAAAGCGCGAACACAATTTAAGAGTTGACATTAAGAAATAAAGTGAGGCATGGGCGATACCTCGTGATGTTAGGCAACACTAGCACTTTCACCGAAAGTGTGGCCAAATGACATATCGCGGGTTTAAAGCAAAGCTTTTTCAGCCTCTTCTCCCCCACGTTCACGTTTCCCCACGTTGACGTTCGCATGTTCCACATCCGCCGCGAAGGCAACTGGTTAATAAACCCACGCATGTGTGAGTTTCACCCAATAATATCCCGTACACGTGACACCGTCAAGGCCGTGAGGTGTGGCGCTGGCTAACACTCCCAGGTTTAGCTCTAGTAGACAAACGTAAATAGCCCAGAAAGTGGATTGGAAGGCGGCACCGCGGTAGCTTACTTGGTAAGAGCATCACACGCGTAATGCGAAGACGCGAGTTCGTGCCCCACCAGCGGCCAGTTGCTTTTTCATCCGCTTTCATTTCCATTAATTTATCATTTCTTTCAATTCAATTAATAAGTACAGGTAATTTCCACTATGCTGTCCTTGGTCTTCTTTGGTTGGCTTCTTATTTATTTATTTCACCTACTGTCAATCCCTCATGGGATTATAACAGGAAGAGCAAGCACATATGGTAGTTTTTGCGAACAAAGAAATATAACTACATTACATAATCACGAGAGTGTTATTGCAAAAGTTTTTTTTTTTTTTTTTTTGCTTCGCTAAACAAAAGAATTAGGTACATCATCGGAGATGCAATCCATGGGTACAATTTACTATAACTATATAGAAGAATCTGATAAAATAATCAAACCAAATCAAGAAAGAAGAAAGCCTATAAACACGTGTGATACAAATTACGTGATGAACATGGTAAACAGGATGCAGTCTTGCATATAATGCATCATACAAACAGAATACTTATAGGCTAACATGTTACCGCTTGAAGATCAGTAACAAAACAGAATAAGTAAGCCAGAGCTGTAATGCGAGGAGATGTTCTTGCACTAAACTAGCAAATGTATCTAATAAGGACCTGTTACTAATGGATTCAGTCATATTATTCCACTCTCTTATCGCTAAAGGAAAGAACGAATTCTTGAAGCAGTCGGTACGAAAAGAATACCCATTGGGTTTTTGTGTGTGTTTATGTCGCGTTGGCCGTGTTTCATTTCTGGAGATGTATCTCGAGGTATCAGTATTAAGCTTGTTGTGTAGGAGCTGGTACATAAGCTTAGAACGGGCTAGTACTGTTCGGTTTTGTACTGGTAAGATTCCGGCTTTGTTAAGTAGTTCAGTGGGCGAGTTTGTTAGTTTATGTTTATTGCATATATACAGTAGTGGTTTCCTCAGTACACCTTCTAGTTTTTTAATTGGTTGTTTAGTGTATGGAAAGCAGATAACATTTGCGTATTCAAAGACTGAGCTGACGAAATTATTGTTATCCAGAAGTTTTGTATGGGGTGGTGCTAGTCAGAGGTGTCTTCCAAGAAAGAAAATGCATTTCATTGCAGTGGCTGTAACGTTTATATGGGAGTTCCATCTGAATTCATGTGTTAATGTTAATACGAGGTACTTGTGTTCATGAACGTGTATCAGTGGCACGTCGTTAACGGTATACATAAAGCTCGAGTTACTCTATTTTCTACTGACTGACAGAACAGTAGTATTGATGGTCATCTGCCAGTCGGCACACCAGTTAGATACTGCTTTCATGTCATTGATTGTGTTATGTGGCCATCATGCGAGTTAATATTTCGATAAAGAATGCAGTCGTCTGCAAATAGCCTAAATGTTCCCTGTGATTTTCGCTGGAAAGTCATTAATAAAATGAGAAAAAAAGGGGAGGCAGAACGCTGTGATATATATATATATATATATATATATATATATCATTCGGAATGAATGAGAACAAAGCGCTGAGCGCACCACCAGCCGGGCTTGCCAGACACCGCTAAAGGGTTAATGGCGTGTTGACACAGACAGCGACTAATTGGTCACACGACTAGCCGAGTTGCCGACGCAGCGCGCCGGAAGCTCTTGCGCGAGTCGCCGTCGTGTTGGTCGGTCACGCGACGCATACGCTGCACACGACTCCCGTGACGACCCAGCTTCGAAACGTGTATGCACATCTGCGGCAGGTGGGCGCAAGCCTCCACACAGGAGCTCCGAGACAGAAGCAAAGCCCACACAATGCAGTCGCAATGCCATTGTAACCCCGTTTGCGTGAGTAAACCGTCGTGAGGAAAATGACGAATGAAGGAAAGAAAGGAGAATGCGAGGACAATGTGTCGAGGTGGGATCGAAAAAAGAAAAGGGTCGCAGAGCTATATGAGAGAGAATTAGGGGCACCATCTCATCGCGAGAACAATATGATGACCTTAATAAGTTGTGCTAAACGCATTTCGCTAAGCAAAAGTAATCAGGTCGTTGAGGAGTCCGGTAGAAATTAGGCACGAGAAAGGATCCAGTGCATCTCACAAGCGCGATCACAACATCTTGCATGCTTGCAAGCGCGATCACAACATCGAAGCATTATTATCTGTAGCCATGCTCACTGAGTCTTCTTTTTGCAAAGATCATGAGAAGCCAACAAACAGACACCAAAGAAAACACGTGCGTTGAAAACGTTGCTTGGTATAGCTCGTATAATGCACCTGTGAAATGCCCGAACCAGTGAAAATAATCAACTTCACAATCACAGAACGCGTGCGCTCACAGCGTCTCCTTTTCCATTCGTTCCTTTCATTGCATCGGTGTCTTCGTTTATCTGCAATCGCTCGGCAAGGCGCTTTACACGTTATCGAGTATCATTCGCACGTGTATTTGCACCACGCTAACTTCCTCGTCGCCGTATGCCATTGCACTATAGATTACCTAATGCAGTGTACCAGGAAGTTACAACAATTTGTTACTGATACAAGCTACTCAAGTTACAATGATATCAAGCTGACCAAGCGGTCTAGTGCCAAGAAATGGTTCGTATTTAGGAGTGATTCCAACAGTCGTCGAACAAGTGATACCTCTGGCTAAAGCCAAATAACGCTTCGATAAGGGAGGGTCCCCAACATTTCGCGACAAAGCCCTTTGCCGAAACGATGGCTCCAGTATGAGGTAACCCTTGTTCAAACAGGGCTAATCACTTTAAAGATACACCTTCCTGTGAACCTGTCTTGTTTGGATTTGTACTTAGATGTGTTGCACGCTATGTTGGTTGTTGCTCTGGCAACTATACTATAAGGCGTGTAATGCAGCTTAAAAGACGCCAATCACGCCGCTGACAGTTGTCATGGCATGCAAGAATTTCTGCTAACTGGTTGACCATATATAGCTTTGATGCCGCCTGAAGTTTGGCCAGATGAAGGAGCTAAAGGCAAGCTATAAAAGCTCTCTCATGAGTCGTGTGAAGGCGGCTGCTGACACTACGAAGCAGTATAGGCGCGTGGTATCATTAATAACGCGCTGCGATAGCTGCAGGTGTATAAATGCGAGTATGTTTTAATCAGTCCGCTTGTGCTTTTAAGATTATCAGGTGATGAAGCTATCAGTAACACATACGGCGCAGGAAGCTTACACTCCGCTTCTACGTCATTGTACGGCATGATTGGGTCTGTAACTTATCTAATGGAGTTGGAAAAGTTCGTAGACACTTATTCGTGGTGCGTTGTACAATAAAGGATTCAGAGAGACACAGCCGCCGTGGTGGTGTAGTATCTTTGGCGTTAAGGCCGAGGGCGCGGGATCAAATTCCGGCCGCCGCATTTCGATGGGGGGTGAAGTGCAAAAACGCCTGTGTACGGTGCATTTGGTGCAAAAGTTAAGTATGTACCGTGCATAAGTAGCGAAAATTAATTCGGAGTTCCCCACTACGGAGCGCCTGATTACCATATTCTGGTGTTGGGACGTAAAATCCCAGCATTTAATTAAATTTAGAAACACATGGTTAATTTTAATGGGCTTACGGAATTAGGGTCGCACCTCATTGGTACACTTAAAGGAGCACAAGTGTAGTAACTTACGGCATGATATTAGCTTGCTGAGTCAGCAAACTAATATTTTACAATCCCTATTACGCAAGAATAAATTAAAGTAAAACACTAACAACAAAACAACTCTTTCAAGTTTGTTAAGACTCACGCGGCAGACAAGCCTTCACGATGGGATTTAATTCATCTTGTAATTTCATAGGGCAATTCAACAAACAGGACTTCCGTTTCCGTCCAAGTTAAAATTGTGGTAAGTGTACTGCTTGCTCAATTGGTTTTGTAATTTTTTCGTCCTTGAGTGTTCACTCTGCTTTCGCTGAGTTCTTGCACAACCTCAAACTATATACACACTCGGCGCTCCCGTTAATCCTACATAAAAGAAGCGATACGGTGCCGCGCAGGCAAAACCTACGTCATCGTGACTGCAAAGCTGGAAACACAATTTCGTCTTTTTTTAGAGCCAAAGATGAACTCAGAACACACACTCAGTTTACTCTGGGCAATTACGCGACTAGGACAGCCATCACGGCGCTGGCCGAGCGCAGTAGTAAAAGTGATTGAACAAAATTTCGGGGATTTCATGTAACTTTCCAGAAATAAAGACTCACTCGGATAAACTTTCTGTCTGTGCCTGCGGAGATTTCTAACAGCACGGTAAAGTAACGTTCAACCAGGAGGTGATTGTTGAATAACCGGCTGACTGAGTGCCTGACAAAGAACAGTTAATTGCGAGCATAACAAAGAGCAATTAATTGCAAGCATTTGGGTATATCTAACTTGCGCCGAAATCTTCCGCATGAACGTCTTCCGTACCGCCCCTGTCGAAATGTGGCCGGAAATCGAAACCGCGGTCTCATCCTTGGTAAATTTAACCGAGCTGCTGTGGTGGGGAATTTCACCCAGTTGTAACTCACTGTAGCTGGTGACATCAGCGCGGCTGCTTCCACCTGCCACTATCGCTATACAACCAAATTTCCTCTTACAGCGAAGTTGTATGTGGCTAGAGCTTCGTGTATTTTTCATGTCCGTGCGTACAACAGTAAAAAAGGTGAGCGTGGGCCTATCCCAGAAATAGTGCACTACCGGGCTGGGCCGACATTTGGTGGTGGTTAAGAAATGGGGTTTTACGTGCCAAAACCACTTTCTGATTATGAGGCACGCCGTAGTGGAGGACTCCAGAAATTTCTACCACCTGGGGTTCTTTAACGTGCACTTAAATGTAAGTACACGGGTGTTTTCGCATTTCGCCCCCATATAAATGCGGCCGCCATGGCCGGGATTCGACCCCGCGACCTCGTACTCAGCAGCCCAACACCATAGCCACTGAGCAACCGCGGCGGGTAGGAGGTGAATCAGGCTTCACGCGCTTCGCTCCTAATAATAATAAAAAGCAGCAATAATAATACTAAATATAATAATATATGAAATAAATCAATCAATATGCATTATTTCAAGTAGATCGGTTTACTGGAATCGTTTGTGAACAGCACATGGACTGACGTGCAGGAAGTGTTGCCATATATAGGCAAAGGACAAAATGTATGTATACTCGCAAGAGGACAATGCCACCGAGTGTAGGGATGTCTGTGCCGTACAAACGAAAGACGGCGTTGTAATATCCACTGTGTATATATCACCAGGCAAACCCAAGTGCGATATCAAAAAGTTCATGACCACGCACTTTGCATGGGCTAGCCGTGATGACACTAACCTTGCGATCACCGTTGGAGGCTTCAATGTGGACATTCTAAAACCAGACAAGAAATGGTTCCCTCAGATTGTGCTAGATAGCTTTGGTTTGAAGTCCCGCATCACTCCAATTAAGTCACTCAACTACTGAACAACGGTACTGCATAGAGTTAATTTTGGCCAAGATTTTGTTTAAGGTTGTAACCGAACCAATCAATGTATACCGTAGTAAACACAAAGCTATCGTCGCTATCATTACCGAATGGTGACAATAAATACATGTGCCCTTATTTAGCCCTGTGTGATGTACTGCAGAGTGGAATAGCTCCTCAGTTTTCTTTTTTCACGACACAGAAGGCTTTATTGTTCGCAAGAGTTCAATTGCGTCATTTAGCCGGTACGGTAGCGTTCAACAGAGAGCTTCTCCCAGATAACGCCTGGCACGGCTTCTCGTTCCCGAAACTTCGGCTTCATGCCGTTGCTGCCAGCGCTTGCTCGCGAAGGATTTCTCAATAGCGAAGAAGCCATAGAAAAGGAAGCCGCGGAGAAAAAGAAGCAGCACTATTACAGCTGCAAAACTGGAGATTTATTTCACGCAAATTGCAGAAACACGAGTACCGTTCCTCGAACACTACAGCTATATACAGTGCCACGGCTGCGTCATTGCACAGAGGCGCACAGTTCGCGTACGCTCTAGAAGAGATCAAAGCCTAAACTTTTCCTTTCCCTTTTACTTGCATTCAAGAGACGCTCCTTATTCTTGCGTTATATATGCTATGCAACCAAATATGAGAAAACTTCTAATACCTCCGTCGCCCTATTGCCACCTACGTACCTCCATCTCATCGCACGCAGTTATTAGGTAAATCTTAACTGAGAGAACTAATATCTCCGCGACCCTTCCCTCGCACCTACAGGTCACCAGTTTTCCCATTTCCTGTATCACAGCAAGCTTACAACTTCATTGAGCTTGCACAAAGAAATTGTGCTATTCGTCCCACCTAAAAAGCACGCCTACGTTCATTAAACCTACGCACTTTTGACACAAGTCCGAATGACGCCTGAAACACGTTTTCCAAGTGATTGGTTCTCTCCCTCCAACTTCATCCAACAATTTCAAACTGTAATTCTGCGCGTGTAGACTATGTAACAATGCTACAGCATTACCGTTTAACGGACACAATCGTAACGGGGTGACCTATATCACTCTTCACACAGCTGCTGACACCTCCGCGGCTGCCTGCAGCTGCGTCCGCTGTTTTGTAAGCGCATGAAAAACTACGCAACATGGAAGCCAACATTCTTGCTTCGTTTGCAGATAAATGTTACAATTTATTTTCCTGATACAGTAACGATCAGACAGACGCATTCGTGCATTAAGCTGAGGTTATATGGGACAGAAGTATAATGAATAGGGGAGATGACAGCACGCATTCTTAGCAGAGTGCAAGTGAACTCTGCCTAAGACAACTTCCCACATCCTTAGAGACAATTGCTTGCTGATCGACGAACTCCGATATTATTTATTTATTATTTATTTCGCTTTTTTTTGCCTAAGCTCACCAGCTTTTCACTAAGAAGTGACGGCATGAGACATTAACTGAATGCCCATAGGTACTTATGTATAATCAGCATGCTTTTCATCCAACGGGCTTGCAAGCTGAAGCAAGTTTCACACACTAAGTTTCCTTAACTCACTGTGTGGTTGTGTTTGCCTACACGGAGTACACTTATAAAGCCACTAGCAAAAGCACCGGCGAAAGTATGACATGCATCTCAGCTACGAAATGAGATAAACTATTAAAAAACCACATTCCTTAGCGCGATAGAAGCCACGAAGTCCTGGAAGAAAAAGTATCGAAAATCAAGCGGAAAATTGCGCTAACGCGCACAGCTTCAAGTGCTAAACATATCATGGGCAAATAATTTACCATTTATTATCAGCAGTGAGGAAGCGCTTGATTTCCCCCAGATTGTTTCGACTTGCGGCAATGCAACATATACGTATCTATGAGGAACGACGAATGCCGTGTATCAAAAAAAAAAAAGAAAAAGTGCAGAAGCATCCACTACCTGTGCAACGTTGTCCCTGTACGGACTGTCGGCGAAATCTATAGCCGAGCACTGCATGGAACGTCGCAGCCTGTTTCAAACGAAGCCGGCGATCGCGAACGGAAACCGGTCACCGAAATGAGCTCGCCTCGAGAATTCGGCGCACGCAAGCCATTCTCGCTGCACCCATCGTCAACGCGCAAGCCGGCCGCGCTTCGAGGTCGACCCAGCGCTTGTGACGAGCGAATGCACTCGTGGGAGAGCCTCGCCAGCGTGATTCAGACCTTTAAACTTCCCGCGCCGGCGCGTGAACCACGGCGCGTAAGTTTAACTCGAGGAAACAAAACCGTGCCTTCCACGCACTGCCACGGAAAGCTTTGAGTACCCAGCGCTCAGTGGCCTTACAAGGCTATTCCCTCAATAGATTGAAACTAGTGAGCTTGTACAGGGCGCATGCTGAACGTACGTGGTGCGCAAACGACTGACATACGTTTCCTTTGAGGACGCGGGTGTGCGCGACGTCTGGAGTATACTAGTTTGCTATATAGACGAAGAGCTTTGAGCTATGGCACATGAAGTAACTATACCGATATGACCCGCACGTCCGGGTAAGCAAGAAGTTCCCACTGGACAAATTTGCGTCTGACGAGGGGATAAACCGCGGCGCTTACCTCTTGTGTCCCGAAGCGTCCACGTACGAGCTCCGGTAGAATCCTGCGAGATCGTCATTCAGGTGGCCGACAAAGTTCATCCTGATCGTGTAGTTTGATCCCGCGTTGAGCGGTCTCTTCAGCTTGATAACGAGGAACTGGAGGCGCTTGTCCTCGTCGTACCTGTCGTGCTCCACGCGCGAGCCGCCGGCGGCGGCCGCATCGTTTACCGACACGTCCGACACGTTTAGGTCCTTGATATGCAACGTCACGTTCGAAGTCTCTGTCGCGCAGTGCACGAGGATCGCCACCGATCCATTGAACGTGAAGTTCCCATCTAGTCTAGGCGTCAGCTCGACGTCATAGTGGACCGGCACCAGCGACCGTGGAAGGCGCACGTTCTTGGGAGGGGAGGGCGCGGGCTTGATCGGCTCGGTACTCTTCGGCGGGCCCTGCTCGGCCTTTTCGGTAAGCAGTTTCGTAGAGATGCCGACGATGGCCAGTGCCGCCACGACCAGGATGACGCACACGGCGATGCATCTATGCGACACGAACAGGCCGCGGTTCTTGTGCGAGACGTCGTCGCTCTTGTCCATGTCCAGGTACTCGGTGCTGCTGGGACTCATGGACAGAGGCGGGCCCCCCGCGCGGCGCCTTCGGCTGCTGCTGCGGCTGGGCTCCTGTTGGCCGTCTCGCGTGCCGTCGTCTTCGACGCCGGTCGTTGCTGCGCCGGTAACGGGCCCGTCCCGGCTCCCGGCCGCCGATCGATGGAAGTGGCTGCTGCTGTTGCTGCCGACGGCCGCCGCTTCCCGCGCTTCGTCGTGCCCGCTGCAGCCGCGTGCCACGTGCCCCGCGCCAGAAGCCAATCCGCGCCCGCCGACCGGCTCGGGAACGTCACGCGGGAGCCGAAACAGCCGCTGCCAATGGTGCTGCTGCTCGCGGGACCTCTGCTTCTGCCTCCGCGCTCCTGGCACTCCCGGCGCCGAATAACCGAGCTCGGGAGAGTCGCCGCACTCTTCGTCGTCGCTCTCCTCCCAGCGGGCTTCCTCCTCGGTCAGCTGATCTGCCGCCGAAAGGAGCGGTTCACTCTCCACAACGTCAGAGCGCCGGTCGTCGCCGCGAGAGCGTTGCTGTTTCGTAGACCCCGTTGTTGCATCGCCACGCCGCCGTCCCGACAAGTGCGACATGAACGTTGTCCGTAGGATACAAAAGGAAAGGGTAGATATTGTAAAGTCGCCGTCGAACAATGGGAGAGAAAGATGGGCACAATAGATCGGACACGACAGCTCTTAATCCCACGCAGCCCTGGGCGAGGACGATGACGTGTTATGCCGGAATAATATCAACCCGGTACGTTCGCCTTGCCTGCTTCGTGGCGTCTTTTAGCTCGTCTCGCTGCCCTGCCTGACATCTGTTTAAACGAACTTGCCTGCCGTAAAGCGTGCGCCTTGGTATTTCTCTCTCTTACGTTTTTTTTTTTCTTATTATCATTCCTCTTCCTTCCCTTCAGCGAAGCGACGTGAATACGAGTCGTGCGCTGCGAACGAAGCTGCACCTGTCGTTGTTTGGTGCAAAGGTCTCGCGGCCTGCGAGTGTCACCTCTTGACAGAAACCGGAGGCTACGGCCATTTCGTGCTCCCGCGCTCCTTCAGACAAGCAAGAGAAAGAAATTTTCAGCTCCAGCAACGGTAAATTGCTCCCAGAAAGAACTTGACACTGAGCTTATCGGGCACAACATGCTCAGAAATGGCAGACTCGAGTCGGTATCAGAGAATCTTATTCCGGTGATTAAAAGGCACTAAACTGAACATGAGAGACATTATCACAGGACCAGAATCGTACTGGGCTTTATGCTTTTATTGCTTTTTTTGTTTTGTTTATTTTCCCCTTATGTGCGTTCGCGAAAGCACTAGAATTGAGGGAAAAGAAAATACGAAGGAAGAAAAAAGAAATGTGCACTTTTATTACCAGCATCTTCCTAATACCATCCAAATCTTGGTCAATCTCCCGCAGTGGGTATGCGCCGCCGTAGAAGGAAATCCAAATCCTTGAAGCCACTACGAACCTCATTTCGATTGCCGCAACGACTCCAATCTCACGATCGCTGTGCTACCTCGAAACAATGATGACTATCACTTTTCTTGCGAGTCTGCTTTCTTGTGCTTCTCGTTTCGCACTGTTTTCAGGCAGTTATGAAAACGAAAAGCCCTCTTTACCTGCAACGAGGAAACGAAGCGCCGTGTATATTATATTCAAGAAATCAAGCAATTTGCTACAGAATATTATCAGGATTGGGGGCTCAATCCCATCGCTCGAGATCCGTTGCCAAGATTGGAGTCCGGCATGAATTCGAAGGTAGCTGGCCCATGCCGTCGTCCAACTTAAACACGCTGAGGACGTTGATGAAGGGAAGAACTGCTTCTCATTGAGAACGAGGAAAATGGGTTTATTTACAGAAAATTAAATCAGTCTAACATGACTGCTTAAGAAAAAGAGTGTCAGTCCAACATGACTGCTCAACAGAAAGTGTGTCAGTCCAACCTGACTGCACGAGAGAAGTGTGTCGAGCCTCCACCCAACAGCCGTTTTTAAACGCTCGGTCCTTCGGCGATACAAGGCAGCGAATGTTCGTTTCGTCATCGCAAAACTAGCCGCCTCCTGCGACAAGGTGACGCACACACACACGCAAACACACAGGTGCGAAGGAGTGAAGCCGACGACAGAGGCGAGTCGTTCCGGGAAGCTCGGAGACATCCTGAGTAGCTCGTTGTCCCGCCGCGGCTTGCTCATGCGTAGCGAAATCAGGTTCGCGCCGGGAGCCTCGGGTACAATAGTTCGTCAGTCGAACCCGTTTCGTCACAACGGAGATGGGGCTCGTGGATGGGGGCGGTTTTCAGCACAAAGCCCGCTTCTTCGAACGCAGTCTTGCTGCAGCGACGGAGAGTGGGGGATGCGCACCTTGTCAGGACAGGCAACTGCAAAATGAACCCCACAACACGGCTCTGCGCCGAGATGACGTGCATTGGCTCTCACTTTAGACTCGCTAGGCTTCAAAAAAAAAAAAACAGAAGTGTAGAAACAAAAAAATGCTGCACTTCGCTATGTCAATTTCTGAAGCAAATTCCTGCTGACGAATTCAGCAATCATGGAGGGAATCCTGCTAAATGAGAGGGGATCTTCTTCGCTCAATAAAATTAGCACTAGTAATCCTAAAATTTAGGCGGGACCCTCAAACGCAGAATTCAAATTAGCCTGCTCAAACCATCCGCATTGCTATGCAACTTTCCCTTCTTATATCTAACGGAGAAGTTGTACTCTTGGAGAGTGAGGCTCCATCGGAGCAAGCGGCCATTTTTGTGTGACATTTGATTGAGCCACGTCAGAGGACAGTGGTCGGTCTCGAAGATGAACTTCGCTCCGTACAAGTAACACGACAACTTCTGTGCGGCCCAAACTAAACAAGCACATTCCTTCTCTGAAGCGCTGTAGGCTTCCTCTCTTACATTTAGTTTACGGCTGGCATAGAGGATAGGATGCTCCTCGTTATCGTCGCCGACCTGACTAAGTACCACGCCCATACCTCTGTCGCTTGCGTCGCATTGAACTATGAATTCCTTTGTGTAGTCCGGCGCGCGAAGCACAGGGCGAGAAACCAATAGCGTTTTCAAACTTTGGAAAGCGTTCTCTTTGTCCTTATCCCAGTGTACGTTACTCGGTGCTCCCTTTCGGAGGGCGTCTGTTAATGGACTTGCCATTTGCGAGTAATTCGGAATGTACCGTTGATAGTACCCCACAAGTCCCAAAAATGAACGAAGGTCCGTTTTCGTGCGCGGCTGAGAAAATCCTCCAATCGTAGCTATTTTCAGCTCCGCCGGCCGTCTCATGCCCTGACCGACAACATGGCCCAGATAAGTAACCTGCGAACAACCAAACCTACACTTTTCCGCTTTCATCGTCAAGCCGGCTCCCCTCAACCGTGAGAACACCTGTTTGAGGTGCGATACGTGTTGTTCCCAGCTGTCCGAAAAAATTGCCACATCATCAAGATAGGGCAAGGCGAACTCCTGTAAGTCTTTTAGGACAATATCCATTAACTTAGAGAAGCTAAACGGCGCGTTCTTCAGCCCGAAGCTGAGTGCGAGAGGGCGAAAAGTGCCTACAGGCGAGATGAATGCGGCATAGCGGCTGGCACTTTCTGAAAGGGGAACTTGCCAGTACCCCCGCACGAGATCTATAGTTGAAATGTATTTAGCAGCGCTAACTCTTTCAATTCGTTCCTCAATGTTGGGTATCGGGTACAGCTGATCCCTAGTGATGGCATTTAATTTTCTGTAGTCAACACACGGACGAGGGTCCTTGTTAGGGGTTTCTACCAGTATTAGCGGTGACGTGTAGTCACTCTCAGCGGGCTCAATAACTCCCAACTCTAGCATGCGCTGTATCTCTGCCTCCATAATCTCTCTCTGTCTTGGAGACACCCTGTAAGGCTTTGATCTTACTGGTTCAGTTGATGTCAGCTCAATTTCATGCGTTATCAGTTCGGTTCTACCCGGCCGATCGCTGAATCTGTCGAGATATTCCCCTAACACCTCTTTTAGCTCATCTAGCTGCTCGGGTCTTAGAGCGTGCGAGCTTACCGAGTGCTCGACTACTTCTTCTAGGCCGATTTCAGAGTTGGAGGTCGCCCTATACTCCTTAAACTTGGTACTAATGCCATCCGGCTCTTTGATGGTATAGTTAACGACTCCGCTCCGCTCCACATACGGCTTCATCAAATTACAGTGATATATCCTCACTTCCTTCCTGCGACCAGGCACTCTCAAAGCATAGTTAGTGTCTGACAGTTTGTGCAACACTTTAACGGGCCCGTCCCAGTGAACTTCAAGCTTGTTCTTTCTTGAAGGATTGAGGATCATTACCTGGTCTCCGGCGTTAAACGTACGAAGCCTCGCATTCTTGTCGTAATAGAATTTGGCGTTCTTTTGAGCTACTCCCATGTTCTTTCCGATTAGTTCTTGGGTTGCGCTTAGCCGTTCCAGTAAATTTAGCACGTATTCAACCACTGTTGGACTCTCACCTCTTTCCTCCCACATCTCTCTTAACATTCTCAGTGGAGAACGGAGTGTCCTCCCATACACTAGTTCTGCTGGTGAGAACCCTGTCGCTTCATGTGGAACCATTCGCAAAGCAAACAAAGTTGCCGGCAGACAGTTCTCCCAGTCCTCCTTATGCTCGTAACAGAGCGCACGCAAAACTCGCTTAAGCGCCAAATGCCACCTCTCTACACTGTTTGACTGAGGGTGATAGACAGAACTGTGTATTACCTTTACCCCGCACTTTTGCAAGAATGTGGAAGTCAGTGCGCTCGTGAATACTGACCCTTGATCTGCCTGAATTTCGGCTGGAAACCCAACTCGTGCAAACACTGTTAAAAGCGCGTCTACTACTTCGGTGGAACTTAGCTCTTTCAAAGGGATTGCTTCTGGAAACTTGGTAGCCGGACACAGCATGGTAAACAAGTACCTGTAGCCCGATTTTGTTTTTGGAAGAGGCCCTACCGTGTCTATTACAAGTCGCCTGAAAGCCTCTGTTATTAAGGGCACTACCTTCAGTGGAGCTTTCCATGTCTCTCCTGGTTTACCCGAACGCTGGAAGGCGTCGCATGATCTTACAAAGTTTTCTACGTCTTTGAAACAGCCAGGCCAGTAGTATTCCATAAGCAATCTTTCCTTTGATTTGTTTATGCCTAGGTGGCCGGACCACCCATTTCCATGACAGAGACTCAAAAGGTCCTCCCTATACTTAGTAGGTACGACTAACTGATCTAAAATCCTACCCTTTCGATCTCTGTAGTGCCGATACAACAAACCTCCTCTCTCATGTATCGTCACATTTCGCCTAGCAATGCCTTCTTTAGCTGTGTCATGTAATTTAGCTAAGCTCTCATCATTCTTTTGCTCAGCTGCCAGTGACTCTTTATCCACACGTAAGAGCTGATCAAAGTTCTTTGAGGCCGGTGATAATAACGACCCTGTCTCGCTTGTGAGTGCGTCAGCTTGCTCTTCCTGCAGGCTACAACTTTGACACTCAAGTGCTACGCTCTCATTGAGCTGGTCAGCAGGCAGGCTCTCCTCAACTGTTCTTTTGTCCCTCGGGCCTAGCTCGGATTCGAGTATTGAAGTTATCCCCTTTTCTGCTTCCGCTGGAGGAGCGTGTGCATTTTCCACGGAAAGCGCCGCGATCTTACGAGCTTGGCCTCGGGTCAATGCCTGTACTATGCCCTCTCCCAGTTTGAGCCCTTTGTCACACAGTAACCGATTCGAACGATTCGAAAAGATGTAAGGATACTGCAGTGACAAAAATTTGGAAACTGCAGCCTCAGTCTCTAGCTCCCCGAATGGTCCATTGATTTTGACTTTGGCCATGGGCAGACACACGCTGTGTTCTTCTACAACCTGTTTTATCCAAGCTACTTCTCCGGTGAAGTCATCTACCGTCACGTAAGACGGATGGACAATGTCCATCGTGGCGGCACTGCCTCTTAGCACTCGGCATGGTTTTCCATTAACTTGCAGGTCGTGAAGATATGGACTTAAAAGTTCCATATTCTCATCCTTTTCCTCCACATAGGAGAAAACTACGCTAGACTTCTCGCAGTTTACAGCTATATGTCCCAGTTTGTGGCATTTGTAACAGCGCATTGGTCTAAAAGATTCGAATTTTCTTTTCTGTTCTTTTTGTGCGGTTTCTCCGTTAAGTTTCTCCTCACTCTTTTCTGCGGGCTTTTCCGCCATGTCTACAGGCACCGATCGTCTAGTCTGCGCACCCTTTTTGAACGGAAATGGTTTCCGCAGTCCATTTCGACCGTCCCAGTTTCCCTCCTCGGCGTTCAACTTTCTACGGGTTGCGTACTCTTCGGCTAATTCAGCCGCCCTTTCCACAGTGTTTACATTACCTCTGTCTTGCACCCACAGTTTCACAGCTTGGGGGATGGTTTTGTAAAACTGTTCTAGACACATGCATTCAATGATCATGTCTCTGCTGTCGTACGCTTCTGCGCTTTTAAGCCACTCGACTAGGTTGGCCTTTAAGCTATATGCAAACTCCGGATATCCCTCGCTATCTTTCTTGCCTGTGCTCCTAAACCTTTGCCGAAAAGCTTCGGCTGAAAGGCGGTATTTCTTCAGGAGACTAGCCTTAACTTTTGCATAATCATATGCATCCTGTGCACTCAGTCTGGCGATTACTTCCGCCGCCTCACACGGCAACATAGACAGCAACCGCTGTGGCCATGTATTCGGGCCGAAGTTCATCTTTTCGCAAGTCCTTTCAAAATTGCTTAGGAACAAGCCTATGTCGGTCCCGACCTCAAATGGCTTTAATAGCCTGTCCATGCGGTACGATTCTGCCTCACTTGATCGTCCCAGAGCGCCTTCACTTCCTTGAGACAACTCCAAACGTTTGCTTTCAAGTTCAAGTTGCATTTTTCTTAACTCGCGTTCTTCTCTTTCTTTTTCCCGTTCTTCTCTTTCTCTTTCCCGTTCTTCGCTTTCTCTTTCTCTTTCCCGTTCTGCTCTTTCTCTTTCCCGTTTCTCTCTCTTTTTGAGAAGTTCCAATCCCATTTCAATATCTTCCTCACTGGCCTGTTCGGAAATGATATGCAATAATTCTGATCTTAGCATTTCCTTGCGTACATCTAGGCCCAGTTCCTCACCAACAATCAACAACTCGTCTCTCAGCAGTGTCCTTAACCCCATGACTGCTGCCTTACTGCCTTGATTCGGCTCTCTAAATCTAGCTAGGAAAACACAACCTAGCTAACACACAACAATCTAGCTTCCCTACAGTTCTAAACAGAACAACCACAAAATGAAGCCTAGAGAGTCAAAGCAAGAATCAAGCACTCACCGCAGATACAGCACCATGTCGCAAAGTCCATCCCACCGCTGCCACCAGTTGTCAGGATTGGGGGCTCAATCCCATCGCTCGAGATCCGTTGCCAAGATTGGAGTCCGGCATGAATTCGAAGGTAGCCGGCCCATGCCGTCGTCCAACTTAAACACGCTGAGGACGTTGATGAAGGGAAGAACTGCTTCTCATCGAGAACGAGGAAAATGGGTTTATTTACAGAAAATTAAATCAGTCTAACATGACTGCTTAAGAAAAAGAGTGTCAGTCCAACATGACTGCACGAGAGAAGTGTGTCGAGCCTCCGCCCAACAGCCGTTTTTAAACGCTCGGTCCTTCGGCGATACAAGGCAGCGAATGTTCGTTTCGTCATCGCAAAACTAGCCGCCTCCTGCGACAAGGTGACGCACACACACACGCAAACACACAGGTGCGAAGGAGTGAAGTCGACGACAGAGGCGAGTCGTTCCGGGAAGCTCGGAGACATCCTGAGTAGCTCGTTGTCCCGCCGCGGCTTGCTCATGCGTAGCGAAATCAGGTTCGCGCCGGGAGCCTCGGGTACAATAGTTCGTCAGTCGAACCCGTTTCGTCACAACGGAGATGGGGCTCGTGGATGGGGGCGGTTTTCAGCACAAAGCCCGCTTCTTCGAACGCAGTCTTGCTGCAGCGACGGAGAGTGGGGGATGCGCACCTTGTCCCCCAGTCGTAATTGGGCGGCAATTTTTCCTTGCAGCTCGCCATTCTTAACAATATCCGAGAAAATCTTTTCACCACACCTCGAATTAGCGTGCGCGCAGGAAAATTATCTTTCACACTGTTGCGCAACTCCATTAGTTGCCCGAAGATCGTCGATGGTAGTTGCAAGATACTCGTATATGTGAACTAATTACGCAAACGGTGGTTATTTATCGCCGTGTTGTTCGCGATGACATGTTAGCAAATGGCATTGCATTGTATCTAGCTGCATTACACTGAAGCTAAGTACAATGGTTAGTCTCATTCAGGACTGCCGTTACTGATTGTATCTCAATTTTTTTTTTTCATGAATACAACTGCGCAATTGCTAAATATGTGTATTTCTGGTCCGTGTACCCACCCCCTGTGTAATGCTCCTTGGTCCATGAAGCTACTGACATAATTAATTAATTAATTAATTAATTAGTACAGCTTGCAGTCGGCAAACTACATTTTGTACCAGTTGATCGTGAGAACATGCCCGGAGTTTTAAAAAAATACTTGTAGGCCAAATTACGAAAGGTGCTGAAGGTGACTGATTTCGAAGGCCAGTGTTATTGCACTGCAGGATTCACGAGCAGGCACTATGTCGGGAATACGTGCAGATGACCTGTGTACTGAAGCCTGCTGTTTAAGCTGTTAACGTTATCTGAGGACGAAGGCACGATCACCTTCGGCGATACTGTCCCTTTCGCGTGACGTAGTGCAAGGCGCGTCGTATGATTCGACCGGGTTTCCTCAACCAAGAAATCAGCTCAAGAAGGCGACATAATCCGAGTTCGTAACCTGACGTATTACATGGCAGTTCGATGGCCGAACTGCAGAAAGGTTGTCTTGTTTTTCTAATCTCAAGGCAGAAAAAAAAACATTCCCTTGCACAGAAGGATCGCTTCGAACCAGTACTCTCCAGTTACGAGTTCTGGAAATTGACCTTTTGCGTGGGCTGAATGGTCCACATGAATAAGTGCAACGTGAAGCTGCAAGCAGAGGCAAACCTCACTCATGACCTGTACATGGACAAAATGTGTTCAGGACAAAACTGCGTTGTTCTTTTTCGTTGTTTCTTTTTGAGAACCGGGTGTCACGTCGAAACTGGAAGCATTTAACCTGCTGTTCAAAGCTGAGTTCGAAGACGAATACGGCATTTCCTCCCCTATTTGCGACAAGAATCCTCCACGATCTGCATAGACAATTTTGCAAACGATTCTTTGGCCTTGACGCAAGCAAGGAGGAATATAAATGTTTCAAAATTCATTTAACTGAGATTTGACGCACTGCCAGATTTCTTTAAATTAGAAGTAATTAAATGTCAGTCAAATGACATTTTGAAGGAGAAGTACAAAGAAGAAAATCTAATAAAATTGTATATGTTACCCAGGCTCCAGAACGTTTCCCAACCTTATTAGGCCGCAGTAACATGTAAATTTTTGGCACTGGCCACCTTTGTGTGCAAACTGTGTGCGTGTGTGTGTGTTTGTGCGTGTGCGCGTGTGTGTCTGTGCCTGCGCGTGTGCGTACGTGTGCGTGCGCGTGTGTTCTAGTGCGTGCGCGTGTGCGTGTGTGTGCGCATGTGTGTGAGCGCGTGTGTGTTTGTGCATGTGCGCGCCTGTGTTTTAGTGCGTGCGCGCGCGTCTGTGGTGTGTGCGCGCGCGTGTGTGTGTGTGTGCGTGTGTGTGTGCGTGTGTGCGTGTGTGTGTGTGTGTGTGTGTGTGTGTGTGTGTGTGTGTGTGTGTGTGTGTGTGTGTGTGTGTGTGTGTGTGTGTGTGTGTGTGTGTGTGTGTGTGTGCACTTTTGAAGTCATTATTTTCGATGTTTTCAGTGCCATAACCGTACAATGTGGTTATTATGCAAATATAGAATTCCCAAATAAATGAGCTGCAACCACCTGCCAGAGAATGTTTTTTTTTTTTTTATGTAGCACTTCGAAACCTTTGAAGGCTTGCTTTTTATGACTTTAATATTGTATCTGTCGGGATTAATTTTTTAACCGACGTACTCAGCTCAACCATGCAGAAAATGCTTATGAGCACCTGTAGCGATCCCTTGATATATATATATATATATGTATATATATATATGTATATATATATATATATATATATATATATATATATATATATATATATATACCAATCAAGGCTGCGTGTTTGCTACCACAGAGAATATATAGAGACAGAAATGGGATGGGGGGGACGACTTTTCGAATGCGAAGTCGCATAATAATTTACGTCTCATTTCATTAAAATAAGCCTGCATAGCAGCTTACACGAGTTATCTTTTCTGGCATTTCTTAAAACGCAAACATTGTGAAGGAGAAAATAGCGGAATACAGAGGACAGAGAGCAGGATGAAACAATACGAGCGCTCTCTGTCCCTTGTATTGCGGTATATTATTCTTGAAAATGCTACACCAACTGGCCTACACTTCTATTATATATTGACATGTAAACACGATGCTAAAAAGGGAACGCGGCTTCGTAGAAATGCCGGAGTTGCGGTAACGGCACATCTGTTCGGTATGGATAGAATGAGTGTGATGAAGTTGAAAAGAAAAAAGAGAAAGAAAGAGGGGAAGAAAGGAAAAAAAGCCTGCGCGCTAATGAGAAATGTGAACAAGCTTATTTGTCACCACTAAATTTTAACGCTATTTCATATTGATATACCCACGGATACTTGGCGGTGAAAGCAAAATTCTAATCCTAAACTATTTATTTTGGTCCTTATCTGAACCAGAAAGTCCACGGCAGAAGGTCCATGTAACTAATTAAAATAAGAAATTATTCAAATATAGCATGACAATAAGTTAAAATAATTTTTCTGTCTACGTCCAGTGTCATTATACTTGCGTTTACTAATTTTTATTCGTTATTTTTTATTTAGTTATTTATTGTCCCACCCTCGACACCGCCACTGGTAGCCATTCTGTCCCTATGGCCTAAATAGATTACTCTGCCTTATAGCCAGTGCGTCGCCATACCTGTGTATCGCAGGAAGGTTGGCGAGTTGTGTGCAAGCTTTTGGGCAAGTTTCCTTGTTTTCCTTTTGTCTGTTTTGTGCCTGCACTCTCAAGGTTGTAGTGACATGTGCAACGCACCCGTTTAGGATATAAGTACTGCAATTTCGAAATAAAATTGAGTTGAAAGTGATTGCTTTGTTTCTGTCGTTCTTCTTCGTGCTCATACATCCCCCGTGTTTCTCTACACCACATTCAAATTCAATATGAATGACCAACAAGGCCACATTTCTGCCTTTATGCACGGCTCAAGTCGATCCGGCGTTAATAAGCGAGTTAACGCATCCAGAGCAATCGCTGCTGCTCACGTTGATTCGAAATTGTACGAAACGATTCGCGCCGCATGTGCAATCCGACAAAACGCGCTCGTCTCACTATCGAATGGGCGACAACGTTCACGAAGTTGTATACACATCAGGCACGTTTTGCCCCGTGTCATACCTTTGTAACATTTAGAACCGGGTGAAAGTGGTCACCGGCAAGGAAGTAAGATAACGTCCAAGTGGCAATATGCGGAAAATGCCAAGCGAAGGGAAAATATCAATGTACTGGGCGCTGGCCTTTCATCCATTTCCACAAGACGGACGAAGCGATTTCACAGCTGTTGCGAAATCGCTTCGCCGCATTGCACCCTTGGTGTAAGATGTTTCCAAGATATCTCGGTTGCATCTCACGTTCCACCGTTGCTCGAGTAGAGTTCGAGTGCCACTTCCTTCCATGTAGGATGAAATCCCATGGCGCCCTATACGTAGAGTGCCGGCAAATCATAAAACGCCATCATACAGCTGATAAAAAAAAAAATTGGGGTTTTACGTTCCAAAACCACTTTCTGATTAAGAGGCACGCCGTAGTAGTGGACTCCGGAAATTTCGACCTCCTGGGGTTCTTTAACGTGCACCTAAATCTAAATACACGGGTGTTTTCGCATTTCGCCCCCATCGAAATGCGGCATACAGCTGATAAAGAAGGGAAGAAGAAAACGCGATGGGCCGGCAAAAATTTTGTCGCTGCATTTCGAGGCCAAGCTATCGGCTTGCCACGAATGAAGAACCATATAGCCCAATGCATTGCTGAGCTCTCGTGTGGTGAGCATTATTATTATTATTATTCACTGATTGCTGTTGACAATTCACTGAGTTGTGCATGTTAGGCGCGACCGCATAGAGCGTATACAGGAGTCGGTTTGGCTTGAAGTCAGCCTATAGCGCGCTGTGGAAAATCGTTAATCAGAACTTTTTCTCTTGTCTTGTTTGATGAAGTCATCTCTTCTATTGAAAGTGTCTTATCTTCCCATAGCAAGTACATAGTAATGCTTCTTGGTGATTATTAATACGCCTTAAATTGATTGGAACATGCTTAGATATTATCATTACGTAGAGAACAAAGGAGCCTGTTGGACTTTCTTTCCTTCTGTTCACTTCAGTAACATAACTTGATCGCTAATTCCTGTGGCAACATCTTAGAGATTTGCCTCTCCAATGCTCAAGTTATAGATGTCTCTCGTTCTGACATTTCCCTTGTGCCATAGCCACTAAGCAACCGCATTGGGTCCTCCGATGGATATCTTAGTTGTCTGAATCTTTTTTTAAAATTTTCTTGCCATTTTGCATAAAAAATCAAGATTTTCCAATGACATCAATACGTCATTCTCCAATTTCTACGCATCCTCTGTGCGGTAGACCTATACTGGCAATACATTTTGCAATAGTGGATAAGGTTCGCGTATCAACACACATTTATTCCTAAGCACGGTGCTTAACAGGCTAACATTTAATAGTTATGTCTCATCGGCGTGAGCGGCTTCTGAAAGACCGCTTACCTTTTTTTCATCAGTGCCCTTATAATCGCCCTTACACTTTTGGTATCTTCTTTCGTTGTCACTTGATGCTGTTACCAAAGTCTGATACCATATTCGTTTGGTTCGTTTGTTTGTTACAAATGCAATGATGACCCACCCACTACGGACATTATAGGCCAATTAAATCGGGCAATGGCTACGTTAATCGCTTGGTTCACTTATCCGGCCTCTTATTGCTCTACTACACCCCATCCTCAACCACACTTTCGAGCGATGGAAGACAATTCTTCGCAGCGACGACCCTGACCGCCAGCAATGTTTCGTCAGTCGGGCCCTGGCAGTGGAGGAAACCAGGCGGCGGCCGGACCGCGCTACCCTTCCATTCGTGTCGTAGCACATTCACGCCGAATAAAAAGATTTTGTTAATCAATAGCGCCCGCTTCTTCGCCAATCTCCCGTCGCGCATGTGTGCATATGTCTAGGATCATCATCATCATTATTACCCACGCGCGTGCCTTGCAAACCCTTCCTGATAGGTATCGCTGTGCATGCTTAGAGAACGAAGAAGAAGCAGCTACGCCTTCCATATTGGATTGCGAACTAGGCGAAATGAACGCGATAAGGTAGGATTTACATGCATGTCTTCCATCTTTCCTGTCTGTTCTTGTTTTCAGTAGATTAGCAGATAATTTGTATTGCTATTGAAGGTTATTACAGTACTGCATTACGCGCAGTGGTGTTCTCAATCCTATCATTAGCACTATCGTGTGTCGCGATTTCCTTGCCCTTTCTTTCTTTCTTTCAAACCCTCATCCCATCTTATTCTCCCGTGCAGGATACCCAACGGGACATTTGTCTGGTTTACTTCCCTGTCTTGGATTGTTTTCTTCTCTCTCCCCTCTGAACTGCAAGCTGAGCAGCTCTGTACTCCTATGTCGTTATACCACATGATGACCCTCAGAGTGCGATATCATTTGCGTGCAATTATGAAACCGAAAACACGAAACAATATCGGGAAGTGTGTGTACAGTGCTTTTATTTAATATCCATTTACTGACAGCGTTCAAGTTTTGCTGTATCTTGATGAACTCCTACAACCATTTTACAAGTGAGCATGGCTCAGCCGTTGAGAAGTTTTTCTGCTAAATGCGTAGCCGTTAGCTAAGTTCCTCGTAACGGTGGGCGCTTTCTAATGTGGCTAGAATGCGCAGAACGCTCGTGAAAACTGGTTTTGGTTCTTATTAAAGAACGGAAACAACACGGCAGTGCTTCCTGCTGCAGAGTGGCTCGTTCCAGAGCGGTTTGCAGAAAACTTACCGATTATTCAAGACAATTCGATTGTACAATGTCGCCGATCAGAGCTGGAGGATTGGGTCTTAAGGAACAAACGAGCGCGAGAAACGAATCAATGTAAGAATCATATGAGTGCAGAGGGCTGGGCTTTAGTTACAGTTGCGAGACAATATTTTGGCCTATCCCGTTCTCTGCTGCTTGCGTTGGGTCTTTATTATTGTACTCCGAGTTACTCATTTATCTCTTTGAAGCATGGTTGTTAGCAGCGTTAACTATCAGTTCATAACTTCTTTGCTTTGCCCAAAAGTAGTTTTTATTCCTTGTCATTATTACGCACTATTTATTGACATTATGACTCTTAATTCAAGGTATCTAAATGCGTAACACTGTCGTTGCGCATGCGGTAAGCATATTTCTTGCAAACGCGAACACAAAGGTACCGGCTCTCGTTCACCCGAATGAGAAGGCGGTGTGGAAAACCCTGAAAAAAAATATCAGGAGCAGCATGGGTGTACGAAGATTACAATGACACTTCCTGTTCAAAGAAACGGTAACTCATTATAAGTATCGTGGGGAGCTCAGTTCAGAAAAGCGTCGCAGCATTGTGGTCGTATACATGTATTGAACAGCTCAAATCACCTTGTGCCGGTGAAAAATTATTATTTTTTAACTTTTCAACGTCATTTTCTCAGTATATCTTACCATCTTTTGAAGACATCTTTCTGATAAGTTCCGGCGCATGAAAGGGTTTTGTACCACAGACTGAACATTGAGATAAACAGTTCACACGCTTATCATTCTTCGCCGTTTAATTAACAAACGCCCGCGTCGTTACAAACTGTCAGTACTTGTCTTGCTGCGCGCAGCCTCACGGATGAGTTTCTCGTGGGCCGGCAGTCAGCCGTGGACGAGACCATCGGTCAGCTGCACCTCAACACCCACTACGTGCTCTCGGTCAACGGCTTCCTCAACGCACTGCAGGTGGTACGTGCCTACGCACACAAGCGTCATCTTGCACGCTCAGAGTCATTCCTCCTACGGACCCCACTGTATTTTTATTTTTGCTGTAGACCTTTGTCGAGTGGCGACCTAGGTCACATGGAAAGGAAGTGCACGTTTATTGACGAACGCTCATAGACGTTACCAGTTTAGTAGCGGTTGAAAGGGTGACAACTCCAGCAGGGCACTAAAGCGAGCTCTCCAGGCCCGCAGTATATAACTCCTTATCTTGAGCTCCAGTGTATAGGGCATTGTAACATAGGACGAAATAAGCTTTTCTTTTTTTTCACATCATACTCCAAGAACAATGGCCTGCTTTGTTTGTGCGAGCAAATTGCTCGTCTCTTAACACCATCACCGAAAGTACTTGTAATACTGATGGCGTGCGTTTAGTGTGTCTGTGCCTCAATCAGCGTGAAGCACTCCTTAAGTCATTCTATAGCCTGTTTGATTTTGCGACATGCCAAATTTGAGCACCTTAATATGAACGGGACCGTCAACTTAGAGAAAGCCTCGTTTTCTTGTCATGCGTAGTCGTCCGACGAAAACATGTAGGCTTGTCACTCCCTCTGAACAAGAAAAGAATGCTTCACACGCTTAGTTTCTAACCACAGTGAACACTTCGATCCTGAAATACTGATTTCTTTACAGGCTGCCATAAGATGTGAGATGGTTAGTCTGCCAATTCAGAGTTTGTGCAGTGCGAAAATCTTCGGACATAACAGCATCGTTTCGCGCTAGACCCCCATTGCAGTTTCTTTCTAACGAGCCACAGAGGTAGCGACCCATATGTATCGAATTGTATGAAACTAAATATGGATATTCTAACCTTACATAAATGTATTTCTAAGTGCAATTCAGATGTTTCCATAGCAAAAAAAATTGGCTAACATTCTGGAAAAAAGAAATTCAGACCCTCATAGGGTTCAGAAACAGGAAGGAATAGAAGGCGGGAAGTTCGGGAAAAGAGGGGAGAAACTTTTCAAGAATGAAGTTAAATATGAGATATATCCATATACAAGGTGTCCCAGCTAACTTTAGCGAAGCTGTTCAAAGAAAAGAAAGATTGAGCAAAAGAAAAACGTGCAAAACACGATTATAGGACCTATATGGTGTTCAGTTGTCAGAGGTTTGACGATCGAACAACGTAGGTCTCATAACTGTATCTTGCACCGTTTTCCTTTTTCTTTTCCTTTTCGTTGAACAGCTTGGCTAAAGTTACTTGGGACACCCTGTATACGGGTATATGGATATGCCACACAATGGAGTTGCCAGTATACCCGTTATTCTTAGAGCGAATGCAGGACCACGGCATGTGGTAAAAGTTAAATGAAGGGCGCGAATTAGGGGTTCTTGCCGCATGTCTATAGAGCCCAACAGTTCCGTAAGATGAGATAATTTGTCCTCACGATCGAGAGCATCGGAGTGCCAGTGCCGCTAAAGCGGCGACGTGGCTCCTCCTGGCCGCGCGTGCATTGCGTGCCCTGTATATCTGCACCCGAAACCGCGCGCAATAGACGTGGTGACTACAGGGCGCTTTATGCGCCAGTAGTACGCTGGCAAAACAAAAATTGACGACTCTGGCTCAGTTGCGGCGACAAATGCAGGAAGCAAATGATGACGCAGAGAGGCGATAAGTTCCAAGTTGTGAGTAATTTATTTCTCGAATCACTGTGTGCAGGGTACTGTTGACGTGGCAAAAAAAAAGTGAAACGTCATGATTGCACTAAATTTATACGGATGAGCAAAGCGCGCATTAAAAATAATAAGAGAAGAGAAACAGCTGCGCTGAGTTTTCCTGTTCTCTCTGCACCGGTCTTTCCTTGTTTGTTTTTTCATACCTCCTGCAGCACAGTTAACCAATCAATGTCCTTCTGTTCCGCGTTCGGTCAATCTTGTCACTAGACAAAGCGGTCCACCCTATTGTCTAGCTCAGCTTCCCTGTTTTCTGACGTTTTCTTAACTCGAGGACAAACTATTGTCTTGAATTGCGATCGTGTTCGCAGGCTTTGTTTGCAAACGTTCCAATTCTTATTAAGGCACACTTTGGTACAGCTCCAGCCGAAATACCGAACGAGCGCCTGGCATTAATGATCTGCTTTATGCCAGTAATAGGCATGGATAATTAAAAAAGATAGAGGGAGGTGGTAGAAGAACGGTGGTGCGTAATGCGACGTACTAATGGAAGACACGCATATTGCAGACAAGCGACATTTACCCATTTTTGCCCGTCGCCGGCAGTTCTAACCGTTCACCCGTTGTTGACTCTGAAAAGCTCAAGTCAAGGTAGCGAGCGCTTAACACTCGCATTGTTCCGACCTAAAGAGGGCGGTTCTATTTTTTGATGAATGTTCCATCAAGCTTTTTTCATTTTGTGCTGGAAGCGGCGGGTGGAGCATAATGAGTGCCCTTTCGCTTCCGACACCCATCGGCAGTGCTGCGAGAAAGCTGAACAAGTTTCACCCTGGAGACCACGATGCACTGTCTGTCCCAGTGAAAGAAAGAAAGAAAGAAAGAAAGAAAGAAAGAAAGAAAGAAAGAAAGAAAGAAAGAAAGAAAGAAAGAAAGAAAGAAACAAAGAAAGAACCTCTGACTTCCGTTTTGCACACGCATAGCGCTATTTGTAAACGTCGCATCTTGCTGTAATAGCGCCTGATGTTGAAATATAAGAATAACAATGTCACAATCTTTGTTGCGTTGCATCTGAATTACAGGCCCAGCTGTAAAGTCGCTTTACGAATTTTTATTGACCACACCTCCCCTCTCCTCTTTTGACTTCCTCGTTCTGGGCGCACCCCATCGCCCCTCTTTCAGAAAGATAGCTAAATGAAATGTACTGAGATAAAATGAAGAAAATAGTCAGGAAGAAGCAATACCGCACAGCAGGTAGGCTTTGTTAAAGCTACAAAATGGGCACGGTTTTGCTTCCGCGGAGTATCCTTGGCATTTTGCTGATGCCCACTCCGCTGCAAACCGCAAATCCTCACACGCGGAAGCAAAAGCTAGAGTGCTGATGCGAAAGCACGTCATAAAACGACGTAGTTGTGTGTGTGATCGCGCCGACGGCGTAGCGAGAACACTTCAGATATAAAGGGATTCTCGAGGACTTCGACTGACAGCAGCATCCATGGCTATGACATAGTTCTGCTGCGTTGCGGCGAGATTCAAGGCTGCACTGCTTTTTTTTATGCAACGTTACCCTGTAAGCATAGGTACACACACACTCGCGCGCACGCACCAGAATTGTACGCGTTGCTCCTTTTGCATCGTGATCTCCATGCGCGAGTTGCTTTCTATCAGCTCAAAGTACATCACGAAAAGTTTAGGCCCTGCATGTATAGTTTCCCTCGCTCATTTTCCAACTAGAGAGAGGTTAACTTAATTCTAGAAACGACTTGTTGTCCGAGCTGTCGTCGATGGTAACGCATGTCATGTGTTACTTCGAGGTCGGGGACGCCCCTGGATGTGTTGAATGTGCTGCACGAGGAGTCGCCAGAGCACTGGCCGGAGGTGTTCAGGTGGAGCAGAGGTCTTATAGCGCTTCAGATGTAAGCCAATAAGTAAGTGGATCAAAGAAAAGCTCTAAGTCAATCAAATAAATGGAAAGGTTGCAGTAGTTTTCATCCAGTACAGCTCCTTTCTTTCTTCTAAGCAGCTAGTGGCATTGCAGTGCCTTTTTTCTTCTTTCTGGTAGATAAAACAAGGTGTCCTTGGCGCGAACCATCACGCAGTGGTTATTCGTTGGAAGCGTCATGAAGAAGAAACGGAAGCCGTCCTTGAGGCACGTGCGCATGGATGGAAAGCAGACGGCAAACATTGCGAAACGCTGCTGTGACTTTGACTCTGCAAGTTCACCTCGCAATTCAGCTGCTTTTAAAAATGCAACCTTGCCTTGTGATGCCCTTCTCAAAAGCCAAAGCAAACATCGCGAAGGATACAACGAGAAATTTTGCAATGTAATGCCGCTGCAGCGGCAAGACTGACTGCACTGCTTTTGCAGTTAAGTGCGCAAAGTCGCCTAAACTGGCTTCTAGCAAATATTCGTTTGTTCCCTTGCAGTGTGACAAAGTGGGATTCACACCACTTTAACGTGCACCACCGACGACCGCAGCACGAAGTACAGATCAGGCTCATGTAAATGCGCAGAAATTCATGCGTGAGCATCTTTCGCAGAATATATAACAAAAGGCCACACGCTGTGCTTCGGTGGGTGAAAATCGCGGGCCATGTTTCCTGACATGAGTCAAATTTGGAGGCCGCATAAGCTTCCCCTTTAAGAGTGGAACGCGGTAGCATTCGAAGATCCCTGACTGCTTCTTCCGCTTCCTGGCAACTGCAGCGTATGTAACCGTCATGTTTACTGGGAAACGCTGGCGGCGAATGCTATGCACGAAGGCCAGTTTTCTGGTAGAAGCGCGGCCTCTTCCGTGGGCCGATCCTGGAGGTAATGAACAGCCTCGCCAAAATAAAAAAATACTTCATTTGGAAGTTCCTGCTATCATTTCGAACTTTTAATATTTAAGTCTGAGATGATTTACCATAAAAGCATGCGCTGTCGGTATTTCTTTATGGCATTTGTTTGTGGGCTGTCATTCTTAAAATTCCGACGAATAACTTTGTCAAGAATGTAATGCAAGATATGAGCCACTTTGGTGATAGAATGGTGTGGCAATGTAACCCGCATATACCACATGTCATATAGCAAGGCGTGGCATATACGTATACCTAAGTAATACGGAAATTTTTGCTCACGGACAACTCCGCTGACACCGGATTTTCTGCGACACGGGGCCCTTAACGCTTTCGCGTTAATATTCAGCTCGAAATGTGCGATTCACGGTGAATCGCGTGCCACGCTTTACTTGAATGCCATCGTATATGAATATGAGACGCGAAGGAACAGCATACGAAACTCAATTGCTGGTTTATGTTTCCTTCAATCTGCGAATTCAGTTTTGATGATGCACGAATAACTTTGTGCGTTGCATGAAGCAAGCCTCCTTCATTTTCTCTCCTCCTCAGAACAAGTCTCGTCGCCTACACCCTCGTTTGTCCAAGTTTTTATGGCTGCAAATACGTAATCAAGGAGTAAAGACCGCTTACGTAAATATCTTGGAAAATATCTACAGAGATTCCACAGCTACCCTAATTCCTCACAAGAAAACTAGGAAGATACTTATAAAGAAAGGGGTCAGACAAGGAGACAATCTCTCCAACGCTATTCACTATCTGCTTGGAAGAAGCATTCAAGCTACTAAACTGGGAAGGCTTAAGAGTAAGGATGGACGGCGAATAACTCAGCAACCTTCGGTTTGCCGATGACATTGTTCTACTCAGCAACACTGCAGAAGAATAACAACAAATGATTGAGGACCTAAACAGAGAGAGTGTAAGAGTGGGGTTGAAGATTATTATGCAGAAGACAAAGATAATGATGAATAACCAGGCAAGGGAACAAGAGTTCAGGTTCGCCACCCAGCCTATACAGTCTGTGAAGGAGTACGTTTACCTAGGTCAATTAATCACAGGCAACCCTGACCATGAGAAGGAAATCCATAGAAGAATAAAAACAGGTTGGATCGCATACGGCAGACATTGTCAGCTCCTGACCGGAAGCTTACCATTATCATTGAAAAGGAAAGTATACAACCAGTGCATTTTACCGGTGCTGAAATATGGGGCAGAGACTTGGAGACTGACAAAGAAGCTTGAGAACAAGTTAAGGACCGCGCAAATAGCGATGGAACGAAGAATGCTAGGCGTAACTGTAAGAGACAAAGCGGTTTGGATCAGAGAGCAAACTGGTATAGATGATATTCTAATAGACATCAAGAGAAAAAAATGGCGCTGGGCAGGTAATGTATTGCGGAGGTTACATAACTGTTGGACCATTAGGGTTACAGAATGGGTGCCAAGAGAAGGGAAGCGCAGTTGATGACGGCAGAAGACTATAGGTGGGGCGATGAAATTAGGAAATTCGCGGACACTAGTTGGAATAGGTTGGCGCAGGACAGCGGCAATTGGAGATCGCAGGAAGAGGCCTTCGTCCTGCAGTAAACATATGTTTAAGGTATACTAAATAGTAAGTAGGGGTAGTCTAAAGCATTCGTAAAACAATGGGTTATCCAGGAAGTATCGCATAGAGCCATGGCGAAAGAAAAAATCCCATGCCTCAGGTTCCATTGTGAACATCTCACGTTCCCTTGCCATTCAGTTGGCAGGCCTGGGCAACTTCTTCACGTACATGATCTTCGGCGTGGGCTCCAAGTCGCAGCACTTCCTGTACGCCTGCTGTTTCGGCTACTCGATCAACGGGCTCCACTTCCTGGTGACGGGGCTCAGCTCGCAGCACGTCGCCGAAGTGCTGCCCATCACAATCTACGTGAGTGGTCTCGCCGTCTGAACTGGAGCACTGTCTTCCTCCATTCAAAAAACGTGTATTAAAAAACACGCGAAAAATTATAATCTAGGGTTTCATGTGCCAAAACCACGATCTTATTATAAGGCATGCCGTAACGGGGGACCCCGGATTCATTCTGACCACCTAAGGTTATTTAACGAGCACCTATATCTAAGTATAAGACGTTCTTGCATTCCGCTCCCATCGAAATGCGGTAGCCGCGGCCGGAATTGAGCCCGCGATCAAGCGCTTGGCAACGCAACGTCGTAGCCACTCAGCTACCATGCACGTGCGACGGGCGACACTGTGACAGAGGTGGGATGTAGGCAAAAAGTGCAAGTGCCTGCTGACTTCTGATTATCTTAAATAATATTTGCTAAATGTATACGATACCTCTCACTTCTGCTAGAAAACTTGAAGAGCGCCTCATTAGAAAAGCAATAAATCTTTTTTTTAAATGTTAACGTAAGCGTTAAAGCACAACAAAGTGACGCGGGCGCGCACGCACGATAACTTCAACAAATGGACTTAATCGAAAAGGGGCATAAGAATACAGAGAAGGAGACAATGTTGATGATTTCTTCTGCGGTGGAAGTTAAGGTCACAGAGCATAGGGGCTATTTAAGGACGTTGTAGCGGAGCACTCCTAATTAATTTTGACCACCGGGGTTTCCTTAACGTGCGCCAAATGCTCGGCATTTGATTGTTCTAGCATTCTGCCGCCGTCGCAATGCTACAGCCACGGAGGGTAATCGACCCCGCGGGACCTCATGCATCAGGCCTTGGCCACCGACCCACAGAAGAAGCAAATGTGTCGCAGGCGCACTCTCGTTCACGCTTATTGGCGAATGTCACCTGCATAGGCATATATTTGTGAGCATTTTAAATAAGACCGTGTGTTGTATAGAACTCATTGGATCTCCAAGCTCTCCGTCCATGATTTGTGTTATGGCTCCTTGAGTGTTTAAACTTCTCTTACAAGACCGAAATTCAAGAATTGTTAAAAACTTTGAAGTTTCAAACCTGCGCCGTATAGATGGCGAAGTTGCAGCGGTCCTGAGGTACTTCGCATTGCTTCCATTTTCCCTAGGTCACAGCCTTAAGTGTTACTTACGCGGCAGCAGCGGCGTCTGATACCGGAGGCCATAACACGATCTTGAATTGAGGCCTTACTAATAGGTGCAACTGTTCTGGCGCAGTACAAGGTGTTCCAGGCGAGCGCGATGAGCATGTACTTCCTGGGGTCGGTGGCCGTGATGACGTACGACCTTCCCAACATGCCTGACTCCTTTTGTGGCATGGTAAGTCCTCAGTAGGCTCAATGTTTACCCCTAGTACGCACACAGACTCAGATAAACGCGGCGGATACTAATGTGCACAGCCTTTAGAATGGCAGTATCCTTTTTTTGAATACACTCTAACATGATATATGTGCATAACCCACCATTCGTTTTACAAAGTAATTGAAAGTGCGCTACTACGTCTATAGTGGAACTCTGTTGATCCCATAGCTACTCCTTATTTGCCTTTTCCAGTGGATTTTGCTCAGTATTACTATAGTTTGCGTTTGAGCATACGAGACATTCTAAGCTGTGAACGCTTAAATTATGGGGTTTTACGTACGTGCTAGAACCACGATTTGATTAAAGGCACGCCATAGTGGGGAACTCCCGAATAACTGTACCACCTGAGGCTCTTTATCGCGCACCTAAATCTAAACACAGGAGTGTTTTCGCAATTCGCCCCCATCGAAATGCGGCCACCGTGGCCGGGATTTGATCCGTGACCTCGTGCTTAGCAGCACAACACCATCGCCGCTAAACAACCATGGCGGTTATTCTGTCAACGCTCTAGAAGACTTTCCCTGAATCATAAATAATGGAAAGTTTAATTTTCGGTAATGTCTGCATATCAAAGCGACATGAATCGAAAGTTAAGTATAGGATGGCGAAGAACTGCACTTAATATACCTTATTAAAAAAAAACGCATACCTCCTTTCATGTTCTTTGAAATTTTGCACCTTTGTGTAACAAACGCCTGCCCGGTAAAAGTTATACGAATTTTGAAGCGGTTGCAGGACAATGTGGACTGACTGTTCGGATTGCCATCACCTGAGTATTTATTTTCTTTCGATCGTAGTGATCGTCAAGATTTTGTTTTGACGTGGTGCGTAGGTTTGCCGCATGCCACTGCACGTCCCACATACCCTCAAAGATTCTCATTTTGCGAACAGCTTGAAACTCATAGATCGGAATACTCAGCGACGAAGGGGGTGAGTGGACGTGAGTATGAACAGGAGTATAGTATGTGAATTAGTGCAGGCGAGAGAAAGTGGAGGCGACTTTGAACGAGAGCAAGTTATGGTGAGTACGAATGGGCGCTTGCAGGAACGCTAATATTCACGAGTGTGCGTGCACGTGAGTGCGAGTATATAGACGGAAAAAAAAAATATTGGTGAGCGAGTGCCCACTTATCTTGCCGTCTATGAGTTTGATCCTTCTACGTATAGCTATTAATACTAACGATCACTATGATGGCTTCTGCAACTTGCGTGTCAAATTCATCCTAAGCCTGTCCGTCCCCGACTTCTTTCCAGGCCACAGGAATGTTCACCGGCCTCCTTCACCTGGTGCACCTCGTCTACGTTTTGATCTACGTACCATCACCATGATATCGCTTGCTTGGCCGACAAAAGCAATGTTTTCTCTCGCGTTTTTTTTATTATTATTCTACCTATATGTATATTTCAGGCGCGTAATCTCGCTTCGTTTCTTTTAGTACTGAACGCCATTAAACTACGACCCTTTTGTACTTTATAGCAAATCGTTATTCTCCATTAAGCCGCAACGACATGAAAACCCCTTCCGACGTATTTTCGGGACAACGTGGCCTGGCATCAGTGCGTTCATATGACAGCGCGCGATAACCACAGTGCGTGTGATGAGGCATAGATAGCTACATGCGAGCAGATTTCGAGTGAAGTTACAGTGCTGTCATCGCGTACGCGTCGAAGAAGTGGATGCGCTAACGTCTGGCGAAGACAATATATCTGGTTGCCGCTTTTGCTCGGCGTAAACAAGGCTGCTGGTAGCGCTCAGTGAGCTCTTCAGGGCAATACTGCTTCAAGTAATTTAACCCTGACAAATCACTGTATACGCTTGCGTATTTTCTTCGGCGCCCCATCCCAGAAATCCCAGTCCTGCGCCCATATGTGAGTTGAACAGTGCTAGAAGCCTGCCGGTATATAGGACCGCGCTTTTCACCTATGTTGCTATATTCTAGCATGTTGCTACGTTCGCAACTTGCGAGGTCGTCCCACCGTGTCAAGCCCTGGGCACACTGCCTTAAATAGAGCATAGGTGCCTCCCGTCGCTGTGTGAACATCTGGGGTAAAAAGGCTGCAGAAAGCTAGCCTATTTGAACAGCTGCCGCACGCGAACAGTGCACCCATTGTCGCGATCGCCACTTGCAGACTACTGCGACCGTATTTTCCAGTGTGAAGTCGACTTGCTATGACCAAAACTGCAACGTACGACGATACGTCGCGTAATCTAGAATGCACGTTCTTCGTTTAGAAATAAGAAGTCGTGCATTAGGTATTACAGTATTACCTGAAGTAAAGTCTGAAGTAAAGTTCGTAGCTTTATGGCCAGTATAAATTGCAGTAAACATTCACTTACCAACTCCGGCGGCTGCTGCGTATGGCGTGGCCGCGCGGACGCTATTTTGAAAGCGATCTGCGATGGGAACAAAGCACGTCAAGTGCTGATTGCTTCATGTGCGCGTTCTTCTCGTCTTTTAGTTCGCCTTGAAGCGAGAGGCAGCGCAAAGGTCGATTCGCTCACTGCTGCTCCCACGCTTTCTCACTTCAGCGTTCTTACAGCTTGTTTCCACGGTCATCAAATGAGATGTGTTCATCATTGCTTGTGCACGTGTGACACCACGCTCGTTAATTTAGTTAGTAAGCGAATGTTTACAAGTTTATAAGGCTGATAACACTACTACCCTTACTTCCTGTAGGTGTCTACTAATTTCTTATTGCAATCGATGCATCGCCTTTCGGGCGAAACTGCGACTTTTTTTTTTCTCTGCCACATCTTAGACAAAGACGGCATCGTCGCTAATCCCGGCAAAACAGAATTGATACAAAAAATGAGACCTCTTGGAGATGTCGGCTATAGCTAAGATCACTATACTGGGCGTGGTAAATCATCTGGCCGAGTAGCTGCCAATATTAGCCAAGAAAACCAAGCCTTTGAAAGACCTATTACTGAGCGAGGGCAGTTACTGGTGCTCGAATGAGACATAACTACGGGCGTTTGACGATATCAAAGGAGCTTTAGTAACGAAACCCCTTATGTGCTGCTACAATTCTCAGAAACTTAGGGCGATACCGGCAGACGCGTCATTTGGATTGGGCGCAGCCCAGGCCTCAACATCAATGTCACAAACGGAATAGAGACATTCACAAGTTGTGAAGGGAGGCCTTGACGTGACGTCGGCCGGTGATCGCTTTCGGGTATATGTGCTCGGCCTACAATTTCACACATAGACCAGCCATAATGAAATAGGCTTTGGTGCCGATTCCATCAACAAAGCGCACTGACTGACACCAAGACTACAACGGTTTCGCACGCGTCTATGTGAGTACGGCTTCACAATCTCAGATGTGCCCGGAGAGCATGTACACCGCAGATGTCGTGGGAACCTCTATCGCTTGAAAGTGAAAACCTCGACTCAGTGGTACCTAAGTATACGAACTTTTGATTGTTGAACAGTTTATGTACTCTGCAGACATGCTGAATAGGTCAAGGGCTGAACTCAAGAACAATTCAACCACATCACTTGTCGTGCGCTATTCAGCAATTAAATAGTCAAAGCCTTACTCTATCACTCCGGAAATACGCAAATATGGCAGTGTTGCTGAGGAGCTGTCCGTCGTACAAGTACTTTTGTTCAGAGGCTCAAGGCTAGCACGCCCTCCAAATCTACGCCAGGAAGTGGTTGACACAACAACGATGCGTAAAGACTGCTCACTCACTGAAATTTCATCCGTCAAATGTTCCAGCTTTATTTTTTAGAAGCGGTATGTGTTTTAAGCTACGAAGACAAAACTAAGAGAGACAAAATACAAAGCTTAATGAGGCGCAAAATGGTGGAAGTGTGGACTCGGTGACACTTCTGGAGCATTGCTCTGTCCTTGACTCTTTCTACGTGGAACGTTACGTCATTAACTACATGGAAAACGGTTTGCAGAAACAAAGAAATGGCAAATCAGTACTGCGGAAGTTCGCAAGGTGGAGGAAAGTACACGAAAGAAAAAATTAGCATCCACCCGAATTGTAGCACGAAGCTACAAAGGCTTCGTGCTTTGTAGCTTCGTGCTACAATTCGGGTCATCATCATCATCAGCAGCAGCAGCAGCAGCAGCATCAGCCTGGTTACGCTCACTGCAGGGCAAAGGCCTCTCCCATACTTCTCCAACTACCCCGGTCATGTACTAAGTGTGACTATGTTGTCCCTGCAAACTTCTTAATCTCATCCGCCCACCTAACTTTCTGCCGCCCCCTGCTACGCTTCCCTTCCCTTGGAATCCAGTCCGTAACCCTTAATGACAATCGGTTATCTTCCCTCCTCATTACATGTCCTGCCTATGCCCATTTTTTTTTTCTTGATTTCAACTAAGATGTCAATTACTCGCGTTTGTTCCCTCACCCAATCTGCTCTTTTCTTATCCCTTAACGTTACACCCATCATTCTTTCCATAGCTCGTTGCGTCGTCCTCAATTTAAGTAGAACCATTTTCGTAAGCCTCCAGGTTTCTGCCCCTTACGTGAGTACTGGTAAGACACAGCTGTTATATAGTTTTTTCTTGAGGGATAAATTTCGGGTAAATACCCCCAATTTCTCCCTTTCATGTACTTTCCTCCACCTTGCGGGCTTCCATAGTACCGATTTGCCCTATTCAGCGTCCCAGTGCCTTAAGTTGTCGATTAATTCGCCCTCGCCCTGCGATCGACAGACCTCCTGGTTAGCTCAGATGGCAGAGCGACCACCCCGGCAAAGGTGTTAGTCCCGGGTTTGAGTCCCGGACCGGGACGTATATTTCTTCAACTGCGAGGCTTTCTTTTTTCTTAGAAACCCGTATGGGTTTCATTAAGTAGCTTCGTGCTACAATTCGGGTGGATGCCAATTATCCCCTTTCGCATAAAGAAATATGTCTCACTGTCGCGCCTAGCGCTCTATGTTTTCGCAATGCCAAACTATAGTCCTCGGTTAAGCAAGCGCAAAGCCGCGCAAAGCCGCGCAAAGCCGCGCATCACCAGATTTGCCTTTTCAGTGTAACGCATGGCATTCCAATGCTTCTAGTGCTGGTATAATTGGATGTGAAGCGCGTGCAAAGTGATTCCGCGAACTGCCGCGCCGTACGAGTTCGAGTTGCATAACGTACTCCTACTATTCCGCCACTTCAATGCAACTGCCGTGGTGCAATTCTGAGAACAGCTGGCTTGGGTGGATGGATACAACTTTATTGAACTTCGTGCAAGGTTTCACGCGACCCGGGCTTAGGTCTCCCACGGGGAAACGCCAAGGCCCTGCTTCAACGCCGCCTCACGGGCTTGCTGGACTGCCCACGTTCGAATATAGAGGCCCGAGCTGCGCAGAGCGGCGGCCCACTTCGACGACAGGGTCTCCGGAGTAACACCTGTCTTGTGACCGAAAAATCAGAGTTCAAAGCCTGCCTCGGAGATAGAATTAAGGAATAATTTTTTTTCACGGGGCATTTTGTGATGACTGGAATAGTGGGAAAGACCTGTTTGTGATCTGCATAATGGCTGTGACCATAAATAAGGGTGAGAAACATTGAAATCTTTATGTACCATTCCAGCTTAATTCAGCGCTTGCGTTTAGCTTAAGCTTAATTGTAAGGGACCGTTTCGCGTTAGGTGTTTTAGAGAAGACTCAAAGCTACTTTATTGCATGCCACTACTTTAGGGAAGCCACGGGCCAATTCAAATGCGAATCGCACTTTCCAGCGTTACCTTTGTAGCCCTTCCGCTAGTTCTACAATTTTGTGGTGGGCATATCGTGCCAGACAGCATCTACGGCCTTTACAACACGCTGCTGGAGTGGAAGGTTCTCATGAAATATCAGTGCTACTACAAACGTGAAAGTAACCGCCAGATGTTGCAAATACTCGCGCGCACTGTCCGTTCACTGGCCTCAACCATGCGTCGAGCAGCGTGCAACATAATTAAGCTCCACCGAACCTGCAAACAGGTGAAATGTTGAAATAGCGTTAAGTGCACCCTCTGCACACTAGATGGCGGTTTCATTCTTCATGGCTACGGTAGAGGACTTTCTTGCCACAGCACTCTTATACCTATTTGCTCATCTATACAGCTGCAGACCGAGCGTGGCCACCCAAATAAGAACATCTGTATAACATAAAAGCTGCAAGCTCTCACTGCGAGTTAACCATATGTGAGGGCGCCAAAACAAACGTCGGAAACCACGCACTAAAAATAATAATAAAAATAATAATAAACTGAGCACGCAATATATGGCCTGCGTCATTGATTGAAATATATGGGCCCATAGGCCTGTCTACGTGACGTCATCGCTCAAAGCACGCAGGCCTTATTGGAGGCCTCATTCAAGACGCTAGTGCAAGCTTGTATGCATAAGGTTCCCACGCAGGGTCTTTTATATAAGAAATAATCAACGCTTTTCGTTTGCGATTAACGTCAAGCAGAAACACCAGGTTACCCAGAGCACAACGGTATACCAACGTTATGGTAAAGAGTTAACTCCAACACGAATTTTACTCTTTCAGTCATTACACAATGGTACGGCATGTGTGTGCGTGCGCCACCAACACGCACAGGTTCTCGTGCCTGCGTACCTCCTGGTGCACCGTTGTGGCCCGGACTCCAGAGCACAGAGTCCGGGCCACAACGTATAGGTCAGCATTTGCATCTACTTAGAGCTGTCGTATTGGCGGCGAGGAGTTACGGAGTCGCCATCTATCGGAAGCGCCTCGCTGGCGTATTATGAGGGATCACGTGGCGCGCTCCTCATAGGTTTTGCTGTCAGCGCTCACTGAAAACACCATGCGCGAGCTCTTCCGAACATTTCTGTAAGTACTTTCGAAACGAGAGAAGTTTATTACTGTCTAAATAATAATCTTGCACAAACTGAAAGCACACAATCGTTTACAGACGCTATTTCTTTACCAAATACGTACAGTGAACGCCACTGCGCGCGGTCGCCGCGATGGAGTCTCCCGAACCGGCTTCTTGCGTGAAGGTAGGTAAACGCTGAGAGCAAACTATGTGAAATATGTTCTTATAGTGTTTGTATAACTAAATGGAGTGTAATAGAACGAAGCCTCAATGCAGCGATCGCGCACAGATTCGCAGCGACCGACTGCGCGTCTGCATGCTTGTCCGCGCACTGTTTCGTTTTCACCGCGCGCGCGTTTTCGCACCGTGCCATGAGATTTAGGCAGCAGAATATGAGCACTTGACAGTATACAAGCAACCATTGTTGCGTGGGCGCTATCACAGCTGTTCAAAAATAATTTCATTGTAGAGACTTCGACGCCTACGGGGACTGTGATGTGCCGTCGCGACGATTCAATCTTTCTTTCTTCTAAATTCTTTGACCTTTCAATAGTATTTCTCGAGTTGCGTCGCACTGTATGTTTATCGGTGTTCTCAGCGTGCAATTTCCCGCTGCTCCTTTTTTGTAATTTAGCGCATTAATTCATAACACAAACATGACCATATGCCATGCTTTCCTTAAATGTGCTTCTTACCGCTGCCTTTCCACTCCACTGAACTTGCCAGTATCTATAGCATCGACAAGTTCATAGACCAAACCGTCACAACATTAGTCGAGCAGCGGACTCGGGCGAGCGTCTCAGTGCGCGTTTTCAGAACATCGCAGACCGGGCGCCGTAGCAGAAATCTTCCTCGCGTCTGTGCTTGCTGCATACCCGAGTTGTAGCCGATGACTGTTTGCCGGTTTTATGTTTCGCCAGCCAAGCTTCACGCAGCTTCTTGTCCTGCGGCTACGTGCGAATAAGGCTGACACCGGCCTCCGTTACGTGCGTCCGGCCCTGCAGCACCGAGCAGTAGCCTACCATGTTGCGCGCCTTCAAAGGCAGCCACTACCCATTGTAGTGCTTTCAAGCGTTGTAAAGGAGACACTCGAAGCGGGAAAATTTCGCCACTAAATGAGGACCGCAGCGTACGAGGGAATTTAAACTCGTTTTCAGCTCGCTTCGGCGCGCCCGAAGCAGCCGACGCGGCCGCTATGTCCACGTGATCCCTCCTAGCACGTCACGCCGACAGTGGCGCCAGCCTTTCCAGTGGTGGAGCTCGAGGCCAATACTAAAGCAGGGCATAAAATATGGCACAACGATAGTGGGGGAGCCGATGGAGCGGTGAATTCGCCACATTAACGGTTAAACGTTCTTCGGAGCCGTGTAGCGCATCTAATGACAGAGCCCAGCGGATACGTTGTGACTGAAATGTGCCGTTCTACGGGTCAGTGAGCAGGGGGAATCCAAGCGATGCAAAAGCGCGCAATCGGTGCGTTGCAGATCTCTCGACATGAACGTCGAGCATGTATGGAGAGCAGTCGCGACATCACGCTCGAGCAGCCCTGTTGGAGCGTTACGTCATACTGTCACTTGTAAGGCCCCGCGGGAATATGAATGAAACAGAATGTGATGGCCTCGTTACGGATCTCGCGCAATCTAGCAAAAAAAGAATATCTTTCAGCTCGCTGGGCCAACGCCGATTCTCATATCCAGATACTGGATTGAAACGCAGTGGTGCTCTCGTTGAAGAGACCGCTGAACCATGAGATCTCAGCGAAATCGTTTTAACTTAAACGAGAAAGTGTAAGCGTCGGTGATGGACGGCCAACCAAATTTGATTTACGCGTTCAAATCATAAAATAAATTTTATTAATAATGCAAGATTTTTAAACAACACTGAACACAAGGTTTACATATCCAAGATTACAACCAACAATTTGCAATGCCTACACCGCCTACTTGCTTAAGACTACGGATACACTACGGATACAAAAATTACCGCCTAAGCACCCGGTACAGCTGGTAAACCAGCGAATCTGAAATGTGCGGCCCCGGTGTTTGTCGCTGGGTTAATTCCGACGGTTTATTAAGCTCGCAATTATTGGTTATGTGTTGATGTTCCTTAACGATGTTACGCACACATTTGGCTTGGGTTGGTTACATTGTTTATTTGAAATGCCGCACATTGGGCTTCGCAGCATCATGGAGGGGTGCAATGAGCCGTTCATTGTCTTAATCAAGCGGGTTCATCAAAGTGTTTCTGAATTATGTTACGCATTTGTGTTTCGTAATGCGTTAATCATAGCGTTTATGACTTGGTTTTGCACTGTAGTTACCAAATGACACACCGGGGCCGCATATTTGATTTAAATAAAGACAGGGTCACATTTTTTAACCTATTGCGAAGTCGGAGAGAAACTGCTGCGAGCGCGAGCCCACTGCTGGTAGAGAAAAACGACGTTACTATCGGTGTAGCCAATGGCGCGCTACACCTTCCGTCCGAGGGCTTCTATGGTCGGACCGCGACCGTATCGCCAAGGCGTATACAGCTTCGCTGTAGAAGTTTTAAATGCATACGCATTTCTATGTCTATCCAACGAGTAATTTGTCCTTCCGTCAGGTAAGGCGAATGCAATGGCTCATACCCCCGTAAACAATCGCTCATACCCCCGCAGTAGGTTTTCTGTGGTAGGACCACGAGCGTTTCGCCTAGGCATATACAGCTGCGCTGTAAAAGTTTTGAATGAGGAAGCCTTTCTATGCCTACCCAACGAGAGACTTGTCCGCCCGTCATGTAAGGCGAATGTAATGGCTCATATCCCCGTAAACAACGGCTCATACCCCCTCAGTAAGGTTTCTGTGGTCGGACAACGAGCGTTTCGCCTAGGCATATACAGCTTCGCTGTAAAGGTTTTAAATGCGCAAGCATTGCTACGCCTACACAGCGAGAAATTTGTCCTTCCATCACGTAAGGTGAATGCAATGGCTCATATCCCCGTAAACAACGGCTCATACCCCCTCAGTAAGGTTTCTGTGGTCGGACAACGAGCGTTTCGCCTAGGCATATACAGCTTCGCTGTAAAGGTTTTAAATGCGCAAGCATTGCTACGCCTACACAGCGAGAAATTTGTCCTTCCATCACGTAAGGTGAATGCAATGGCTCATATCCCCGTAAACAACGGCTCATACCCCCTCAGTAAGGTTTCTGTGGTCGGACAACGAGCGTTTCGCCTAGGCATATACAGCTTCGCTGTAAAGGTTTTAAATGCGCAAGCATTGCTACGCCTACACAGCGAGAAATTTGTCCTTCCATCACGTAAGGTGAATGCAATGGCTCATATCCCCGTAAACAACGGCTCATACCCCCTCAGTAAGGTTTCTGTGGTCGGACAACGAGCGTTTCGCCTAGGCATATACAGCTTCGCTGTAAAGCGCAAGCATTGCTACGCCTACAGAGCGAGAAATTTGTCCTTCCATCACGTAAGGTGAATGCAATGGCTCATATCCCCGTAAACAACGGCTCATACCCCCGCAGTAGGGTTTCTGTGGTCGGACCACGAGCGTTTCGCCCAGGCATGTACAGCTTCGCTGTAGAAGAGCAAGCAGTTAATTCCATGCTGAATGCGAAACACGTAAAGGTTGTCATTATGGGTGCTCGAATAATGAAATTTTTGAAATATTCGGATATATCCTAAAGCACGAAATATATGGAGGACTATCCGATTCCTGTTCGAAATTTCGCACACCCTTGGTTGTCATATATACAGCCAGAACCCCATAATTCAACAACAGAGTTAAATTGAATTGAATGATGGGGTTTTACATGCCAAAACCACGATGTGATTATAAGGCACGCCGTAGTGGGGAACTCCGGAATAATATGGGCCACCTGGGTTTCTTTAACGTGCACCGAAATCTAAGCACACAAGTGTTTTCGCATTTCGCCCCATCTAAATGCGGCCGCCATGGCAGGGATTCGATACCGCGACCTCGTGGTTAGCAGCCCAACACCATAGCCACTAAGCGACCATGGCGGGTCAAAAGCAGAGTTGCTATAGTGGTTAGCAGTACAATAACACTTCGATGAAAAAGCCAAGGCAAACGAGTAATAGGGAAAAATTAGCTTGGTTTAATTTAGTAATAAGTGTATTCTTGTGCTAACAATTCACATAATATTAAAGAGCAGACGATAAATCACTTTCAGTTCACAAAAAGCCAACAAACTTATTTTAAAATGCATGAATAGTCCACAATTTAATTTGTATGCTCAAAAACGAAACAAGGAACAGAATCAGCTTTGATGCTCTAAATATAACTGAGAGGCCACATTAATACAAGAAAATTTTTGACTCTTCTTAAAACGCTCAATCTACTAAACATTTTCTTGCGGAGCATTCTTTACCTCATTCTTGGCACTTTGCGGTAGGTATGTTGGTAGGTTCTCGTCTTGGGTCGTTTCAATAAAAAGGAAATCATTTGTAATCGATGGTGGAATAGAACCTCTGCCGGGCAGTACTGCGAACCGGCATTCTGATCACCAGGCCACGATCGCTCTCTGATTTTTTTTTTTTTTTCGTCGTCGTGCTGCTGTCGTTACGCACACGTTCGCTTGCAGCCCCCCCACACACAGCTGCTCAATTTATACAAACACGTTGGTTCATCTGATAAGAGTTTGCGGAACCCCAAACAACGCTGAATAACCATGATATAACTGCAAAATTATTCGCATAACAATGATTCCCACAATGCATGAGATGTGCACAATTTTATTTACTTCAAAAATGGACCTACCTGTATTCGGAAGGAGAGCAGATATTAGGCGGGTTGCCAACCTAACCGGACACCAATCCTGTTAGTTTTAGTGCCCGTTAATAATTGATCAGTCCCTTAACAATAATCACATTACATACCTTATACAACAGTGTCCATACCGAAGAGTTAGGTAACCCTCGGCAGACACAATGCACGGCGATCTTAGCACAACAGCATTGCAATCTAATTTGCTAAATACACAATGCTTCATCCAGTTTACGAGCATTCGCTGTCCTTCTTCGGCAAAATACGCGCAGCTCCACTCGTGTTCTCCCCTACGCAGTATATATACTCGTTTCTCGTCTCTGCGCTCTCGCCCTGTGGCCCTCATTATCCGCCGACGCGGGCAACCCTACGGGAACATCGTCCTTGGCGCTAGAAGTCGTTGCTCGGCCTGTTGCACACTGGGTACGTGCCACGTTGTGCGGGGCCATTCGGGGCTGAATCTCGAAGCAAAAGGGCGCATTCTCTGCTGATTGTGTTTGCACATGGCCCACGCCGCGGCAGTGCTTCGGCGTCAATAGACTGCGCCGGCTTCCTCCGGAGGGGAAGATGCGCACACACAACAGCGACTAGGGCGATCGAGAGGCCGGTGAAACAGGCTGTTGTATGCGGGCAATGGCGGTTGTGACAATAGAAGGCTCATAGAGAGCCGCCGCCGCGGAAAAAGAGATCGAGCTGGGGCAGCGGAGCGAGCTTGTGTGCGCCCGATCGTGCCTTTATCTGCGCGGTGTTTGATCGGACGCGAGAGCAACACCGTACTGAGAGGATAGATTCGCAGGTCGTGCCTCGCACAGCCCTGCACACCCCCAACTGCCTCCTATATACTACTTCACCGCCAGCCGTCTGTCCGCTTTACTCCGCGATTGCCCTTTGCGAGGCTGGCCATAAGGCACCGAGAGGACACAGGAGTCGTGTCCACTCGGCCGGGCTTTGACAATATCGTCGCGATGCCGGGGTCATTCGGCCGCGCATACAGATATACGGAACGTCAGATGCGGGCAGTGAGTCGTGCTGGAAAAACTGCGCAGCAGGAGCCCTTGACGATTTATGAGGCCGCCCGCTCCTCTATAGTTCTATATTACAGGGTGATTGTGCTACTTGAAAAACCGAGATGAAACCCGATGTTTTCGCTATATCCCCTTCAAGGAACCAGCGTTTACAGGAGCACCAACGTCGCAGACAACGCCTGATGACAGCTAGTCAGGATACATGGCGCTACGACGGAAATGAAAGCAAGGCTTTATTAACATTTCTAGCTCGAAGCGTCCTGCCAGAGAGTTCATAAGCTGGACCGTATACTTTCAGTGAACAAGCGTCATGCGCAGAGCACTTGGGAGTTGTGATAACCGTTCAGCTCGACCGACATGGCATACCTGTGACCAACCAAACATCTTCAGCTTTCATTCAAGTCATCATTTTTCATATCCGATGGTCAATCCTTACTAATAGGCCGAGTACTCCTTAGCCCCTTGTGCAAACATTTCTCTCTTTTTCTTCAACTATATATAGGGCCGGACAGCTTTCACACAAGTTTTCACAGTTTGCAACGCTCTCTGGGGATAGGGAAATAAGGACTGGGCGATGTCAGATGCGGCTTGCTCGTTAAAGGGACGTGGAAAACAAACCTCAGGTTCAGCTGGATTAGTAAATTTTAAGATTAGTACATTTGTTTAAGAGTGTACACTGTAAAAACGTTTACACCCTCTGGGGCATACACTCTTTGACAAATGTACACCCCTTGGGGTGTACATTTGCCACACAACAATAATCGTCCTCTGCCTTGCTTGCGTTTCCTTCGTTGAAAACGCTGCACTCGCTACTTTCCTGTCGATAATGCTCTGTCAAGCCGATAACGCGCATGTCGTTCGCGACTTAGAAGTACCTGGCTCGCAGCATCAAAGAAAAGAAAAGCGTGCAAGACATGACGATTATTGTTGTGTGGCAAGATACGACCCAAAGGGTCGTATCTTTAAGAGTGTATTTCATGCCCAAAACAATAATGGTCATCTGTCTTGCGTTTCCTTTTTTTGAAAACTCTGCGCTCGCTACTCTCCGGTCAATAATGCTATGTCACTCTTATAGCGCGCATGCCGTTCATGGCCTAAGTGTAGCGGGCGCGCAGCGTTAAAGGAAAGGATGCCACGCAAGGTACTGTGACGATTACTGTTTGGGGAAGAGGCCGAAAGGGAGAAACGCTTCTTCCAGTGTATATTGTCACGTAGCAGTGACAGTGAAGGCGGGAAAAATGTGATTGTTTCCTTATTTTTTCTACCTTCATTGTTATCCTCTAACCCTGTCCTTTTATTACTCTTCTCGCGCCCATTTCATTGCTGACCGCTGTTCAGATGTCACCATAATGTGCTAGACTGTCACAGTGCGGTCAGCAGTAATTTCCTTTCCTTCCTTTTCCTTTATTTATTTATTTGAATAAACCACTTACATCTACTTCGTTGCGTTCACGCCGGTGTCGGAGGCCATATGGTCGCACCATATCATTTGTTAGAGCCCCTTTACATACAGCGCCCGCGTCGGGCGACCGATTTCACCGCCCCTGCTTTACTTGACGGTAGACAGCTACCCCTTGCAGCTCCCGCATCTCACACAAGCTTCCGTCGATATCACTTACGGTGCTGTTCTTGACAGCGCTTCTGTCATGTCTAGATATACCGATAAACAAATATGGTTGGTCCAGATTCAGGGGCATCGGTCAAGATCAAGCCCGCGGCAATCTACTAGACCATGCACAGCCGTCGCACGATACCCGCAATGAGAGTTGCATTCAACGTCAAGTACGATGTACCTTACGGTTTCTGTCTCTCCTAACAATGCCAGCACGCTCGCACAAGTTGTCACATTCTACTCGGAGCGGCGCTGTCGGTCGCGCGCCCGCCCGGGCCGCTGTGTATTGAAAGCCATCTGTGACGTGTACAGGGTCCGCCGCACGCTGTGTTTTCGCTTAGTTCACCTTAATGCGGGCGGCAACACGAAGGTTAATTCGCTCGCTGCTGCTGCCGCGCTTACTCATTCCAGCGTTTTGACAGGGAGTTTCCGCTGTCATCGAGTGAGATGTGTTCATGTTCGCGCGTGCGCGCGTGACACCATGCTTGTTAATTTAGTTAGTATGCCTATGTTTAAACTTTATACTGCCGATAACACTGCTATCCTTACTTAGTATGGCTGTCCACTAGCTTGCTATCGCCATCGATGGTTCGCATTTCGGGCGAAACTGCGACTACTTTTTTTCTTCTTTTTTAAGGAGGTATACTGACGGTTGCTGACAGGCCGGAAATTGATTCCACTCTCGTGACGAGAGAAACAATCTTCCATTTCCTAAACGAATCTCATCAGAGGAGCCAGCCTTATCAGTTACGTTGAGGAGTCCTCCGACTGAGGCAGTTACTGCGCTCCTCCACGCATCATCAAATAAAAACGTTGGAACGTCGTGAAAACCTAAAGAACGACGATTGCGCTTCATAAGAAGACAGAGAAGACGGCAGTAAAAAAAGAGAAAGAAAGAAAGAAATAGAAAGAAAGAAAGGAAGAAAGAAAGAAAGAAAGAAAGAAAGAAAGAAAGAAAGGAAGAAAGAAAGAAAGAAAGAAAGAAAGAAAGAAAGAAAAGCTCTACGTAGTGGTCGGAAATCAGAACGAATGTCAGTCTAAGTTACCGCATCGTATTATGTCCGTCCTCAGTCACAAGGAAGGTCCTTAAAGAAGCATGGTTGACACTACATTCGGGGCGTCACGGGGTTCATCTGTGATCAAGGGACTAAAGTAGGACTGAAGCACGCAGATAATTCTCAAATGTAGCACATGAGAAGGGTGCAAGAATAAGAAGAGACGTCTTAAGGATCGCCCTCTTCGGAACTTTGTCACTCACACGTACTAAAACGGAAATTATATCCCCTTGCGACGAAGACTGCGCGCTTCACACTCCTTGAGGAGTGCGTCACTTCGGAGGCATTTCAGCCGTCCATCTCTGAATCAGATAGTTATACGCCGAGGTGATATCGATCCTGAAACCATTATCCAGCCTTTGAGAGACGCCAGGAAAGCTCTACTATACCTGACAGCCGCCCTTGATGTCGAAGTAGAATCAACTTAGTATTTTTTTTAATAGCCGTAAAAGTGGAAACTGGCGAAACACTTCACTGTGTTATGTTTTCCGTCGGGAGTACATGCGGCTAATACTTTCCGATATTAGAACTAGAACTGCCACACTGGCTGGGAATACTACTCTATTTGGGTCTTTGGGAGACAGTAAAGGAAAATACGACAGTTAGGGCTGATAGTCTTCGAAACAATATTTTCGTTAATTTCGCGGTAATTGGTTGAATTACAAAAAGATATATATACAACTTCCTTTGTTTTTTATTTCACGCCTAAATCCCAATGCTGGTACGTCAGTAACAGATTACTTTTCTGTATTTGGGCTATTATGGCTCAGTAAATGTTTCTTTAACTACTTGTTGAGTTCATTGTTTGTTCCTTTTAGAATACAGTCTAGTTTACCTTTACCGACAAAAAAAGTGCGCAGCTTGCATAGGTGGTGCAAGGCTGGAGTCATCAGCGGAGCTTGTGATCACCTAGCTTTTACGTGGCTTGCCCAAGTTGTTTGTAGGTTCTGAGAGGTTATGCTAGGTTTTGCTTAGTTGTTGGTAGGCTTGGCTAAGTCGTTTCTAGGTTTTGCGACGTTATGGTAAGCTTGGCAAAGTTGTTTCTAGGTTTTGCGAGGCTATGCTAGGTTTTGCTAAGTTGTTGTCTCGGCGGGCTTGACGCTGGAAGTTTTCGAGCAGTCGCAGGCCGGGATCGCTTTCTTGGCGACGTCGAGCGCTCAGGCGCCGACACTCGCGTTCCCTGGACTGAAACTCGGGATCCTAGACTCGGTGTCGCCTCGTCTCAGTCGCAGCTTCGGCGCGGTGTTCCGGATCAGCTCGGCGGCGACTCAGTGCTTCTCTCTTGGCAGTACGGCGCTCTTCCTGGTAAGCCGCTTCTTCTCAAGAGGAAGCTCGGGCCCAACTCCAACGCGGCCTATTCAAATAGATGTAAAACGCAAAAAAGTTTTTTTTGTGAGATAGCCCCTGCACCGATTTTAATGACATTTATTGCATTTGAGAGAGAAAGTTAAATTCTAGTGACTGTTGGAAGCGGGATTTCCGTTTAGGGCCTGAATTTGGTTAAATGGATTTTCAAAATTCGCAAGTTTGAAAACATAGAAGCACGAAGTTTATAAATCAATAGCTCTGCATCAAGAACAGATATCGCGGTTCTGTAAGCGGCATATGTCATTGAAAGTGGACAAATTTCATATGTCATTGTATATCTTACGTGAATTTGTTACGTTGTGTACAAGGGTTCTCTGCAAAAGCTGTATTTTCATCTTACTGAATTTTTTTTTAGATTCATTTGTATCATATCAGTTTTGCCCGCTTTAGATATACTATTAGATGCGATTTACAGAATTGATGAGTTGTAAACCTGATAGTCTCGTTTGATGATAATTTGCGATTTTTGCCAATTTTTAGTAAAACATTGACGACCTAAATGAAAAATTTGAAACAAACAGTCCCTAGATTTTAAGTTCTTCTAAATGCAACAAACCTCGCCAAATTTGGTGCAGTGGTTGACAAGAAATACGAACTCTCCTTTTAGATGTATTTAGATAGAAGCACCCGAGCTAAAGCCTGATCTTAAAGGGACCCTGAAACGCTTTTGACGATTTTCTACAAACGTACTGAGTCGTTAGAGTAGGTCCTTCTGATCATTAATTGACACATCTAAGTGCTCCGCGTAAAGCGTGTAATTTATTATAAGGTTTTAAATATGCACATCGCTGTCGATCACAGCACACTGCTCGGCGAAATTTTAAGCCGCCCCTACCCATATGACGGAAATCACCCATATGACGTCAGTGGGGCGAGCTATCCGATTGGCTGACCAGGGCGCGTGATCGATAATTTTTCCAAATTTATGGTAAACAAATGATGTTTGTAATAGTTGGAATGTTAGTTAATTTGTTTTTATAAAAAGAAAGTAACATAAAGAGAATGCACAAGAACAATTTTTCAGTACGCTTAAGCACTTCCGGCGCACAGCAAGTGTCGTCTGCTTGTGTTACAACGTGCTCCGTCTTTGACGAGAGCTCCGCCGTCAGTGTCGGTCTGTCTTTTCGCGAGCGCTATGATTCGACTTTGTTGCGTTGTGGACTGCAAATGTAGCGACTTGCACTATGTCAAGCTGCGACGTCGTGTCCCTCTGCAAGCCAGTAGACGAGCGGACTGGCTGCAGCGCTTTGGACTGCCGCTATCCGATGGGCGCCAGGATTTGCGCGATTGCGGCCGCCACTTTACACAGGAAGATTACAATAGCGTTTCGCGAGTCCGGTATTAGGGTAACCGCAAGCGCAAGGGGACAGGGCCTGGCCGTGTCCCCTTGCGTGTCGTTTCAGGGGATGAACAGAAGCGCAAATGTGAATGGTCTGCACGGTGCAGCCACCTGGTGGCATAGAGCTCAACTCTGAACATCTCCTGTGGCGTGGAAACGCCTGCCCTGAGTCAAAAGGGATCAGGACCACTTACTCACTGAACCACACACAGTAGCAGTTGCAAAATGTATTCTTCTTTGCTGCTGGTGTAAATTTTTCGCAGGAGTGTAATCGTTAACACGTTTTTGTAAATGTTTAAAATGTTTTACACTTGGTTAGAGTAATATTAGCTCTTTCTTTGGCTGGTTAAGCTCTGCGCCAACGGGTGGCTGGACCGTGGAAACCGATCAGGCAGCTCGCGTACGTCTACGCTTAAGTTCCTTCATCAGCTTGAGTTTATGCCTCCACCGTTCTGTCGAAACGTTCTGCTAGCTTGTGATTACCGGAATACCAGACACGTTCGGCGCTACGACAGAATGCTCGCAACGCACGCTGCTTCGATAGCTCTCGTTTGGGGCATGACGGCCAAGCCGCAAGCGGAGACGTTTCGCGCGGGCGGGGGCGGGCTCCAAAACAACCGGAAGTGGACGATGTGACGTCGCATCGTGACGCAGAACCAGTGAGGGCGGAGCTTAGCCCCGATCGCTAGGCGAACAAGTTGAGGAGGAAAAGCATGGCTAGGGAGGAGGGGAACTTGTAATCTCTTGTAGCTCCATTAATACTTAGCGCTTCACTTAAATTATGGTGCGAATGTTCTACTTAAGCTGTACCCTACGCGTCTACAAAATTTGTCCGAACCGTTTCAGGGGCCCTTTAAGTCTTCCCACTGCGACAGCACGTACGCACGGAGTAGAGGAGGCGAAAGGTGTGTCGCCGCGCCGGCTGTTCCGAGGTTTTACTCGCCTGTGACGTCACGACTCCGCCCTACGCGTGTGGGATGGGAGGAGGTTATGTAGCTTGGTGCTCTCGAAGATGGTTGCTAGGCAACGCGAGGCGGCGCACAGCTGGGCTGAGTTTTCTGGTAACGCTTCACGGCGGAACTAAAAGCTTAAACAGCTCCGCTATTATAGATTAACTAGGCCCGAGCACACGATGTCGAAATCCGTGACGTCATGGCGGGTAGCTGCGGGAGCTTCAGGGAGACGTCGCCACCACTATTTTGTTCTTACGTCTTTTCTGACTTACGAAGCTTCTTCTCACGCTAAGTGTGGCTTTGTTGCTACTGTAGAAAGGTAATTTACTAATGCAGCTCAAATTATTTTCCCTTTTAACCATCGCACTTTGCCGCGCGTACATTTCTTGTCTTCTCTTACCCAGAAGTAAACAAAATGTTTTTCGTACCCAGTCGCAGCTTACATGCGCATATATATATATACAGGGTGTTTCAGCGAACACTTTCAAAAAAACTTTAAAGGTTGCCTGTGGCAGATATCACAACTCTAGTTCATGAGCTGGTCTACTCGAAGCAGCGGACAATACTTGCACAAAGAATTGAGATCCAAAATCGACTAATTAATAAAAATCAACTAATTCAGTTTTTAACTAATTACATTATGGCCCATACAGCAATTTACAAATTCTAGCCGTGGAGTTCGCAAGGCGGATCCCCTTGGAACGAATTTTCAAGATGACATCAGTTTCGAGATATAAATTCCCGATGTTTGCGGAGAAATGCATTGGCGTTCCAGTTAATTTGTTAAGAAAATGTCGTTTCATGCACTGAAGTACACAAGTAACTGGAACGCCAATGCATTTCTCCGCAAAGTTCGGGAATTTATATCTTGAAACTGGTGTCCGAGAATTTGTTCCAAGTGGATTCACCTTGCGAAATCCACTGCTAGAATTTATAAATTTCAATATGGGTCACGAGATAATTATCTGAAATGTTAATTAGTGAATTCTCGTTAATTAGTCGATTTCGCATTTAAATTTTTGTGCAAGTACTGTCCGCCGTTTCAAGTAGACCGTCTCATAAACTAGAATTGAGCTATCCTGCCACAGACAACCTCTAAAATATTTTGAAAGCGTTCTCTGAAACATCCTGTATATATATATATATCTATATATATATATATATATAAATATACATACATATATTGAAGAAGGTCGATCAACACCGAAAACCCAAAGCTAAGCACGAACTTATTGGTCATATCTTTTACTCTCTCTCTCCCTCCCTCCCTCTCTCTCTCTCTCTCTCTCTATATATATATATATATATATATATATATATATATATATATATATATATATATATATATATATATTGTGTGTGTCTGCTGACTGCGCTACTTCATTTTTCTTCTTCAACCTATACGAAGCTCAGTCTCCTTGCGAATATTCTAGTTAGTACACTGCTTTCGAAAAAATACAGGCCCTCAAAAATACAAAACGCTTACGGGTCACCGTTGAATTTTCCCGAGCTGGTCTCGGCATATCCCCCAAACCACAGTATAAAAACCATATCCAAACAAATTTCTGCTGATTCCCTTAGCCTTCCCCAGAGCAGGCCGCTTCTCCAGGGCTTACTTTATTGGCTTTGCTCGTTACAGGGTCTCAATACAAGTGGCGAGTCGTACAAATGAACGAGGCCAATAAGGCGTAATCGGATACGACGCCAACGGACGCAACAGTGGTCGCCCGAAGCGAAACAACGAGTTAAAGAAAGCAAGCGCTAGAGGCCGGGCCCTTGTATAGCCATGTGTAGGAGAGGATGGACCCCGGCAATCAGCGACAGGTATACGTGCGCAACTGAGGGAAGACCGGAGAAAAGAAGCTTGATCCAATTACAAGGACGTTGGAGGAAATCCACCCGAGCAGGCTGCAGAACGGCGCGCGTCCTGGAGAGCGGCGGCTCGGTGCAGCTGCTACAATGCGAGTTGATGCTCTCGGAGGAATAACATTGTAATTAACTCACCATGGATTAAGGTGCGACCTGCCAGCCTGCACAGACGCTGGTCCACCGCGCGTGGTTTCGGGTGCCTATTAATGAATTGAAACGCCGCCCGCTCAACCTTGTTTCGAGAATCCCCCGTGGGCTTATATAGTATATGGCGAGCGAGTGCGAGGAAGATGAGGCGCGAACCCTAGCGTGAGGGGGAAAAGGGAGACGGATAGGGGGAAGTTGACTTTGTTAAAAGGCCGCTGAACGCTAACTACTCGAAGCCCTCACTATACACAGGGAAGTAAGAGCTGGCATTGAAGAGCGACGGACCTCTTCGATTTCTATCACCCGCTGCAGATAACAATATCGCAAGTTTGTGTCCCGAAGGCGGCGGTAGAGTTCACAGAGCAACGGAATGACGAGAGGTGAGCGGGGATTAGAAGGGCGACGTGGTTATGATTAGAGAGGGAGATAAATTAATGAAAGGCAGGGAAGTCAGCCAGGACTGAGCCGGTTGACTACACTGTACTGGGGAAGGTGAAGATTCAAAGGCAATAAAGTGTACATGTCGCCAACGTAGTGAAAACTTTGAATGCTGTATCACAGATAGTCGCTCAGTCCTGCTGCCTTCATTATTCGCATCAGCGCTCTCGTGGCCTTCTGCTGTGATATGCAAGACGAAGGCCCCAAGATCTTGTTCAACGAGAAAGGTAAACGTAAAGGATAACCAGCCTGCCGAGAAAGAAGTATGTCGTAAAAAGCTGAAATCATGCGACCAAAATACGCAGCTATATACAGGATGTTCAAAATTAAGCTTTATGATTTTCTTAAAATTAGGCACTGGGAGGCACGCGAAGACCACCTGTGCAAACAAGTTATGTGGCCAAGGAAACACAAAGTGAGATGATAATTATCGCTGTCAGCAGCCCAATTAAATAAAATTGAATAATTCTTTTTTTTCTTGACTGCAGTAAGTGGGTATGTTTTATTGAAAAGGTAGAGGCAGTCGTCTTTCTACACAGTACCAGTTGGAAGAATTCTTCTAGCATGTCTGTGCTCCGAGATATCCGACTCCATATTTTAATTGTCGTTCGCATGATTACGCATGCTAGAGAGTTAGGATTGGCGCAAAGCTCCTCCTTGATGTCACGCGGTTGTTGCGTGCGGCGTTCAGTATGACAATGGGGCGGAGGCATAGGCAAAGATGATAACTGTCCACCTTCCCCTCTCGGCTGGCTAAATAAAAAATCGAAGAACCCGGAACCGCTGTCGTAACACGCGACCGCGCAGCCTGTACCGATGGCGGCAGCTGCCATGCCGAGATAATGGCGCGTGCGGAGAAGCCGGAGGGCAGTGCGCGTGCGTAATGGTGAATAGACGAGCGCGCATGGTCCTTGTTTGGGCTACGCAAATGAAGTCTGTGCTGATTTCCAAGTATTGCAAGTTTTATTGAAATCAAGAGCAACAGCTGCACGGCATACCGCGCTGTCATATCTTGATTTCGCCACCCGAGAGGGGAAGGGGAACAGTTATCATCTTTTCCTATGTATCCGCCCCGTTGTCAGTCTAAACGTCGCATGCAAAAGACGCGTCACATCAGGGAGGAGCTTTGCGCCGATCCTCAATCTTTCGCATACGTAATCATGCGAACGACAATTAAAATTTGGAGTCGGATATCTCAGAGCACAGGCACGATAGAATTCTTCCAACTGATACTGCTTAGAAATACGACTGCCTTGAATTTTCCGATACGAATATACTCACTAACTGCAGTCAACAAAAAGTTCATTATTTAATTTTAGTTAATTGGGCTGCTGACAGCGATAATTACCATCTCACTTTGTGTCTCTCTGGCCACATAACTTATTTGCAGAGGTAGTGTTCGCGTGCCTCCCAGTGCCTAATTAAAAAAAAAACCATAAAGCTTAATTTTGAACACCCGGTATATACGCTCATACGCCGCCTTCCATACCATCATAGTCAGTTTTTTCTTTCTTTTTGTTATTACTGAGATCAAAATGACTACGAATACTACGCAGCTTTATTCACGGTACTTCTCCGTTGCATAATAATCTGGCACAATGCTCTAGCGCTCGACACGTGCTCGAGACTGAGCAGCCGATGCCCTGACGTACATAGAATCGCCCTCTTGAATAGCTGACGTCAACTGTCACTTCCGCACTAGTACCACGACATTGTGAGACAGAGACTATATCTAAGTGATGTCGCCAACAAAACTGACGAAATAGACACCCAAGAAGAGAATGAAGACAAACCTAACCCGGAACAAGCAAGCCGGGCCCCGAGCAACAACTATATAAGTATACGGCTCTGCGGCTCAGACAGGAAAGCCGCAGGCTTTACGTAATATAGGCGAAGTGGGAGAAGATGCAATCGAATTGGAACCATGGGATGTCCTTCCGGCCACAGTCTTTATAGCTCGTAATGAGAGAGCGCTGCCGTTCCCCCGGACGAAGCCATCACTGGCGTCCTCTTGTCACGCATAGAGCTTGGATGGCTCAACAAGTCACACATGTCCCGTAAGTATTGCGTCTTTACTTTCTTTAACCTTTAATTTCGTTCTTCTTTCTGACATCGTCGCTGTCTCTAAGGCTCGTGAGCGTGATCTGCCACTGCACCATAGCAAGTTCTAGCGAAGGTGCCTTACGAAAGAGTAATAATGCACAGCTTCGCATCCAGTTCCTCAGCCCCTTGAGGAACGACGTAACTCTAGGCACGTACAGTTTGCGAGTAAAAGTGTACGGAACTTAACGCGAAAAAAAAAAGGAATTTGTTACTACAGCAAGTGTGCTGTGTAAAATAGAGAACTGCACAGTGCGAACTTACATCAAGTCGAGTCTGCATTATTATACTGAAGAGAAAATTACCCGACTCTATCCCGAAGTTACAAAGGAAATCCATACGGGTTTCTCAGACAAGATGTTCCGCATATGAAATAAAATTATGCAGATCCATCGCACATATTCGAAACTATTTGATGCGAAGCTTTCGTGAAGGACTTAATTCAGTGCTATAAAACTCTTGTCTTCTGCAAAGCGTTTTGAATCATAGCGATTGCGTGACTGCCCGACAAGACGGCAATACGCGGAGATCCTCACTACGCAAACCACGGATTACACCGTCTGCATGGCCGGGCGCCCCACTTTGCCATGATATTGTCTCTAGGGTCGACACCTTAACTATATCACACTATTTCCAGTATCGGCTCACCTTATTCGGCGAGAAACCCGGAAAAGAAAACATGTAAAGCTTCGTTTTATTGAAGTACGACCTTGAAGGCGTGAGAAAGGTTCTTTACAGCACGTTCCAGAAGGTCCCGCTCTGCGAATGCTCCGCCAAGCTAATTGCCGCCTAGCAACGGATGCCAACCTCTTCCGCATATCGGTACTTCATTTTTCCCTTTGGCTTCCGCAGTACTTTTTTCCTTCCTATTCTTCGATCACCACAAGGAACGGGTGGTTCGTGCCAAGGAAAGCAGAGTGAGCCGGACGGGCGGTTAGGTAGATGCCGCTTGAGCCACCGGATGGTTTCTTTTCTAATGTCACAGAGTATCACATTATCACTGCACCGAAAGGACGCATCAATAGCCTTATTAGATTTGCGCATGAAAGTGGTCTAGGGCATGACGGCAAAACCACTTCCTTGTCAGAAATGAGTAAAGATAGGGGGTTGCTTCGCAAAAAGGCTACTGTGCAAGCCAGACGAGTGGCAGGTAGCAAAAAGCACTTTATTCAGAAACGCAGCCGAGTATATAAGGAGCATTGCGATAAGCAGTGGGCGTGTTGCACATGCGCACTGGTTGACTTCCAGGCATGATATTGCGCTCCAGTGCATCCTCCCTTCTTTGGGAAAAAAAGAAAGAAAAACATTGATGAACATTTTCATTTGCAAAGAAGGATTGCTTTGCTATTTACGTTCTGGTAGTGGATAACGTTGCGGCTCTTGGAGTACCCGTTCACTTCTTCGCAGTGGGGCTTGAATTGCGTCTGCTGGGGTACTTGGCGCATCCTGTCTTGGGGTTTCTGCTTGTGACTTATCAGGCTGAGCAGCATCTGTGGCCCTGAGATGCTCTTTCGCACGGCGTAACTGCTGTCCACTGTCTGTAGCCACTACATAGGATCGCGGTGGCCCTGCAGGACCAACTACCATGGCCGGGGCCCACGTTTTGCAGTGTGTGTCCTATAAGGATACTGTTTCCGCTATGAAGGTCAGGCAAAGACCGTGTCGTTCTGTTGTAGTAGGAACGCTGTTTATGTCTTATTTCTTGTAGTCGCTGACGAACTGCTTCCGTAAGTATCGTATTGGGCTCCAGGTGACAGTTAAGAACCGGAAGTTGCCTTCTGGTGTAATGCCCTATGAACCCTTGAGCTGGCGACTGTAACTGTTCGTCCTTTGGAGTGTTCCTCCATTCCGACAACGCACTGTAAAATTCAACGGTGGAAAACTGGCATTTGTTTAGCAGATGTTTAGCTTCCTGAACGGCACGTTCTGCCAAGCAGTTGGCGCGCGGGTCGTACGGGCTAGAAGTGGTGTGGCTGATATTAAATGGACTTGTGAATGCTTGGAAAGTTGCACTGTTGAAAGGAGGGCCGTTGATTACAGCAGCAGCGGTTGTCCGATTAAGCTTGCGAACCTCGAATAAAACGAGTAAGAATCTACCACTATGAGATAATTGAATTATCTAATTGAATTACCTCACCACAAATTTGAGGCCTTGGCTAACACTTTTATTTATTTATTTTATTTATACATACTGCAACCCTAAGAGTGTTATCGCAGGAGTGGAGTACCAAATGTAGGGTGCCACACACACAGCAAAAGGGGGCACACAAGTCAAAGGTACAAGGCACACAGCAAACCACTAGTGAACGAAATATGAAAAAGAAAGAAAAATGGTCTCAATACATACATATATGCATATAAACATGGTATATAATACATGGTCTTAGGAATCGTGGCAATGAACCAGTGATTGCTTTAACAAAATTAACAGGTGTCAGTTTTCACATGTTAGGGGGAATTCAATGGATCGGGGAAAAAAACTATATTTGAATTTGTCAGTGCAGGCGTACAGGGGTGTTATATTTAGTGGGTGAAAATTCCTTGTGTTAGACGCTTTAGCAAACTTAATGTATTCCAAGGATGAGCAACGTTCAGAGTTAACAGGGGTGTAAAACAGTTTAAGACTTTCTACTACATTATGCCGCTCTACTAGCGAAGAGAGGTTAAAGCAGGGAAGGTTAGAAGAGGGGGAGAAGTCCTTGTTGTAACGCCGGTATATAAATCGAATAGCTTTTTTGGACGGATTCAAGCTTTTTTTATGTCGGATTTCAGATATGGATTCCAAATAGCACACCCGTAATCCAAGATGAGCCGCACTAAGGTTTTATAAGTGAGCAATTCGTTCCTGTACGGGAAGGTTCACACATTTACACAATTCAGCGTGTGCAATATGGGCGCGCTGCTCACTCTTTTTGGGCAGGTAAGCACAAAAACACATTAGCGTTGGCTGCCACAGATGATCGGTGTGCTGGTCCATGGCTCTGGAGGTCTGTCGCCAGCGTGCCACATTTCTATAGGCATTAGCGGGACTCTCCACACGCAGGACAAGGAGCTCGCGGTACAACCTTGCACAACCTAGTTCCATGGTTAAGGGAATGCAGGAGCCCGCGAAGAGGGCCAACGTCAGGGGGCAGTTGCTTGTGGCGGATGCAGAATCCTAAAGTCCGAGCACGGCACACTGAAGATGCGACGAAAGTGGCAATCAGACTAAGGTCTGACGTGAAGAGAAAGGAGCCCGATGTATTAGAACTGTGATTCCCAAGAGTACATTTCTAGTACATCGTGCTGCTTTCTTGTTCCATAATCTCAGGAGAGTCGGTCGGCATGCTGGTGTTGATATCGTACTTTCGGCGCCAGATAAGCTGTCGCACTTATGCAGACAGGTTAACTGCGATCTAAAAAAAAACATCGCGTGACTGCTACATTTATACGGGGAGGGATTACCAGCGAAGCTGTTTATAGGCTGCACACATTATGAAATAACTTTTTTTTTTCATACGGCACCACACTACACCGACACAAGCCCCGCCGCGGTCACCGCCCCTCCCATGCATCTGCCGCAACCGCTGCTGCAGCCGCGCCGGAACCTCCGACGGCTGTGACGTTATAACCACAGAAGCACAGGCTACGTGCACCGGTGCCGTCGTCACACTCTTTCCCCCTCTCATTATTCGCCAAACAGGATTTCCAACAAATAGAGCACATGAACTTTAATACAAAAGTGGGGGAAAAGCAGGCTGGTGAACAAGCAAATGGCAACTACTGCGTCGATTCTATGAACACTCGAGGAGAGATGTTGGTAGAATTTGCGGAAAGGAATAAGCTGCGAATAATGAACACCTTCTTCAGGAAGCGTAGCAAAAGAAAGTGGACTTGGAAAAGCTCTAATGGTGAAACAAGAAATGAAATCGATTCCATACTTTCTGCTGATCCCAGCAGGGTGTAGAAGTGTTGGGTACGGTAAAGTACCATGATCATATATGTTTGTAAGGTCTAGGATTCACCTCAATTTGAAGAGAGAAAGAGTGAAATTGGTCAAGAAGAAACAGGCTAACCTAGACGCAGTAAGGGTAAAAGCAGACCAGTTCAGGCTGGTACTTGCAAACAAGTATGCAGCCTTAGAACCGAGAGATGGAGATGACATAGAGGTAATGAATGAAACCATAACTAGGCTGGCTTCAGAAGCAGCAACTCAAGTGGGAGGTAAATTACCAAGGCAACCAGTAGGTCAGTTGTCCTAAGTAACAAAGGACATAATAAAGAAGCGACAAAGAATGAAAGTGCCCAACTCAAGAAATCAAATAGAATTCGCGGAACTGTCAAAACTGATCAACAGGGAGAAAATAAGGGATATTCGAAACTATAACGTGAGAAAGACTGAGGAAGCAGTAAAAGATGGACGCAGCATGAACTCAGTGAGAAAAAAACTTGGCATAGAACAAACCAAGATATACGCACTGAAACATATTCAGAGAAATATCATCAGCAATCTCGAAGATACAGTAAAAGCAGCGGAAGAATTATATACTGACCTGTACAGTACTCGGAACAGCCCCGATACCTCCAGTCGAAGCAGTAATGAACAGGTTACAGAGGCTCCTTCTATAGCAATGAAGTTAGAAGGGCCTTGCAAGACGGGGAAACAAGAAACGGGGAAAAGCGGCAGGGGAAGGTGGAATAACAGTCGATTTGATCGAAGATGGAGGAGCCATAATGCTTGAAAGACTGGCGGCCCTTTATACAAACTGTCTGTCGATTTCAAGGGTCCCAGAGAACTGGAAGAATGCCAACATTATACTAATCCACAAAAAGGGAGACATGAAAAAAACTGAAAAATTATAGGCCCTTTAGCTTACTTCCAGTATTACGTAAAATGTTCACCAAGTAAATCTACAATAGAATAAGGACAACACTAGACTTCAGTCAACCAAGGGAACAGACTGGCTTCAGGAAGGGATACCCTACAATGTCCATGTCATTAATCAAGTAATCGAAAAATCCGCAGAGTACAATCAGCCCCTCTATATGCATTTCATAGATTACGAAAATGCATTTGATTCAGTAGAGATGCCAGCTGTCATAGAGGCATTACATATTCAAGGAGTACAAGAAGCCTACGTGAACATCTTGGAAAATATCTACAGAGATTCCACAGCCACCATAATTCTACACAACTAGGAAGATGTCTAAAAGGAAGGGGTCAGACAAGGAGACACAATCTCTCCAATGCTATTCACTGCGTGCTTGGAATAAGTATTCAAGCTATTAAACTGGGAAGGCTTCAGAGTGAGGATCAGCGGAGAATATCTCAGCAACCTTCCATTTGCAGATGACACTGTCCTGTTTAGCAACATTGGGGACGAGTTACAACAAATGATTGAGGACCTCAACAAAGAGAGTGTAAGAGTCGGGTTGGAGATTAATATGCAGAAGACAAAGATATTAATCAACAGCCGGGCCAGGGAACAAGACTTCAGGATCGCTACTCAGCCTCTAGAGTCTGCGAAGGAGTACCGTTATCTAGGTCAATTACTGACAGGGAACCCTGATCATGAGAAGGAAATTCACAGAAGAATATAAATGGGTTGGAGCGCATACTGCCGACATTGCCAGCTCCTCAGTGGAAGCTTACCATTATCATTAAAAAGAAAGGCGCACGATCAGTGCATTCTGCCAATGCTAACATATGGGGCAGCAACTTGGATACCGACAAAGAAGCTCGAAAACAAGTTAATGACCGAGCAACGAGCGATTGAACAAAGAATGTTGGGCGTAACGTTAAGAGACAGGAAGAGACCGGTGTGTATCAGAGAGCAAACGAGGATAGCCGATATTCGAACTGACATTAAGAGAAAAACATGGAGCTGAGCAGGTCATGTAATGCGTAGGTTAGATAGCCGGTGGACCATTATGGTTGCAGAATGGGTGCCAAGAGAAGGGAAGCGCAGTCGAGGACGGCAGAAGACTAGGTGGGGTGATGAAATTAAGGAATTCGCAGGCGCTAGTTAGAATCGGTTGGCACAGGACAGGGGTAATTGGAGATCGCAGAGGAAGGCCTGCGTCCTGCAGTCGCCAACTTGCTACACTAAGTGTACTTACTTTATATATATATATATATATATATATATATATTCACGAAGGCTTCCTAAGCTAGAATTGCTCCTAAGAAAACAAATGCAGACCATACTGAAGCCTGCCATATTAATAGCGTCGGCAGCCGAAACGGCAAACAGCACTTACTGTAGCGATACGATTTGCGAGTTCAAGCCGGGCCCGCGCGGCCCGTTCTTGTTTCATCGTCAGGCTGGGCTGGCCCGCTTTCCCTTAGGCGTCAAGCCCGGGCCATGTCGCCAAACTGCGGCACGCGCACATCTCTAGTCCTGGCCAACACGTGCTAGCTAATGCGTGCCGTGCATTGGCAAAGCGGATTTGCCAAGCTTGTGTTAAAACGTAGCTTCCTAAAATGCAAGCACTACAAAACAGGTGTTACGAGCAGAAATGTCTAACAAGGAAACAGCATGCTCACATACAAGCGCATGTCGTAATCCATGCATTTATGCCACGCACTTTCCCAAGATTTCCGACGGGCTACGGCCCATACACGAGTAGCGGTTTACACAGACCCTATAACGTAAAACTATTGCAATCTGTTTTTATTCCCATCTCCTGACGTAAAATTTACGTAAGCACCGACGTAAGCATCGGGCGGTAACCCGTAGCGTTGTTTGAAAAGGCCAAGCAAAGGCGCTCCTCGTTGAGGTCACTTTTTTTGCTTTCAAAGTGTATAGCATTGCCTACATTGAGCAGATTTTTAAAAATCAAATTAGCTGACAGGAGGCAAGGCGCACGCTCAAGTGGAGAGGGCTTCCATGGGGCCGAGACAGCACAGTGAAAGTAGATAACCGGATGATGAGGGTTGTGCCGGCGTCTGCGATTGATCCGATTTCCCTCTTACGGTGGCTGGTCGAAAATCGCGGATGCGATTTACAATACAATGGAAGGTTGCGATTGCGATACAATGGAAGGTTAAAAATGCCGCCAGAAGGGATCCTCAGCAGGCAAGAGTTGGCAAAGTGATATGTTATACGTGCCGAAAGGTCTCGATAACGTTGTACTGCCATGCAAAATTTTTTATTGTACGCAAACAAATCCATGCTCCCCGGCCGCTCCGAGTAGCTAGTGCCAGAGCAATCGGCGGGCAGCCATGTTATGATTGGGGGTTCAATCCCATCGCTCGTGATCCGTTGTCAAGATTGGAGTCGCGCATGAATTAGAAGGTAGCTGGCCGATGCCGTTGTCCAACTTATCCACGCTGAGGACGTCGATGAAGGGAAGGACTGCTTCTCATCGAGAACGAGGAATATGGGTTTATTTACAGTATCTACATCAGTCTAGCACGACTGCTTAGAAAAGTGCATCAGCCTAACATGACTGCATGAGAAAGTGTCCTGAGCAGCCGCATAACAGCGGTTTAAAAACACTCGGTCCTCCCCCGATACCCAGGTGACGGAAACGTTCGTCCAGTCATTGAAAACACGCCGCCTCTTCCCGGGACGGCTTACACACACGCACGCGCACACACACACACAGGTTCACGGTCCGGTCCGGAACCGACGTCACACGGATTTCGTAGAACTCGGATTCTTCGACTCCGGTGTGGGAGAACGCAGGAAAGGAATATTTCACTTGCGGAGGCTAGACGGGACAAATGGAGAGAATGTCTACGTTGGCGGTGACGCTCGCCTCTTGAAATCATGGGTTCGTGGCCACTTTAATATTTCTGTCTCTGCTATTAATGAACTTGAAAAATTTTTGCTGTGCAACACTCTTCAAATGCATGTAACCTAAAAAAAAAATTATGGGGTTTTACATGTCAAAACCACTTTCTGATTATGAGGCATGCCATAGTGGAGGACTCCGGAAATTTCGACCACCTGGGGAATCTAAGTACACGGGTGAATTTGCTATGTGGCCTGGTGAGGTGGACCCTTTAAGATGCGCGGTCTGCTGCTGGAAGCTCCCTTTCATTAAATGTGGGCACAATGTATTGATTGAATTTTTAGCACACGCTAGTTATGCCCCTCTTCACAAACTTTAAGTTGAATGAAATTGGAGAATGTTTGTTAGCTCGTAGGCTGTAAGACCAGCAAGTTAGATTGTCAGTTAAAACAAACTGAACGTCAAGGAGCCAAAGACCGTATTATCGACAGGTAATTCAGAAGTCACGTCAAGGGACTCAAACACTCGCGAACAATAGTAAAAACATCTTCGAATTCTTTTTATTGCGGTAGCAATTATATGGACAGCGCAGGCGCATTCCTGCCGTCGGCATAGCCGTGACGTTCCGCATGAAGTCCTAGAGCGATAACACCGTGGCCGCGCTCCGTATGCTGTAGGTGCGAACGAAAGCGTGCGAGGTGGAACCCGAGGACGGTGGATTGATCTGGCGCGCGCAAGGGAGAAATGCGGGGAGGTAGCGTGCAGTCTTCCGCCACGCACAAGGCACCGGTGGGGGTGTCGTTATACTTCGGTAGCGGATGCGCATGGCCAACGCCTCCTAGACAGCACAACGCCGGTGCACTTCGATCCGTGATGTCATGCTACATTGTCCGACTGCCATAAAATTTAATAGGAACAGTGCCAAATAAGCCGCGGTGATTTTGACGTCACCGTTTTCACCACGCCGGGCTTGGCAATGGAAATTTTGTTCCAAATAGCCTGCCGTCATAAAACAGTGCACAGGCCTGCTATAAGGGGGCATTGGTATGGCGCGGCGCTAGGGGCCCCACCTTGAAAGCGATCTGCGACGAGTACAGACTAGGTGCGCCGAGGAACGATAGTTTCGTGTGTGCTGCGTTCTCGCCGCTTAGTTCGCGTTGAAGCGAGGGGCAGCACTAAGGTCAATTCGCTCGCTGCTGTTGCCGCTCTTCCTCAAACCCGCGTTTTGACAGGGAGTATCCGCGGTCATCGAGTAAGATGTGTTCATATCCTTGCGCCCGCGCGACACTATGCTTGCTAATTTAGTTAGTAGGCCAATGTTTACGAGTTTATATGGCAAATAAAACTACTATCCTTGCTTCGTATAGCTGTCTACTAATTTGCTATCGCAAGCGATGCTTCCCCTTTTGGGCGAAACTGCGACTTCTTGAAAACTTTGACTTGGGCAGTCAAGAAACACCATGTTCCTAGGGGTGAGCAGCACAACGCGGCCGAAAGACAAAAGGAAGTACACATTTTCTGTACGTATATCGTAGTCCCTTGTTTGAAAAAATAAACCAGTTGTTAGTCTGCACTCGTATCGTGCACTTCCTTTTGCCTTTCGTCCGGGTTGCGCTGCCCACCCCTAGGAACATGTTCAATCACCAACTCGCCCAGCTTGCGGTGTTAATTAAAGAAACACCAGAACCAACAAATCTTAAAGCGTTCATGCAAACTGGAGATCCCGTCAGGCGTTCACACATGTTCCTACTTAATTGAGCTAAATAGAGGTTACTGAGAACAGGAGCCAGGCACGGACCTATGGAAACGTCGTTCTTCGGCAGATATGGCCAAATATTCCAGTATATAAGAGCTGAAGACAAACACCGCAATTCTAAAAACCCTTCTACGGAAACACTTGCTTCGCATGAAAAATCTCATGGCGCCATACATTCCGTTAAAATTCTCGACACATCCAAGCTGCTCATTGTGCGGAAGGGAATACAATTCCTTGACATCAGCTGCAAGGGCTTCAAGGCACTTGTCAGCGCGACACTTCCCAAAATTAAGGAACTCATCAGAACTTTTTGCAAGGGTCACGATATCTAGGAGGTTTGGCTTTGAAAACAGATAAAAGGTGTACTGCTTCTGCCAAGTGCTCCTCCCTGAAATTATCTTGGAATGGGATGTCATCTTTACACGTCTTAGCACTAAAAATGACTTCAGGCAACTGTCAAATTTCAGAATGCTATTACAGGCTCAATTTGTTGCTAAGCTCAATTGCTCTTAGTGTTAAGTGAAACATCTTTGTGTTCATTTAGTGCCGCCTATACATATTGTAGGCGCGAGTAAATGTGAAAGTGCAAGATTAATCATATAAGCCGAGCGCATCCTCTCTGCCGCTGATCAATGCGTCAGTCAACCTTCATTTGTCATTGTCCGCCAAACTACTTGATTACTTGCATATGCGTCGAGGGGCGATTACATCTGCAATGAACTACCAGAGTTTTCTGGTTTCGCCTTTGTTATTGAAATTCTTTTTCATGCACAGTAGTATAATATAGGGCACTGAGGTCACCGAGCCTGTGGTCTTGTGTACGTATACAGGTACAGCTGATCCTGAAATAAAATGTATTTGTTGAAAGTCAGCTGTTAAGCTACTCATCTCTCAAGCCTGCAGAATGAGGTATGCTGCAAGAAAACTGTTAGTCAACCTATCCAAATAAGACAAAGCACGAAATGGTAAGGTGCATTTGCACAATACTGTAGAACGCTACACATTACTACACAGGTGGCCCAGACATTACAATATTTCAACATGCCAATATATTTCTTAAATGGTTAGTACGTTTACCATATTTATGCACAATATAGCATTACCTACACAGTTGTGCTGAATTCAATTAGTCTAGTAAGGTCCACTGCAGGATAAAGGCATACCCAGGCATTTTCTGTCATGTGTAGAGTGAACCTACACTATATTGTTGCAATGTTCCTGGTCTTCTTGCCCCATACGATTCTCTGCCACCCCTGACTGCATTTCTTACCCTTGGAACACATTCTGTTACTCTACTAGACAACTGGTTATCTGACCCATATCTACCAAGCTAACTCTTTCTCTTAGCGCCAACCAGGATGGTGAGCTGAAAACCGGAGCCGAATCATTATTTTTAGCTATACTGGTACCCAACTTATTAATGCGTTAGGATTCTTAGGGCACTTCAACCACTTTCCAGGGTGTGGGTTTCTATGTATGCATCTAACCATTTTCTTTCCTACCTGGGTCACGGGGTAGCCCATGGTTGAATGGTTAGCACATCGGGCTGCTCTGCAGAGGTACAAGGATCCAAAACCAACCGTTTTATTAACTTGGGTCATTGAGTATGTGGCAATCTGAACATATGTGCCGCTCTTCAATCAACATCTTTCACGCTGACATAGGTCCCTGTAGATGTGGAACTGGGATGGTACGGCTGTTCAATGAAATTCTTTGACGGCGACTTGGAGCACTGGGTATATGCTACTCAGTCTGTGCTGGTCTTCATTGAACCTCTTCGATGCCAATTTTGGACACTGGGTATGTGCCAGCAGGTGTGTGCTGCGCCTCAATGGATGTCTTTGACACCAACTTGGGTGACTAGGTATGTACCCATAAAAATGTGCCGCTCTACAATAAGGGCCCTTCAGTACATCCGATGCTGAGCAGAATCAAACCCACCTCACAAGGGTTCCCCAAAGAACAGCCACCCAATGCTTAAGAGGAAGCTTTAGCTCGGGTGCTCCTATCTAAATACATGTAAAAGGAGAATTCATTTTTCTCGGCAACCACTGCACCAAATTTGACAAAGTCTGTTGCATTTAAAAGAAATACTTAAAATCTAGTGACTGTTCGTTTCGAATTTTCGATTTAGGTCGTCAACTTTTTATTAAAAATTGGCAAAAATCGAAAATTTTCACGAAACAAAACTATGAAGTTTACAACTCCATAACTCAGCAACGAAAAATGATAATACAATTTTGTAAATTGCACCTAATAGTACATCTAAAGTGGACAAAATTGATATGTCACACATGAATATACAAAAATTTAATAACATGGAAATACAGCTTTTGCAGAAACCTTGTAAACAACGTAATAAATTCACCTAAGATGCAAAATGACATATCAAATTTGTCCTCTTTCAATTATCTAATGGATGCCGTTCACCGAACCACGATATCTGCTCTTGATGCAGAGCTATAAATTTATAAACTTCGTGCTTCTATTTTTCTCGAACTTCCGAATTAAAAAAAACATCTTTTTAAAATAACTCATACCCTAAATCGAAATTCCGCTTCCCACAGTCACTAGAATTTAACTTTCTCTCTCAAATGCAATAAATTTCATGAAAATCGGTCCAGGGGTTATCTCAGACAAACATTTTTGCGTTTTACATGTATTTGAATAGGCTACGTCGAAGTTGGGCCGGAGCTAAAGCTTCCTCTTAAGCAGGCTGCACTACAAGTACACTGGCTATGTGCTGCCTTTCAATGAACATCTTTTGCTCCAATACTTTAGTGAGCTGTGCCATGACTGCACTGAGTATGTGCACTCTTCAATGAACCTCTTGCCAACTTGGGCGATCAAGTATGTGCCACTGGGTGTGCGGCAAGTGAGGGAACAATTCCCAATGTTCGCATGCACCAGTGCCTCACACTTTTCGTCTGAAACCACACACAGTCTTTTCAGCAGCACCACTAGATAGCGCAGCGTGTCCAGAAAAAAGCACAAGAGAGGAGCCTGGTTGCCGCATGATTACATTACTAAGTGTCCGCACCAGCGCACCATGCATTTCAGAGGCCACTCGCAGGATTTGCAGTGGTGATCATTGACAGCACTTAGGTAAGTGCAAAAGAGGAGCCCTACTGCTAGTACATGTTTCGTACATAACTCATTTCGACGGTGGCAAGAGGTTCTATTGCTACATTGATTCAATGCTGAATGCGTTAGCATAGACAGTCACCGTGATATGCGTTCTGCCAAATGTGTTTTACATCATCTTAGAACCAAACCAAACCAGAACATATTGGAGGAACCATTTCGAACCATTTCAACAAATTATTAAGGCCCTGCGGGTCCTCTGCTGGGGCACATCAGACACGAAACATTGGATAAAGGCTCAAAGCCTCTCGTAGTTGGCAATTGATTCCCACACTACAGGCCAGATTCAAATGACATCAAGTAACCTCAACTACGTTCCGACACATATTACGTTAATTTTTGTGCAACCAAGGCTGCACTTTATGTGATGTAAAATGCAAGCAATTGCGTACCCAGACACTTATGCGATTACGAAATAAATTTTTTTATTTAGAAGTACAAGAAATTTTAAGTTTGGCATGCGTTTACTTGTTACAAGCCATCAATGTAGGTTCTTTGCAAAATAAGACAATTATAATACAGAAGAAAAACAACCTTGGTAGCTGCTTTGTGAGTGCAGTGCCACATGACCATTATATGATCGATCTCTATTAACCATACATCAAACTATAAAATGGTTTTACCTGGTAGGTACGTCTAGGTTTTAGCCTTTTGAAATAATGGAACTTACGTGGGTTTGTTGTTACACTTGGTTGAATGACGTAGAGAAAAGAACATATTTTTATAAGGGCATACACACAGGTCTGTGTCACTGCCAAATCTAACTAACCATAGAATGGCCTCAATATTAAAGGCCATCATCCCACGAATCTCAAGCTGCAAAAATTTCTCAAATGCTTCAAGTGGAGTTATTGCACCAATATGCAGCTTTTTCTCTCTTTTCGCCTCTGCTAGCGTGCTGCAAATTACACAGGAGAAACAAAGTGGGCAGAGCCCCACCCAAAACGTTTAGTGTCTCCCCAGCAAAAGGACTCGGCACGGCAGCCGTGGTAGACTACGCTATGCAGCACGCCGCTGCTACCTCAGAGGCCGTGTGCAACTGTTGTGTGCAGACTGGCAGTGCAAAGATGAAATAATCTTTGTCTTTTTCCGAGATTACAGCACATACAAGCTTCATTTATTTAACTCAAAATTGGCAAATATGTATTTCTGACAATGTTCGCATGATCATGAAATCAGCCATTAGACAGTTTTAGTTACACGTACGTAGAGGCTTCACGTACGCAAACATGAAAAGCCTACGTGCCTTACGTGCACGCCATCTGAAACACTTTTAGCTACACGTATGCTACGCACGCCAAGAGGGACCCCGTAGCTACATCTATCGGGAAATGTGGACACGGCGGTAGCCAATTGAATCCTGTCGCCGTGTTTCGATGCAAGCCGTCTGCGCGCGCGCGGCCCGCTATCGCTTGTTTGTGATCTCGCGGAACTCCCGCGCGAAGCTGTCTACGTACGCAAGAAACGCACGCAAAGAATTGAATCTCACGTACGTCCGTGAGACGCGCGCGCGCCCGCTACGTTGTACGCATGCGCACTGCTGACACGTAGAAGCTCTACGTATGCAAAGCCTCCACGTACGTGTAACTAAAACTGTCTAATAACTGTTGGTGGGTCCAGCTGCTTCACGTGGACATGTTGCGTGAACACCTTATAGACTCTCCTTTTGCTTTCACACTAATGGCTTATGTCCTGAGCAGAGATTTGAGTTGTGTTTTAATACCTCACTTCATTTCTGATCCCAAATCGCGACACTGTAGTTGTCTCCCACGCCAGTCAGCTGCTCTTTGTCACTGAGTTACATTCTAACATCACGGCATCTATGGCATACCTGCTAACCTGGCGAGATCAAAAATCGGGAGACTTGTTATTCACGCCACCTTCCGGCGGGGGGAGGGGGGGGGGGTGTCGTTAAAACTTTCAGACAGTGTTCGACGAGTCGTTTTGCAGGGACCTTGCAGTAGCAGACTTGGCTCACTTCAAAAATTTGTCCGAGTAGCATTGCTCAAAACATGGTCCAGACTGGCAGCCCTTCACTAGCAGCAGCTAGGTGTTGGAGGGTTCTGTTGCACATTGACGAGCGGAATTCAGTCCTAGTTTCTCGCGCCGTGCTAAATATCCTCTCACACTCGGCCTTGCTATGCGGTATCACGAGTAAATCGAGCATCACCTTAGCAATTCGGTGAAACATGTTTTCCATCAGTATTTTTCATTTTTCCAACCATAGACCACTGCACATCCTACCTTTCTTCATTCAGAATGTCCTCTTTAACACTGTACGCCTGTAGTGTGGCAAACTCAGCTTCGAGAGCATCTAAAGCGTCTTCAGCAGATTCATTGGAATCTCGAGGCAGGAGTTGAGGGAAACTCTGAATAAAGAAACGAAGACTCGAGAGAGATGCCTGTGAAATAAATTTCAGGTTGGCCACCTCCGTATCCTTTAGAGTTGCGTTTCAGAGTTGCGTCCACATCCATAATGCTTCGCCTCGTCTCATTTCAGAAACATTTTCTGTAGAAGAGTCACAACATGGTCACTGACACTGAGGGGTAGATTGTGTTCGACGAGGAATCCCGTAAACAGGCACTCCACACGCATGACACTGTCGTCGCAATTGTTCCGGATAAAGTTCACTATGTTGTCTTGCTGCTCAGCGGTGCGAACATAGCTTTGATGCTTTGCCGTGGAAACGTGCAGTTTCAAGTCGCCTTTGCCACCGTGAGAAATGCTGACGTCGCATCTACACGTTGTACAAAATGCAATATGTTCTCCTTTTCATAATGTCAAAAAGCACGGAAATTCAGAAGTATAAGATAGCAAAAACTTCTCCAAATACATTTTCTTGGGCTTTGATAGCGCCATGGCATCAAGCACATGAGGATTGTAACTTTACATGGTGCACCACATACACACGGCCTAGCCAACACTAATCATACACACAAGCAGCAGCAACAAGGTGCACCATGGTGGAAGGCATGCATGAAATGCAAGAGTTACATTGGCTCTGGCTTTGGTCGGCTTACTAGGCGCCGTAGTCGGCTGCTTAGTCGATAACACCGATGGTGCTAATGCTGCCGTTGTTGGTAATGCTGACGATTACGATGTGGCTGTAGATTCCGCCGTGCCGGTTTTGCAAAAACCATTATTGCACGAACAGAGACCACTTTTCGGGATATATAAGACAGTAATTGTACAATCGGGAAGTTCAGTAAACCCGAAGGTTTGTATGTTTGGTTCCTTCATAAATTGGATGCATTCCAAGATCATTTGAAAGCAATTAAATAAAAAGAAATTAAATGAAAGTGACAGGTTACACTCCCAAGAATCTTGTCATGTGCCAAGAAATGACTTACACAGAGGAAATTGCAACCTTCAACTTAAACTGCCAAAAACAGAAGACCATACATGCAATCTATACCTTGCCACAGCAGAGAAATCCTCACTGTATGGCAATCTCAAGATGTCAAAATCTGCCAGGCTGCATTTTAGAGTGACAGCTCTACTACTGAAGGTACAAACCCCGAAAATGCCTGGTTCCGTAAATCTGATTTTCAAGCTCAGCCAAGGTCAAACTGGGACTTAGCCTGCCACTACCAGAAGCTGTTTCGCATACCGTGTGGGTGCCCATATCCTGAAAGCGATCTGCAATGTGGACAATATGCCTCATCTTCAAAGCAATCTATGACCTGTACAAGGTATACTGAGTGCTGGTAGTTTCGTATGCGCTGTGCTTTCAATGCTTAGTTTGCACTGAAGCAAGATGCAGCATGAAGGTCAATTCGCTTGCTGCTGCTGGCAAGCCGAGCAGTCTGTGTGTTGTTTCGTGGTGCGATTGTCGATGCGGTAGCTGCCAACGGTACCAAGCAGACGTCTGTGTCCTTTCCCAAAGCAAGCCAAACTGTGCTATCGCTTGACTAACTTCGTTTAACCACCTTCTACCACGGCAAATTTTTTCTTTCACATTAAAATTGAGACGCATTTTCACATTAAAATTGAGACGCATGTTGTCATCCATGCCTGTGCAACAACAGCACAGCACACAGATGCTTATTGGGCTCTTCTTACATTTGTTCCGTTTCTTCTGATAGCGGGAAGCCCAAGGACCAGGCATCAGGCGTCGTCATGAAATTTGTATCGCAGAGCCCCATGCTGTATCCCACTGAGTTTTCCTCCTGTGCAGAAGCAACCATCCAACATATGCCTCCTTCTCTACGCAGAGCCTGCCACTGCCCGCCACACCCTGAGATTACTTCACTGCCACACCACCTGAAACATGTGCGGGTGTTACCGACAGCCCCATTCCATTTTTGTTTCAATTGAAAAGTGTGGCAGGTTTTTTGCGATGCAATCCTACACGCAATGAGTGAGAATAAAGGGAACCGCAGGGCTCAGTTTTTTGTTAGTTACAACCAGATGAACCAACAGACATTAAGCTGGAGAAAGCATACGAGAAATAACCTGTCTTTATTTTAATGGAAATTTAGAAATAATAAGGAAAAGGGTAATGTAATAATAAGGAAAAGGGTAATGTAAGCAGATGAAAAGACAACTTGCTGCAGGTGAAAGTTCACTCCACATCTATAACATTATGCGTCCAGCGCTTTACCATTATGCTACCCCAGCAACCGTCATCCAATTAACTTTTTTGGGTATCTGTGTATGTGTACATAATTAGGCCTGGAAGTGTTAGCTAGTGCCTTACGTGCAGTGCGACAAGCCTATATCTGAGGACAGCTCCACCTTTGAACAGTCTGGTTGCAATGAACCAGACTCAAGATGCTTTAGCTTTGCAGCTATTTGCCAGTGACGATGAATGAGGTAGTAAATTCAGCTGAAGTAAATGCTTTCTGAGGTTGTTGCATACGGCGGCAAGCACATCTGCTTTTCAGAACAGACAAACATATTGCCGTTTACTTGTATACGGGCCATGTTCAAAAAATTTATAACCAAGAACTAAGTGGCCTTATTTAAGCAAGAATAGATTGTAAAAGACTTAAAAAGATGCCGCATTTTCTTGGCACATGGTGATGGGTCCAAGAATGATCTCTTTATGATACTATAATGAATAAGCCACAACTAGGATTAGAAGTTAGCATCTTTCGCTTTTTTCTTCCTTCTTTACTAATCCTTTTAAGTTTAGACAGCTGTTTCCTAGAAAGGAAAATATTTATGTCTTGGCAGTCGTGGCTTTGCGTTTCCTTTTTGAGACTGGTGTTGTCTTCAGTACGGGAGCCTTTGTCAACCCAACCTGCAATGAGCAAAGTGAAAATGGAAAGTGCATCTGTTAATGGCAGTGTCAGCAACATCCCAGGGGAAATCTGCAAGATTTCACTCAAGGTTATGCAGAAATTGAAAGAAACAGGAGCTGCAACTTAAGCCTGTTTCACATGCAAGTGACTGCGCGGTGGTGGTCGTGGCAGCTGAGCGGCACCGCAGCACACAGATGCAGCTTCGTTTCACATGCTCCATTTTGGTGCGACGCGTGCCACTGTGATGCACAGTGTTGCTTACAGAAAGTGCCTGTGAAACGCGGGTTTTAGCAGTCTTCAAGAGCTGTACCTTGCTCCACCTTTCAATGTTTCGGCACACTTGAGCTGCGGTTTTCATCAGCGTATTAGAACTGGCAAGTGTCACAGCTCCCTAAGTAATTTACTGCAACATTTGTTTGTACATACCAGCTTCAGTACTCGTTAGGTGGAAAAATTATGATGTCATGTGGATACCACACATAACACAGCCAGAAAAGACGTGCACAGCTCTTTTCTGTATTTTTTTTTTCAGCAACGTCATCATTTCAAGCTTTACTGCTACTTGGTGTTAGCAAGTTTAGCTATATATCAACATCACAGTAATATTGCCAAGTCACCAGATCTCACACCAGGTCTGGCGCATTGAGACTTACAGTAATCCCGCGTTATAACAAAGTCAGAGGGACGGCTAAAAATTTTTTTAGAAGTGGTAATTCGATATAAGCGTCCACTCAAGAAAAGCTAAACCAGTTGACCTTTAATTGCGCCACAACCTTGAGGAAGTCAAAATACAATATATTCAGTCAAGCAAAACTTTATTCAGGCGCAAAAAAGGCAGTGAGCTTTGGCTGTTTCAAGTTCCTAATGGGTGTGAGCAACCCCTGCTTTAATTTGCCCAAGCATTGCATGAGGCTGTGGTCACCGCCCATGCATTCAACCTTATTTCACAGCAGACGTAGTTACTCCCGCATCTGCACCATAGTTGGCACTTCATGTGGCTCTCCATCCGCTGGCTCTTCATCATCGACGGGGCCCCCAACAGTGTCAAGTATCTCCGCATCTGTCGGTGGGGCAACCACAGGAGCAGCATCGTCAGCCGATGCGAATGTCTCGAAGTTGCCTTCAACCCCTTGGCCAGCAATCTTATGAACAGCCTCATTCAGATTACTGCAAGTCTGGTCATCGTCAGGCTGGTTATCGTTAGGGTTGCTGACGATGGTGCGGGAAAAGCTGGCGTGCGCAATGCAGTTGGTGACCTTTGAAGGCACAAGTTTTTTCCATGAAAAGTTCAGCAAATGGATCACAACAAGCAAATGAACGTTGGTTGTACCTCTTGCTGACGTCATATACTGTGAGCATGCGCTACAAAAGAGCCTTGCGGTACAGCTTCCAGGGGATCTCAGTGATGCCCTGATCCATTGGTTGCAGTACCGTGGTTGTGTTTGCAGACAAAAATTCCACAGCTGTCGCCTTGAGGTTGTCGATCTTCCCATGGCTCGGACAATTGTCAATTATGAAAAGCACTTGCCAATTCTTTGCTTCGAACCGTCTATCCAGAAAGCACACATAGTCTTCAAAAATAGCAGCAGTCATTCATGCTCGCTTGTTACTTCTGTAGATGCATTCCTTGAGAAGAGTTGCATTTCGGAAGCACCGTGGCTTCTCTGCCTTCCCCAGTATCAACAAGAGAAGCTTGTCCTTGCCTGTTGCATTAGCACCTAACAGCACTGTGACACGCTCCTTGCTCCGTTTTCCTCCGGATGAGGATCAACCAGCAGTAGTGAGCATGTGATTCGGTAGCATCTTGTAGAAAAACGCAGCCTCAGCTAGGTTGTAGATGTCTTTGTCTTCATAGTTTTCAAGTAGAGCTTGGGGCTGATGCTGGCGCCCACACGTCTACAGTGTCACGGTTCACGGTTGCGCTTTCGCCAACAATCGACTTGGAGGTCCCATCGTGTCGTTTTTTCAACCGCTGAAGTCAGCCATTGCTGCACTTGAAATCTTTATTATCCATTTGGAGGGCGAGAGCAGTAAGTGCAGGTCCATGTACGGAGAGGTTTGTACTCCTGGCGTTCTTCAGCCAATGAAGTGCACCTTCCACTTTGGGGTATTTCGAATTGCAAATCCTCTTTATCTTTGCCGAGAAGCTCTTTTCAAAGCCATCCAGCACAGCTTCCTTGTTTTTGAATACACTTGATAAGGCAGATGGCAGTATGCCGAATTCCTTCACGATGCCAATTTTCTGCCAGCTGCCTTTTTCCACGTCTTTTATCAGCAGAACTTTCTGCTCCAAAGTCAGACACTTTCGCCCGGAGACTGACGGAGCCATTTATCACTGTAGACCACAAAAGCACATGCAAGGCACACTGAACGAAGCACTCCGAATAACACACAATCATATAGCCTGCAGCATGGATCCAAACACATGTGCCGTCGGCACCAGAGTGACTGAACCTGGCGACAACGCAGAAGGCAGAAGCTTCAAAATGTCGTCATGGCATCTCGCTTGCCTCGTCAGTGCACGCTCGTGATGGCGATGGTTGCAATGGCGGGCTTGGAATCAGCTTCATATGTAGCACAAGAAAGGCGATCGGAGTTGTGGAGACCAAGAAGCAGAAACCGTGGAAGGGCACTCGTTGGTGGAAGACTGCTCGGGAGGGCATGCCAGAAGAAAGCAGCTTTTGAGGAGCAGAGACATTGAAACTGGCATCAAGGAGGCTAGGAGTTGACACGAAGACGAGTGAAAGGAGTGCCGGGCGTCGAAACAGCTTGCAGACTCGAGAGCAAATGTGGGGGGGGGGAGGAAGTGGCCGCATTTATGGGGGGGGGGGGGGGGGCGGCGGTCACGGAAGACTACAAGAGCATTGCGCTGGAAAGCATCGCAAGTGCCGTCGCTAGAGTGCGAGTTTGTGTTTGTTGTGCTTAGCCGCCAACAATTAGCCGCCCATTATGGGTACACAGTGCAATCGTTAAAACTGAACGATTATGTTGTAGAGGCTTTGCATTATCACTGGGCAATTTTTACAAGGGTGTGCAGCCGTGAAGTTTGTAAAACGCGAGTCTTTCGGCACACCGTTTGTTGACGACACTGCTAATTCTACGGTTTGAGTGTCGGTGTTTGTGCATTGTCGCATCCGTGCCATTAACAAATGTCTATGAACAAAATTCAATGATCCTACCACGTATTTAGACCATTTGTCTAAAGTCAGATGGCGCGAATCAAGCATGACCGGCTCGAGAAAATCGCTCGGAAAACACCAGGTTGCACTGACCCACCATGTTGACTGCCTGACTCTCTGCTGACGACGCTCAGACTTTTCATGTTTTCGGCAAGTTGTCGGTCAATTTGCACTGTAGAAAGTGCAACGAAGCTAGAGGTGGTATTTTATTGTGATGCAGGCCGATTATGGCAAGCGGCGAGCAAATTTCTGGACCAGCTTCTCCAATGTCGCCTTCCCGATTTGTGAACGCCGCGTCGGACATGGCACTTATAATCAGAGGGACACTTGTGCTTTTCGGCACGTTTCAGCGCCAGAAGTGCTTTTGAGCGCTTTGAAAATTTTGCTCATTAAGCGCACCCCATGGAATGCTACGGCACAAGTCTGCCCGTCTTTTGCCCACTTTCAGCATCCAACAGACCGCGGTTTTCTGGCATCACAAACCGTTAGGATAACTTTATTTTCATGTGGATTCTATCAAGGGTACATCAGTGATGCGACTGCGACCGAGATTAATGGTTCGGGCACCTTGCACCATGACAGTTTCTGTTCGCTCCGCAGTAAACATCTGGGAGCACTCGGCACTCGCTTGGCACCTGTTATTAGGCGGCCATCGATCGTGGGTTTGGAACTTTTGTGGCCTGTTCTATAACTGCATAAGACTAATTCGTCGGCGGTAATAATTTAACATTGCATGTGCAAAACGGTTGCCACCGCTCTGTAGCAGCGATGCCTCCGCTCACCACTTCGCTCGAAGCGGGTCCAGCTCTTCGTGTGCTTCGAGTAATGCAGCTTAATATGCATGCGCTTGGGTCAGGACCAGAAGAACTTTAGAATAAAGCGATATTTCAAGTAAAGTGATTTCATTATAAAGTGAAACCTCGTTAAACCGTAGTTGACCGCAGCTAGGAAAACGTACATACTAAACGGTAGTACTGCTTAACCGAAATAGCACGATATCGCCCACTTACCTGTCAAAAACGGAACTTAGAGAGTGCGATGAAAGGGGAAAAAGACATGCAGTATTTATTCACTTCGCGCGACAAAAGTGTTATTTACATTTGATGCTGCAGTGGCCGAGCAACGACGACAGCAGTCTCAAATTTACTGAAGCTGTGAGCCAGCTTTTCAGCCTTCTCGGCAAACACTCCCATGGCAGATTCCTCGTTGGCGGTACGTAATCTGTGTGCACGTGTGCAGTAGCGCTGCAAAAGTTGCGGGATGCCTTTTTCATTGCAGGGTGCTGTTCTTGTCACGACGATTGCATTCGTGAGGCTGACGTAACGCGCAGCTTCCACCACTGCCGGGCCTGAATCGCCCGTGCTGTCGCTTTCCGTGCCATCCTCATCACTGTCCCTAGTCAACACTTCGGCAATGACGACAAAAAGCTGAACCTCGTAGCCGACATCTCTTCGCGGTTGCAGCAGTGCCACCGAGCAACTTCTTCGCATTCCAAGTGCCACACACCGTAGTCGACAGCAGATCCCTGTCGCGTGCCAGTGCCGACTTCTTTGTGTCGCATTCGATAGCATGAACCATAGGCACGAACGATGTCTACTTTTTCTTCTATGCTGAGAACCCGGTGTCTTTTTTTATCCGAGCTTCAGCATGAAGCGAGTCCTTGATTGCACGACCCGCCGTGGTTGCTCAGTGGCTATGCTGTTAGGCTGCTGAGCACAAGGTTGCGGGATCGAATCCCGGCCACGGCGGCCGCATTTCGATGGGGGCGAAATGCGAAAACACCCATGTACTTAGATTTAGGTGCAGGTTAAAGATCCCCAGGTGGTCGAAATTTACGGAGCCCTCCACTACGGCGTGCCTCATAATCAGAAAGTGGTTTTGGCACATAAAACCCCATAACTAATTTTTTTTTTTTTTTTGATTGCACAACGCCACAACGCTCTCTGGCACGGAGCCGAAATGATGTTGATGTTGATGTGGCTGCATGCGCAAACGCACAGGCCGCTTGGAGACCGTTCCAATCTCCGAGGCTTGTTGTTCTGCTGGGCCGCCCGATGGAGACAACGCACCGCCGTGTTTGCGCGATGAAAAGTGGAAACACTACGTGTTAACCGATACGTACGCAATAAGCTGGAACGGTTTATGCGGACACAAAACACATTATGTTCAATGGCCGCTGAGTCGGGGATTTAGCTTTCCTACTTTTAAAACGAAATTACTGTTCAAGCGGCTATGGTTTAACGAGGTTTTGCTGCATCGGGGGATACTGTACTTTGGTATCAAATTAAAATATTTTTTTTACCGTATTTACTCGAATCTAACGCATACTTTTTTCCGATAAAATGGGTCCAAAAATTGCGTGCGCGTTAGAATCGAGCACGACCCTAAATCTGCGTTACCATATCACCATCGGCATTTCAAGATGGCTGACTCGTACACGCTTTGAGCCTAGCTGCCGTAGCTTTCTCCATGTGCTGTAGTACGTGTGCTTAGGAAATGCTTCCTTTGAATTAGGTTAGTGCACCGTCTGTCTTCTTGTTTTCTCCCTTTGGTCTATCAGCATGGAAGGACTGACGGCAAAGACAAGAGTTCATCAGAATGCTGCAATTAAAAGGAAAGCGATTACGTGTGCAGAGAGGGACGGAAATCGGGCTGCATCACGGGCGTTCGGAGTTCCCAAATCTTGCTTGCAGGACTGGTGCAAGCAGGAGAGGCATTCTACGCCTGTGGCTGCTACATACAGCGTGGCCGCATGGCCCCTATCTTGAAAGCCATCTCCGATGGAGACAAGAGTCTACACATCTAGGTGCACCACACTGTGTTCTCATCGCTTTGTTCGCGTCGAAACAATAGGCCGCACAAAGATCAATTACCTCGCTCCTGCTACTGCACTTTCTCACCCCAGCGTTTAAAGAGTTTCTGCAATCGAGTGAGACGTGTTCATGTTTGTGCACGCGTGACACCATGCTTGTTAATTTAGTTAGTAAGCGAATGTTTAAAAGTTTATACGGCCGATAAAACTACTATCCTTACTTTTCGTATAGCTGTCTACTAATTTGCTACAGTAATCAATGCTTCGCCTTTCGGGCGAAACTGACTTTTTCCATTTATTGCAACCTTAGTGCATTGGGAGTAAATATTTAATTTTTTTCCAAATGAGAGAAAGTTGTATTCCTGTATGAAAGAATGAGGTGCGCAGTGCTGTTATGGACTTTTCTTAGGTCATGGCAAATTGGTACGCCTTACAATCGAGGGCGGGTTTCTTTTTCCTTTATTTTGGGGGGGGGGGGGAGTAAAGGAAAATGGGTGCGCGTTGTAATTGAGGGCGCGTCACAATAGAGTAAATATGATAAGTTTCATCTTTTTACATACAAGCAGCATGCGGTAGGAGTTTCTAAAACTTTGAAAATGAGTGTCACTATCCCTTAAAACTTCAAGTACGGCTGTTAAGACAACAAATTGATGTGACACAATGCTATCACTCACCTTGGGAGAGACAGCCTGAGGGGTGGAAACAATGGGACCCCGACGCCGCGTCTTGGATCCTGGCGAGGTGAGCAGCTTGGCAGACTTCTTGGGCGACGTAGCCTGCCTGCCAGGCGTCACATCCACAAGGGTAGTGGCTGGTTTGCTGGGTTTTACCTTGCGTTTCTTGCGTGTGCCAGGTGGAGTCTTGAAGGTGATGCTGTCATCGCTCGAGTCGACCACAAAGGATGGCAAACCCGAGTCAGTGGTCACACTAGCTTTGCTTGTGTCCTTGGAGTCCAGTGGCTCTAAGAGCTCAGTGGGAACCTGTTCATACCAATAGGCAGAAGCTGTAATGGGCATGGAGGTGCAAGAAAATCGCAGACAATAATCCGTGCCCAACGAAAACAAGCAGATTACATGAGCGCACGTAAGCTCACACCTCAATTCTACATTTGCATATACACAGACCTTACCTCCCTATCTGATATAGCTACAGAAAAGTGGCTGATACAGGAAACACTCCCAGGTGTCAGCGTTGGCATGTGCTTTCATGCAAAAATGCATGTCCAACCAAAAAATCCAGGTTACAAAGGAGCATGTGTGTTCACACTATAATTCAATCATTACACATAGCTTCGAGCCTGTTTTAATTAAGCCCCATAAAGCCTAATGCACGGTTTCTGATACACTCATTTTGATACCTCCAAACTCTGATTTCATAAGGCCACAGTAAGATGGCTGATACAGGATGCACTCCTTGCAGTGTGATATGGGTCCACAAGCAGACTTGTTAACTCTTCCCAATTTACACCTAGCGTATTGGTACTGTATCTAGATGGATCTAGACAAATGGCTTGACATCTGCATGCATTGCTATGGGCAGCCCTTGTGCTCTACTTATTACAGTCAACGACTGAATTCTCGGACGCCCAAATTTTCAGACATGCCTGATATTTCGGACGTCTTCGCGGTACCGCCACGAGCCCCATAGAATCAATGTATAAGGACATCTGAAGTTTCGGACTCTCGAACCCCCCGCAGTCCAATTTTCCGGACTTTTTGACGCGACGGAAGGTCCTTTGGCTCCTCGCGCAGCGCCCTTGTGAAGGAAATCGACTTGCAGCCGAAGCATATCACCGCTTTGAACCACAACTAGCTGAATCTAGCCGTCACACACCGATTTGGTCTGGCCACGCTGGCTATGTTCATCGCCGCACTTCCGCCTCCGGCGGAGTTTCCGGAGTGGCGCCATCTCGTTTGTTTGCGCAGGTACAGTGTACTAGCACAGGCCACGTTTTGGCTAGCGTGGTGTGTGGTTGTGCTGTTGTGTCAAGTGTGCTCTGTGACGCTAGGCCTAGGTGCTTCGCGCTCGTCAGCGAACTCCGCTGTTCGCAACTTGAGGATTTCGCTTGCCCCCACTCTGTCTTCGTCGTCCTCGCCGATGGCATCGAAGCGCGGAAAGCAGTACCGTCGCTTAGCACCGGCGCAGAACTGACTGACGAGGAAATAGTCCGTCAGGTTGTGGGGGATTCAGAAGACTCCAATGTTGAAAATGAGGAGCCAATGCCTGCGCCACCTACAAGCGCCGAGTTGACGCGAGCACTGTTGGCTCTTTCATCGGTGTACAGTGCTGACATGACCCTTGCTCAGATCGAGGTGAATATGATCGCATGCAACCGGAACACCGTCCAAACAACAATCAACAAGTACTTCAAGCCACTGCAGCAATAACACCGGCTGCCCGATGATGCACATGTACATAATAAACCGGCAGCCGGCTGCCCACAGAGTTTTTAAACACCTCTTTTTATAGCCACTTCACTGATGCTTTGGCAGGGTTTCAGAAGCCTGGTACTTCGCCCTTTACCTCTAGATCCGAGAAAAAAAAGAAAAAAGTGCGTTTTTTTGCATGCATTCATTTTTTCGGACTGCCTGAATTTTCGGACGTTTTTACGTTCCCTAGAGGGTCCGAAAAATCGGTCGTTGACAGTATTTCGCTATCTTTAGTAAAAACCATAATCTTGGCGATAAGAGTACGATGTGCTAGAATTCACATTTTCGTTCCGTGGCTTTTGATACTAATAAATGCGGCCACCCATGCAGCTGCCAAAGACGTTCCACCGACCCCCGAGCCAGGAGGCGGCGGAAGTTGTGAACGGCGGTGCAGAGCGGACAGCAGCAGTGGCTGCGAGTTCAGCTGAATGACTATGCAGCATTGCGCAGGTTACCAGCCTCACCTCCTAGTTGCGCCTTCACTTTTTGAGCACAGATGTAGGTCTTGGAAAGGGCTGGGATTGGTTATGCTAGCCACGCTGCTCTTTGATGCGATAGCGTGATAGGCACCGTGTCGCAAAAAATCCTGTGCCCCACATCCAGCGTCGACCATCGTTTCGGCAAAAATGATTTCAAACCATGCATACCCACCATGCAGGCCCTCCATGTAGGGCAAGAAAGTTACTGAATTGCATTTCTCAAGGTAAAATACATCAGAAAAATCATAAAGTACAACTTATAAACTTCTTAGCATTCCAAATGCCACACACCATGGCAAATCCCTGTCGTGTGCCAGCGCCGACTTCTCTGTGCCACATTCGATAGCACAAATGATGTCCAATTGAACGATGTCCAATTTTTCTTCTATGCTGAGCACCCTGTGTTTCTTTATCTGAGCTTCGGCATGATGCGAGTCCTTGCTTCCGTGACGCTGAAATGATATTGATATGGCTTAAAGCGCAAACGCACAGGGCTCTTGCAGGCCGTTGTTCCAATCTCTGAGGCTTGTTGTTCTGACGGGCTGCTCAATGGGGAGATGCACCGCTGTGAGTGCACGCCGAAAAGTGGAAACACTACGTGTTAACCGATACGTACACAATAAGCTGGTGTGGTTTATGCGGATACAAAACTGTAGTATAGTGTCGCCCCCTGTCAGATCTCTGTGTCATCGTACATGTATGTTTTGTAGTTGTTTAGCTAGATGGCGCACCCCCCTTCTGTCATGTGACGAGCTTGTACCAATCGGGAGGTGTCATCTAGCGTGTGAAGCCTTTATAAGTAATAAACAGCCGCGGGTCGGCGGAGTCTTCGTTCCGGTTTTCAGCGGGAGCAGTTAGCTCCGTGTCTCCTTCACTGCGCCGGCGCTAGCCGCGCGTTCGCCCGTCGGGGCCCCCCGCTTGCCTGCCGCTGCCGACACAACATCTTTTGGCGACGAGGATGGGATTCCCGCAGCGGTTCCGACCGAAGCCCCGGGAAACCAACGAGCTTCGTAAGTGAAGCGACCCTTCCCGTGTCCGCACGGCAGGCAAACGCCGCCGACGCACTTGGCGTCGCGAGGCTTCCGAGCCTAGGCCTTCTCGCCCCCTTTGTTCTTCCTTGCCCCATTCCTGCTGCGAGCTCCGGCTTGTTTTCTGCACTGTCTCCTGCACGCTACCGGGCATGGCGTCTTTCACGGCGAACCTTCCCGTTTTTCTGGAATTGCCCGGGCCACCGTTAATTCCATGGTATCGCTGGAAAAAAATTTTTCAGGCCCACCTCGAAGCGGCCGGCGGTGGCGACTGGACGGACGCGCGACGAGCGTCCGCGCTCGTCAGCGCTCTCGGGCGTGAGGGACAACGGAAGTACTTTGCAGACGAGGAGCAGGAAGCAGCAAGGCAGTTAACCAGCGCAGCGTCAGCTTCAAGCGAAGCAGCAAGGCAGTCAACCGGCGCAGCGTCAACGTCAAGTGATGCGGTCCCGCCAGCGTCAGAGTTTCCGAGACTCTTGGAGCGGCTTGACCGGCTGTTCGCCGCGTCAACAAATGTCCTGGCGGAACGGCACGAATTCACCAGTCGGAAGCAGTTCGACGGAGAAGGATTCCTGGAATTCGTGACCGCATTGAAGGAGAAGGCGGTACAATGCAACTTCGGCACAACCTATGGCGAGCGCGTCCGAGACCAAATCATACATGGGGTAGCGAACGTCAGCGTTCGCGAAAAGTTGCTGGCTCATGGCGAAACCCTGACCTTGGACAAGGCAGAAGAAATTGGACGCTCGTTAGAAGCCTTGCATCGAGCGAACCGCGCGTTCGGCTCCGAAAATGTTCGAAGAATTGAGGCATCTCAACTTGGCGTTCCGTCGACGGGCCAAGATGGCCGACTTCTTCCGGGGAGCCGCCAAGATGGCCGACGTAGTCCGGGAGGCCATGAAGATGGCCGACTTCTTCCGAGAAGCCGCCGAGACGACAGACTTCTTCCGAGAAGCCGCCGAGACGACCGACTTCTTCCGAGAAGCCGCCGAGAGGGCCGACTTCTTCCGGGAAGCCGCCGAGAGGGCCGACATTTCGCACATGGCTCCTCCGGGAACCGTGGTGCATGCGATCGGTGTGGCAGCACGAAGCATATTGCAACGTACAGGAATTGTCCAGCAAGGAATCGGCGGTGCAACGCCTGCCACACGTTGGGCCATTTTGTATCAGTTTGCCGAAAAACCCGTACTGTTCAACACGTCTCTTCCGCAGAGACGCTGTCTTCGACTTCCGCAGGGCAGCCGTCCGCGTCTGTCTTGACGGTAAGCGCTTTTGAAACTAAAAAAGATTTGGAAGTTCCAGTCGTAGTGAACGGCGTCTCCATGCGACTGCCGGTGGATACGGGAGCGTCTGTCTCATTGATGACGGCCGAAGATTTTGGAAAGCACTTTGGTCGACAGCACAGACTGTCACAAACAGTGGACTTGAAAAATTTCTCCAAGCAATGCATCGACATTCAAGGCCTGTTTCAAGCCACTGTCCAGTTTTTCCAAAAGTCATGCTCCGTCACGTTCCACGTAACGACTACAGGAACATCACTGCTGGGTTTAGACGCCATCCAACGCTTGGGCATACAGATCGACGGTACGTCGCTGACATGTCGTCTACCATCGCTTCCTTCAGTACAGAGCCCCACAGGTGTGCCTCCGGGTTTTCATCACCTTTCCAGTGACGAGTTGGGCCTCGTCAACAACTTTGTGCACCGAATTCATCGGCAGCAAGATGCGAAACCAGTATCTTCAAAGTTGCGCCGACTACCCCTGGCTCTCCGTGACCAGGTCACACATGAATTGCGACGTCTCGAGGACTGCGACGTCATCGAGAGCGTCGAGGCTACTGAGTGGGTGTCTCCACTCGTGGTGGTGCGCAAGAAGGATGGAACCATGCGGCTCTGTGCAGATCTACGGGAACAGGACAGTCTTGTGTCTCAAGTTCAAGAAAGGGTCTTGCAGAAACAGTCGCAGACTAAACAGTACGTAGACAAACGTAGAGGTGCTCAGGCAACTCGTATCAAGGTGGGAGACACCGTCAGAATCAGATTTAACAGGAAAGGAATTTTTAAGTACAGTAAACCTCGTAAAGTCAAGGCCCAGATAGGACCATCTATTTTTGTACTTAGTGATGGGCAAACGTGGCATGTGTCTAAGTTAACCGTAGTGAAGGATCCAGCAGGTAGTACGTTGTGTACAAGTAATAGGGACTTTTTGTACTCGTATTCAAACTTGGATAGTCATTCCGATGACTTGTCTGTAGTGACAGCGTCTTCTCATAGTCATAAGCTTCAGTTAAGTTGTGCGTCTGACTGTATCACTTCCGAGTCTACACAGTCAGCAGTCGTCTCTGATTCCGTTGGGGAATTGGTAGCCTCCCAGGACTTGTTGGGACGTCGAGAGGAGCTTCCTGGGCAACCCTCTCCAGCTTTGAGAGACAACCACATTCAATTGTCCAACCAGGGGGAGGGAAATAGTAGTGGGACGACTGGGTCTTCGAAGTCGACCGATACGCGTCGCAACCCCCAAAGTTCTTCTGAGGTACGCACGCGTCCTCATCGTGACAGAAAACGGCCTCCGTGGCTCGATGATTTTGTTTATGTAGTGTAGAGTGTATTTCCGTCTTCGAAATGCCACGGCTAAGGGCCTCGTTGTGACATTTAGCGGACAGTCCACATGTTTCATTAACACAGGTATAAAATGTGCTCCTTGTTGCGGTGCAGTGAGTTTTGTGCCCTGTTTCTTGTCAGACTTTGAGTGACTGCCCGTGTTTTGGTGCCCAAGACTGGTGCACGTGTATGTGAACTTGGGCAGGGATGGATTGAATTTGTTGTGGACTTAAGTGCGTGCTTGTGTGCATCTGGTGCACGTGTGTGTGAACGTGGGGGGAACGAACTGAAATTGCCTTTGGACTTAAGTGCGCGTCTTGTGTGCGCGTTTCACTGTATGCTTGCTTTGTTTCCAGGGGGGGATGATGTAGTATAGTGTCGCCCCCTGTCAGATCTCTGTGTCATCGTACATGTATGTTTTGTAGTTGTTTAGCTAGATGGCGCACCCCCCTTCTGTCATGTGACGAGCTTGTACCAATCGGGAGGTGTCATCTAGCGTGTGAAGCCTTTATAAGTAATAAACAGCCGCGGGTCGGCGGAGTCTTCGTTCCGGTTTTCAGCGGGAGCAGTTAGCTCCGTGTCTCCTTCACTGCGCCGGCGCTAGCCGCGCGTTCGCCCGTCGGGGCCCCCCGCTTGCCTGCCGCTGCCGACACAACAAAAACGCATTATGATCAATGGCCGCTGAGTCGGGGATTTGACTTTACTACTACTGCTTAAGCGGGTACAGTTTAACAAGGTTTTACTGACAGTTTAACGGGGTTTTACAGTATACGAGAAAACACAATTCTGTTACGCGGAAACTCAAAAACAAACCCTTTTTCCAGCGTTTCTACCATTCATAGAGCAGCCATGGCTTCTGCTGGCGCGCAAATCTCAAAGGCCATAAGGTGGCCATAAAGTTCCTTGCAACACCTCCAGATGGCGCTCGCCTCCGCCACATCGTGGCCCACGCAAGAGGCCATGTTTCTACCAGAAAGCTTGTCTTCGCGCATGGCGTTCGTCACCAGCGTTTCCCAGTAAACATTACGGTTACATAAGCTGCAGTTGCCAGGAAGCATGAGAAGCAGTCAGGGATCTTTGAATGCTATCACATTCCACTTTTAAAGGCAAAGACTTAGGTGTCCTCCAAATTTTTTCTTTATTCTCTGTGTTTGTATCCGTACACTGTGCTGTGTGATAGCTGTGCTGTTTCAGCAGGTACCCACTAGCAAACAATGATGCCTTGCAAGCGGAAAGCCCTCTCCCTTCAAGAGAAGTTGGACATATTACAAAAGGTGGATGAGAATCCCAAAAGACCTGAACCTCGCATTCTCAACATTGTGCACGATCGGTGGACAACGCGATCAAATAATGAAGAATGTGCTCTTCAGCACAGAAGCGAAAGAGGCAAAGACAGCCTACCACGTTAGACTGGAGGAAGCTCTATTGAAGTTTAAAGGTTTAAAGGTGATTGTGGCTGGCACGAACACTGATGGTAATGTCTTCCAAGAAAAAGCCAACAAGATGGTGCTTTTTTTGGGCATCGATGGGTTCTAGGCTTCTGGTGGCTGGCTCCACTGCTTCAAAGCAAGGCAATTACAGGTGGTTTGGCTGCACCAACCACGGAATACCGTGTGAAAGCACATTTGTAAAAGCAGAGCTGTTTAAGCTTTAGTTACGCCATGGAGCGTTACCAGAAAACTCAGTCCAGCTGTGAGCCACCTCGCGTTGCGCAGCAACCAGCTATGAGAGCACCGAGCCACAGAACCTCCTCGCACCCCACGCGCATAGGGCATAGTCGTGACGTCACAGGCGTGTAAAGCTCGCAACAGCCGGTGCAGCGACACACCTCTCGCCTCCTTTACTCCATGCGTATGTGCCGCTGCCAGGGGAATACCGCAGAAAGTCCGGACGCCCGAAGAAGAAGCGGCTTACCAGGAAGAGCGCCGTACTGCCAAGTGAGAAGCGATGCGCCGCCGAGCTGATACAGAACACCGCGCCAAAGCTGTGGCTGAGAAGAGGAGATGCCGAGTCGAGGATCCCGAGTTTCAGGCCAGGGAATGCGAGAGTTGGTGCTTGAATGCTCGACGTCGCTGAGAAAGCAATCCCAGCCAGTGACTGCTCGATAACTTCCAGCGTCAAGCCCGCCACGACAACAACTTAACAAAACCTAGCATAACCTCGCAAAAACTAGAAACAACTTAACCAAGCCTACCATAACCTCACAGAACCTAGAAACGACTTAGCCAAGCCTACCAACAACTTAGCAAAACCTAGCATAACCTCGCAAAACCTACAAACAACTTAGGCAAGGCACGTAAAATCTATGTGATCACAAGCTCCACTATTGACTCCAGCCTTGCACCACTAATGCAAGCTGCGCATGTTTTTCTTGGACCAACTTAGCCATCTTCTTGCACCAAGTTAGGCACTGGTAGGCCGTTGTTTGACCGGTTGCTAATCAAATCCTTTGCAGTTGCGATGTCACTGTTAAACTATTGTTTTATTGCACACATGATACGCATAGCCAAGTACACTGGGTTGCATAATGCGTACAGGGTTATTTGGTGGACACAGGAGGATTGCAGACTTGCACAAAGACCATTTTGTCGTTTCAATCCATAATGGCCAGTGTTGTAGAGCAGCCTTCGCACTTGGATGAAGGGTATGCGAGGGAAAATCATGCACTCTGCTATACACTTGAGTGGAGGGAGGTGGGCAGGCTTGACCAGATATTTATACTCAATGCTCACAGAGTACAAAGGCACTTTAGTTTGGGCAAGCGAAGACTTACACATTCTACACCCCTTAAATGAAGATCAATGTCAGAAAAGGCCAGAGCCAAGGTCGCATACATGGAGGCAGTGATGCAGTCCAAGTCCTTTAGGTGCCAGTCAGTCACATACAAAACACGCAAAGCCGAACTGGCCGTCCATGAAGTCAAGCTTGAAGCTGGCCTTCGCAGCTGTTGCCAAAGACAGACGTTCCTTGGCCTTGCGACACTGGTATGCAACATCTGCAGCTAGGGCTTGTTGCTGTTCATTCGTTACGGCAGCACACTTGGCACACTTCGCAATCTCTCGTTCTCCAATTGCTTCTGCCAGTCTTTGGCAGTTTAGTTGGCACAATTCAATGCCATGAATTGTCTTCTTTGTTGCTACAGTCACCATTGCTTGGCCACATCTTTTTCACCAGTTGACTCCCACTGCCTCTGTCGCCGAGCTCGTTGTTGTTTAGTGCACTCGGCGAGACACATCTCTTCTTTAGGCATTTCCAATGACGATCCCGATTCACTTTGAATATTTATTTCATAAATACGCACGCGGGCGTTTCCGGCACTGTCTTATCACAGTGCTGGAAACACCATCACCTATCGACATATCCAGTGCTAACCATACAAAATATTGCGAAAGTGTATCTGTATATTACTGTGCAACAATACGGCCAAAGTTTGTAAACGCGTTGATGCACACGTGTGTTTGCCTTTGGCCAAGACAGTCCACGATGGCAATTTTGTAAGGATTTCATAGCGATTTTCTTTTCACACTTCTTACGCTGCGTCAGACATTGGCTCACCCACGTTATCAACAGCATCAGCCAGCCATGAACAGTGGATGATAAGTCATCACTACAAAATCTTGGCTCACATCTCAACCATTGTCATGCAGTTGGCATAGAAATACAGTCACTGCATCCATTGAATCTTCATCTCCTGGCAACATACCAAAAGTTGATTGCGATGCAATAGTTGAGTGACCACATATTTCTTTGCAACAGTCATTGTTCAGCGCTTCCCTTGCCATCCTCATCGGCGCAGACATTGAGGGTGGAATTGGCGTCAGTTGAAAGTGCTTCAAGAAATCACCCGGGACCATGTAGCAATTTACCATGTAAGTTAACAACTGGTGCACACACGGAATGAAACTCATACAACAAGCTATGCAAATAACAAATTCAATCTTTACAACTTAGTGGCTTGGCTTGTCTTGCGGTTTGGGCAACTAATAGATCAGGTAGGCTTCACTAGTTTCGGTTTCGAGGAGGTGCAGATGACATAGCCGACTACTCCGGCAATGGATCAATACTAAAATATCACTACTTCTGCTAGACTCCATGGCCAAATTAGCATGCAGCCATGCAGTCAAATTATCGCACAGCAAACTGCAAGGTGTCCGAAATTTCAGTCACATATTTTAAGTCTATGGGGCCAGTGGCCGTGCCACGGATCTGTCCAATTAATCAAGCAAGCCCGAATTATTGGTGTCTGAATTATCAGAGGACGACTGTAGACAGGTGGTTGCTCACCTCAGGGACAAAGTCACAGCGAACTCCCATCTTGCGCAGCTGAGCCCTAGTCCGCTCCAAGGTGGCCAAGCGGCGATGGGCACTGCGCTTCTCGGATTCAGCCGTGCGACGGCGGTTGTGGACGGTGCGCACCACCTCCTTGCGCAGCGGGAACGGGTAGCGGAAGTGCCGGAACAGGCCCTCGTGCACATGCTCCCTAGGTACCACGCTGCCTGCAGCAGCAGCAAAACACGAAACATATCAACTTAGGCCACTAAAAATCACTTTGTGATTCAGTGTTACCATCAGCTGAAAAAAGAAATTCTACCCTTTATCCAGCAGAGCGAAGTTATATCTTCTTTTATAAGGACAACTAGAGAGAAGCACTAAATCAGTTTAAACTGATAAACATATCCTTTCAAAACTCTATTTGTGTCAATTTCACACCAAGAGGCCAATTATTAGAACAGAACCTGAAGACAAAACTTCCGCTTACTGAATTTTAAAACATTTTCCCTGTATTTGAGCTGCTGTGGAGCAGTAACAGTTCTCAACAACATTGCCAAGTTCAATTTTTGGCTTCTTTAGAGTACAATGCAGTTCATTCTTACAATGAAAAATTTGCTAGTCCCGAGCAGATACCCTCAATATCAATGACATCACAGCAAGTTGGTGCGATAACTTCAAGGTGGCATTGCCGCCCATCTTTAATTTTTTGCATCTTTTCTGATTTATCAAACCTAGTCTCAAAGTAAGAGTGATATTTTTTTATCCGGTTGTAGAAGGGTAACTTACTAATACAGCAGGACTTGTTTTTCTGATTAGTGGGCCTAAATAATCCTTGTGCACGTTGCTGCATGGTTCCTTTGAATGGCAAACTTCTAATAGAGCTCAGTCACGCAAGATGCACAAAACCAGAACTTAGTACTTCTACAGTGTTTTTCACAAGTGTTAAGAGAATGGAAAGCGCCATACCAATTACCAGTAAATCCACTAATTGTGGAAAGGTGCATTGCAAGGAAAGCAAGGAAACAAGCGAGTGGAGTGGCTGCAGTGCATTGGGCTGTCGGTATCCAATGGGTGCCAGGATCTACGTTTGCGGCCATCACTTCATGCCGGAAGATAGGTAACACGATAGGGAGTTTTAGCGTGTCCAGTATTCTGGTAAACACAGGCAGACTTGGCATTTTTGCCAGATGGGTGGAGGTGCAAACGTAAGTGGCCTGCAAGGTGCAGCCACCTGGTAGCACAGAGCTCAACTAACCACATAGCTACTAATATAGCAGTAACCAAGTGTATTCTACTTTGCTGCTGGTGTAAATCTTTAGTAGCAGCATAGTCGTGAACATGTACGTTTTTTGATACGTTTAAACAGTTTCTCACTTGGTTACAACAATATTAGTAGCTCTGTATTTGGCTGGTTAAGTTCTGTGCCACCATGGAAGCAGCTCACAATGTTAATTTTGTCTGATGGCTTCTATGGCAGTAGTATGGGGGGCCTTTAATTTACGTCTCCGTGCATCTGTCAAAACACCCAGCTTGCCTGCATTTACCTGAATACTGGACACGCCCAGTGCTGCAACAACACTCGCAATGCACGCTGCTTGGATAGCTCTTGATGGAGATCGACAGCCAGGCGGCTAGCGGAGAAGTTGAAGAGGTTTTGCGAGAGTCGAAGATACCGGAAGTCGATGACATGACGTCACATCATGGTACAAGAGCCAGTGAAGGTGGTGCTTAGCCCTGATCACTGGACGAATGAGTTGAGAAGAAAGAGCATGGCTAGGGAGGAGGGTAACTCATAACCATCCATAGCTATATTAGTGAGACACTGCACTTAGATTACAGTGGAAACATTTTACTGTAGCTGTACCCTACGCGTCTATAAAATTTGTCCAAAACAGTTTCAAGGACCCGTTAGGCATCTGTTAGCACAACAAAAACTCTTGATATCAGCCACCATAAACTACCAAAAAAGCTATAACATTCATGTGCATTCTGTGTACCGTAAAGAGTGGAAACTTCATTCGAAGTGCGCCAACAAATTTAGCTCACATTTCATTATCTTGTTGAAGAAGAGATAACCATCCATGGTGTCAGCAACAATCTTGGCAACATCTTCAGACAGAAACTCAATAAAAGCATAGCCACGGCTGCCACCAGTCTGCAAATGAAAACACATGAAAGTCAGTGAGCACAAGAACATTTGACAAAAATTCAACTTCTTCCTTTCTGCAAACATGAAAGGCTTCTCAGTAGCCTTGCAACAAGGTAAGGAACACAAAAGGGGAAACTAACTGTACATTGTCTAGGAATCTGCCAGCACCTTCTATTTTGATTAGTTAACTGGATTGGTTACTTAGTTACCCTTTAAATTATTTATCTGCAATTTATGGGGTGCACAAATATTAGAAATTTAGAATACTAATAGAATATTCCCTGCTATATGATTCGATAATTCACTTTTCATTTCTTTCATTTGAATACTACGTACAAGGAACAACAGCAGTTCTGGCAGCCTACAGGGAGAAAGATAGATACAAATGGTGACTTGTCTGAATAAGAATGGCGCAGGAGAACCACAGTTGTGCAGATAATCCAATTTGTGAACAAACACATGGAGCAGGCCATTTACATACAATAGTTGCTAGCAGGTGAGTAAGCATGTCTCGCCTTAGGCAGCCTATGAATTTGCTGTCTCTGTTTAGACAAAGCTCGCCATGGTTCCATTCCTCCAAAACTGTGCAGGATGCTGTAGTATTGCCCTTAGTGCATTCAACATGGACTACATGGACATGGACTCTTAAATGTTCCTTGAGTCGAGTCGCGGCGACGTCGCACTCGACTCAAGGAACATTTAAGAGATGCTACGAAAGCCACCCATGCTACACGTGCCATGACGGAATTGGTTGATCATTGTTTATCAAAGGGACAGATGTTCGATTTTGACAATGTAACCACGCTAGCACGGGAACACCGATGGGGCCCAAGAAAATTTGTAGAATCATGGTTCATCCGTCGTAATCAATCTTCATGCAATTCTAACCGTGGCCCCCTGCCGGATGTTTACGGCAGTTTCATAGATAAATAGGATGTATTTCCCATTTGTTGCCATTTATGTACTGACGATGCCACCCGCATAGGTGGCGAAACGTCTATGTTTTTTGTTATTTTTCGTTGAGTAAAGCCAGTGAAAACATCACTTTGAAGAAAGAAGTTATGCAGAAGCTGACCACACACATCGATGCGTGAATTCGAGCTGGTAATGGACGTCTGCGTATATGTTTCTCGCGTTTCAAAGACGTAGGTGATTCTAAAGCGTCACAAACAAATCCCGCAGGAACAAAAAAAAAAAAAACTGTATCAACAGGACGACCGTTAATTGAAATGACATGAAAAGCAGCTTTCGCGCGCAACTTTCTGAACGTACCTTCCCACTTCGTGATAGCCTCAGGTTAGTTACCGTACCGAACTGTGAGAAATACTTCTTCATTTCTTCTTCGTAAAACCCGTGCGGGATGTGTTTGATGTAGATGACGCCACGCCTCTGCTCCTTCTGCGGTTCCTGTCCGGGCTAGAAAGATAAACAAAAGACACGCCATTACACGTCACGTTCACACAATGCCACGAGTCATCATACGTTAGAAGGTTTTGTAATCAGAATGGTTACAAGGTAGCGGTCCAGAGTCGAGAATCACGTGTTTACAATGCGCAGCTAAACTAAACCGTTGCTGGTAGGAACATTATCAGCGTAAAGCAGATGTCAGACATTATAGTTCGAAAACGCGTGGTTCATCGAGCAGTTCAGGAATACTTGCCTTTCCATGCTCATTTTTCTTCGAAATCACCTTTTTCTTAGCCATCTTTTCGAAGAGACGCGCACACCACGCTGCCAAACAACGACAAAAAGAAATAATTGTGCTAGCGTTGCCAGACCAATAATCTGCCTTATGTGTTTCCGCTGCTACCTCTGAAAAGCAAAAACTATGGTTGCTAGCGTGCACTCAAAAAGCAGCAGCTCTAAAGAAATATAAGTAACTAATTATAGTAAAACCTACTATTTGTATTTTTTCAATAGTTATTTATGTTGTAGCAAAACATATTATTCAGAAAAAAAAAGTTATTCTGGTTTCGTTTTCAGAGTGCACTTATGTCGCGCTTGCGTGCTCGTATTTAAGGTCCCTTATTCGTGTTCTAGTAATTTCCTAACTTTCCTTGTCGTACTTTGCTTTAATTTCGCACTCATGAGCGAGTATGTGATCACGATATCATGATAATGGCACATAGTTACCTACAAAAATTGCTGTCGCTAAAACTACCGATTAAACTTGAATAGTGTAGGTGGATTTGAGAAGTGTAGAGAAATTTGAGAATATTGGCTAACGTAGCGTAAAGCATTTACTGAAACATTTCACGTTCGTCCAATAAGCAGTGACTTTATCAACATGGTGTGGAGGGCTTTTACTTAGCATATTTTAATAACAACGGATGATGACAGCTGAAATTTTGCGCTTGCTTTCATGTAGTAAGGTGACAAATCAAGAACGGTTCAAAAGAGTACGAGTAACACGATTTTCTCAACACGAAAACGCTCTTGGCCCAAGTTATGCCAGCAAATTTTCTAGTGCTTGGCACTCGTGAAAGGAGAACTAAATTGTGCAGCATGCGCTGAGTCATGTTTTTAACAACGCGATGACAATTGCGTGCCGCACCGTATAGCCAATTTCGGTAGCGTACTTGTAGCTTTTGAATAATAAAGTCCCTAAGTGCGTCCTAGAAAACTGTTTTCATAGCAAGTTTGTAACCTTCGAAGTCGCTAGCTATGATGCCACCAAAGTGGTCTGTCACGTCGCAATAAAGAAAAATTTGTCGCTAGAACATTACAACAAAATAAGTCACTACCTCTGTAGCGTCCAAATTGCTAAAATTGCAATCCAGGCTGCAGGTATTACATCATGGGGGAACGATGACAAAAAGATTATGGAGTTATGCGTGCCAAAACCACGATCTTATTATGAGGCACGCCGTAGGGGAAGACTCCGAAAAATTTCGACCACCTGGGGTTCTTTAACGTGCACTTAAATCTAAGTACACGGGTGTTTTCGCATTTCGCTCCTATTGAAATGCGGCTGCCGTGGCACGGTTTCGATCCCGCGACCTTGTGCTTAACAGCCCGACACCATAAGCACTAAGGAACCACGGCGGGCAATGATGACAACATATTGTGTTATAAACGTAATGATTACGCATGGACACAAAGACTTATTGCTAACTTGCCGCGTTTACAAAACTATGATTTGTTGGAAATTTAGAAATATAAAGCGTCTAGAATAAAGTCACAAGAACATCTGAAGCCACAAGCACGAGCATTATATAGTCCATGTACAAACCATCATTGCCATGGTTGCTGAACGATTTCAGGGCGATAGTTCCCTTGAGTTTTGTATAAAATTCTATAAATTATAGCGCTGGCAGGCAGTGACTTTGCGAAACCGCGAAGTGGTTAACGGCTCACTTTAAGCTCGCGCTTATTTTTGCAGCAAGATACGTGCTATAGCATTTCTTTAACAGCCCTGGGGGCATTCTGTAAGAGTCCACATTTTCGATTGTCCATTTGGGTCACTGCTGGTTGGCTGGAGCTTTACGAGCGAGGAGACAGGCGCCCCCAACCACTCTCTTTCTCGCACGTCGCAAACGTGTGAAACTGCGTGGCAGCTGTAATAAAGTTGAAAGGCGATTGAGCCTCTATATAGCAGTTGTGTATTGGGGAGGAATCACTGCGCATCTCTGCGGCGTCTCCCCTCGCGTGAGAGTAGTAGGGGGAGCGTCGGTCTGCTTAAATGTTTTGACTGCACTGTCTTCGGGAAAGGTTCCTAGTTTTAGTCGGCACTACCTTCGGAATCGGCTTACATTTTTAGACTGCACAAACCCACGGGAACTACTTTAGACTGCACCACTATCGGGATCGGCCCATATGTTTAGACTGCACTATCTGCGGGACAGGCCCACGAAAGTGGCTGGAACATACCAAACAAACCCAATACGGAAAGGGGAGAATATCTCGCAAAGGAAGACACTGTATAAATGGTCAGATGATTCCCTATCGCTGTGGCTGTATTGCAAGTCATTCCACACCCATTTATGGTCCAGTTATCGACAGAGCTTGTGCTGCGGCGATCCCAGCTTTCACCCCGGTGAGCGCGCAGAAAGTAATCAACCAGACCCACATAGACAAAACCCACGTCTGTCAATTTATTTCACGTGCTCCCTTTCCCGGTGGGTGAGGACGAAGCGCTTGTCGAGCCACGACTCGACGTCCCGGTAGAAGTACGTAGTCCAGCGGATGTGCTCGCGCGCGTTCTGTATCATGCGCTGCACCTTCTCCTCCTCACTGGGTAGCACGTCTCGGGTGCGCTCGTAAATGGAGTGAAGCTGCGTAAAGAGAGTTTTGTTTTCACGTACGCTCTCGCTCGCGGACCATCCTGACTTTGCTCAAAAAGGAATGCCAACAATATAAGTGCATATATTACCTGCGGAAATATCAGTAATCAGTGTAAGCACATATATGTGCACAACATTGACATATTGGTGGAGGAGACGGCAGGAAAGAAGCATTCATGTTGATGTAAGTCGGCACGTGATGATGGAATATACATATTTATGCTTACTGTAGAACAATATACTATATGCTAGGCAGGTTAATTGAATGTCAGGCTAAATAACATCCAGAGATGACGTCGTAGCTGGATTGCATGAGAATTGACATAATTGCGGTTGCCGTGATGGTGAAGTACAGGACAGCCGTGGTGTAAAGGTCAAGCAATGCGGCTATGAACAAACGCGCACGATGGAAAGATTCGCATTAGTTCAGTCCGTTTATCTCCCACTTATACTGTATAAGGCACCGAATAGGACAGCCATATGGCGTTCGCGACATCACGTAACCTCCACTACCTCTGCTTGTAGCAAAAAGCCATGTGTAATAAGAAGCACGACATGTTCGCACGTGATTGGCTCCCATGTTTGTCCTCGCTACGAACCTTTTCGAGCTCGCTTTCATGTCGAATGTTGTCCACGATTGTTTGCAGGATGGAATCGAAAAGGCCTTGCAGCGTACCGAACCTGCGAAGCAGCCGTAGGGTGAAAGGTGAGCGCTGGCACGTGAACTCTTTGAGACACCAGCAACAGCATAATACACAATACTTCAGCCTGAATCTGTTCAAAAACAAAGTTTTGAAAATTAAACCGGTTTGCAAATTTACCTTTATTGGTGAATGTTTACCCGTTTAACGGCATATGCCGCTTGAAACTGGAAACTCGGAGCTTGTAGTTGAATAGGCTCAACACCACGATTAAATAGCGCAAAAAACACGGACACGTACGATACAAGCGCTGCACATCAGATGCGTCGCCTTTCGCTCATTCGAGTTGTGGGCACTGTTTCACTTTATATGGAACGTATCTAGAACTTCTCCGCGCAGTGAAAATTTACAAACCCGTGCTCGACACACGGAGGTTTGACTGACTTTTCCGGAGAGAAAAAATTATTCACCTTTCCTCCTGCACACTGACCCCCACCCCTCACGGGAAAACACTTCCCAAGTCCAATTGAGGCCAAGCATCGTATTTTAGCGGGGCCCGGCTGTGACCACGGTTGTAACATCATACCGGTTGAACATGGCGTCCTGGTGGTCGGTCATGAATCGGATAACACTCTTGCTGCCCGATATGCTGGTGCTTGAGATGGCGTTAAGCAGGTTCGCCGCCTTCTGCGTTGTCTCCACGCCGGAGTTCTTGTTCACCAACTGCAGCAGCAGCCTGCGGTGAAAGAAGGAACAACGGAACACTGTCTAGGACAAGAAAGCGGTAAACAGCTGGAAATTCTTTCTAGCGTTTATGCAGCTATACACAAACGAAGCCAGGGCCTCATTAAATTTGAGTTGATGGCTGTGTAACATCGGCTCCCATACGGTTAAAAACTAAAGCAATACGCACTGTTAAGCATTTCGTCCGTAATTGAGGTGCAGTAACCGCGCGACATCGGAAATAAGTTGCATGTGGTTGTCATTGTATCTTTACGATGTCAGCGAACGCGTCAAGAAAGCTCTGCATTGCCGCCTGCTCTGCGGAATTACTGGCGAAATGGAGGCACTTTCGTAGGGGCTCCTCTGATGTTATCCCCATAGACGGCAATGTTCGCACCATGTGTGTGTATTGTTCTACAGACAGCCGCCTGGACATTGGACAATTGCTGTGGACTGTGGAAGTGTTCATGCCTTGATGGAAACCGGGATCAATACAAGGCAGTGGGGCCCTTAACGAATGGGTGTACCCTGCAGGCGACAGTCGAAGCGCTCCAATGGCGCGATAGAATGTTATCGTAGAAGCTGGCCTGCGGGGTCATTATTCGTAGTCATGAACATTTCCTTTCCTTTCCTTCACATGATTAACGCCTTGAGCAATCCTGTGCTGTTAAAGTTTCATTCATTTATTTCTATGCCGAATGTCTCACCTCTCTAGTAGCTTGAGATCCGTGGTACAGGACAGCGCCTTGAGCAGCACCACACGCTCCTGGGTGTTGGGCGACATCTCGTAATGCTTCCACAAGAAGTTGAAGTCATTCTGGTTCCCATGCTTGATGGCCTGGCAGAACACGATGGGACGGTACGAGTACGGCACCCTGCACGAAATTGAGCGGTCGTCGGTGCATTTCTACCGAAGCCTTCGTCGTCGTGAGTAGTGACTGCGACAGCTTCGCCTGCACATTCGGCTTACAGCTGAGTGTCCCGAACCTGACGGTTGCATCATATACGAAGCTCGCCACAGGTAACTTAACATTACAGCATGATGCAAAGTGCTGCGCAACATACATACATACATACATACATTTATACATACATACATACATACATACATACATACATACATACATACATACATTACATACATACATACATACATACATACATACATACATACATACATACATACATACATACATACATACATACATACATACATACATACGTACATACATACGTACGTACATACATACGTACGTACATACATACGTACATACATACATATGTACATACATACGTACATACATACGTACATACATACATACATACATACATACATACATACATACATACATTACAATACAATACAGTTTTATTCGCCCGTTTTTTCATACACATGAATCTGCTGGTCAGCCTAAGCACATAGCGCTTGTCGGCTGACCTGGCAGCTGGTGGATACATCAGCAGTTACAAGGCTCAATGATATACAACACAAACACAAGATAGCAGGATCCCGTCCAGCTCGACATAAAAAAAAAGAAAACAGATATAAAGAAAGGAATCGATAAACAGAAAAGCAAGTATAACTTGACAAGCTGCGATAAGTAGGCTAGACACATGACGTAAGAGTAAACATGGAACGGAGCATGACCCTAAAGCCACACAGAATTGTCATTCTTGCATTGTTTCTAAGCACCACTTTCTTATCTTTTTCACCAGTGTTCTTCTTTTTGCAATATTGCATAAATCGTCACTGAGATCATTACATACCGCTGGGACATAATAGTTCCTCGTTTTTTTTTCCATAGTTTGTGAAAACTCTTGGCTTAACGTATCTGTCTGTTTTCCTTAGTGTCACTTCTTTGTAGACAGCTACCCTGAAATCTCTTGAAAAATAGTGTCGCAGAACCACTGAAAACCGAAACATTTCGCTTACCTTGAGTATGCCTAGTTTAGAGTATTTTTCTTTTGCAGAAGCCATGTGTAAGACTGTTCCATAAGATATACTATTTACTATTCGATTGATAAGCTTATTAATCGTTTGCCTTTTGTATTCTGAGCATGTACCATATGACGTTATTCCATAGCGCAAAACAGACTCCACTAATGCTTTGTATATTGTAATTCTTAAATTGAGAGGACATTTCCCACGCAAATTATAGATTAAAACTGCCATATATATAGTTCGTAACCTTTTGCGCAAGTGTTCTACATGATTATTCCAAGTTAGGTGTTCGTCCACAAAAAGTTCTAAATATTTTACCACTGAATCAGGCTGCATGGGCACACATTCACAAGTGCCGCAGGTAGATTTGTGCAAGTATAAGTTAGGTCGGTGAGGCTTACATGTTTATGTGGATTTCTGAAACATAAAAATTTGGTTTTATGAGGCTTGATGAAAATACAATTTTCCCCAAACCCCTCCATGATTTTATGTACATCTTCTTGGAGGCGCGTGCATCCTCTCTCATATTCGGCGGTACCTAGAATAAGCGCGGTATCATCTGCATATTGGAATATGTTGGAGTTCAGTTGTAAATTGCCCAAGTCAGCGACATAAATATTAAAAAGTATTGGTCCCAAAGTGCTACCTTGCGGTACACCGTATTTTATGTCTTTATAGCTGCTGTATGTATGCTGTATGTATGTAAATACATACATACATTATTTACAGCACATACAGTACACACACACACACACACACACACACACACACACACACATATATATATATATATATATATATATATATACACGCAGGCATGCAAACAGACAAATAAATAGACAGCCAGACAGACAGACAGACCTGAGTTATTGACTTAAGGCTAGAACTACGTACGTACATGTGGTAAGCGGCGTCATAATTAGTCTTGAGGTTTTCGAACATCCTCCGGCAGAACGAGACACACGGGTTGTGATCGTAGTCGCAGCTCAGCGTCAGGACAGAGCTTCGCAGTATTCTGTAGTGAACAAGACGCGGTGCACACATGTGTTTAGAATGTAAATATGAAACAATAATATCTAAACAAATTAAATTAGGGGGTTTTACGTGCCAAAACCACTTTCTGATTATGAGGAACGCCGTAGTGGGGGACTCCGGAAATTCGGACCACCTGGAGTTCTTTAACGTGACCTAAATCTAAGTACACGGGTGTTTTCGCATTTCGCCCCCATTTAAATGCGGCCGCCGTGGTCGGGATTCGATCCCGCGACTGGTGCTTAGCAGCCCAACACCATAGCCACTAAGCAACCACGGCGGGTAAAAAATATTATCTCTTTGACAACTTCATAACAGCCCGTATTGTTGCACTGTTATTTTTTGTTTATTTTGTTTTATCACGCTGCGACGACTGTAGGTCGGAGTGTCAAATACCGGCTTTTTGTCGCGGCAGCATATACCGCGCCGCAATCCTATTCGTCCATGCAAGCAAGAGAACTCGTGTAACGTTGAGCCCAAGCACATATCGCATATAAAATACTGCGGAGGTATAAAATGCCGATGGTGCCCATTTCATACTTCCCTTTTGTTTCACTTTAAGGAGACAGAGACTAAAGCGTTAGGTTTTCAGAACTCGTTAATCAGTTTCGTGCCTTCGGCGCCTACCGCATCGCAGACCTTGACAGCGCCCCAGAAAGTGCTCCATTGATGGAGCGCATGCGATGCCGCGTGCGCTTCCGATAATGAGAGAGGAGCGTTTGGTCAAGTGACGTAAAGCGCGGTTTTTCTCTAACACGACCAAATAGTGCTGAGACCCACCGACTACGCTCGCCGTAAAGTGGAAGTGTATCCCTCAGCGTTGCGTTAAAGGGCCATATAATGTAAAGCTATTCCAATGTGTTTTTATTCCAATCTCCTGACGTCACATTTGCGTAACCGCCGATGCGAGCATCGGACGGTCACCCGCAAGGCTGTATGAAAAAAACCAATCAAACGCTCTCCTCTTTCATAGGAGGTCACTTTTGTTTCCTTGAAAAACGAATAACATTGCCTACGCTGAGCGGCTTGTCTTATCTAATTAGCTGGCAAGAGGCGAGGAGCACGCTCAAGTGGAGAGGGATTCGACGGGGCCGAGCCATTGCACTGAAAATCGATAAACGGACGAAGAGGGTGGTGCCAGCGTCTGCGATTGGTCCGCTTTCCCTTACTTAGCTTGCGTTGGCTAGTTGAAAATCACGGCGACGTGCAACGGAAGCTTAAGAATGACGCTAAAACGGATCCTTAGCAAAGAAAAGTTGGCAGAACGAGATCGTAAATATGCCGAAAGTGCTGGAAAACGTCACACGGCCAAGCAAGAAGTTTTATGATACGCAAATAAACCCATGTTTTCCAGCAGGTGCGAGTATTCAGTGCCTGAGCGATAGGCGGCAGCCATCGGGGGCTGCCTGCGGCTATTCAGAAAAAAGCTCAGTTTTGTTCGGCATATTAATGCATCTTTAACGCGTACACGTCACTTTGACGATGTGAGTTCTAGCGGTTTTGTGACGTCGCATGGCAGCCAGGTGAAGTGGGTGCAGCCCGAAAGCTTTGACCAATAGCCGAGGGCTAATGACTAAAAGGCGTCGAATCAAAAATCTTAATTTTTCTTTTGTTGAGCCAAATCATGCATAATCAGTGTGTACACGTCATATCAGATGGGGAGCTATCGCTTTTTTCCTGACGTCGCGTGACAGACAAGTGAAGGAGGGCTGGTCCAAAAAGTTTTTGATCAATCACGTAGGGCTGATTGCAGAATTGGAATACAAAAGTTTGGAATAGTTTTACGTTACAGCGCCCTTGGTGTCTATGAGAGTGCCGGCGGTAGTGGCACGCTCGGTGAGCTTCTGCGCGCTCGGCTGCGTCAGTGTATGCTTATAAAGCCGGCTAGCGCTCGGTTATTGAAGAGGAACGTAGTAGCTTAAAGCACAACGATGCGGAACATCCTTCACACTGAAATTTCATGGAGAAAGCAGGGCCTTCTCACAAACGATTCGGCGAGTCGAGATTGTCTCGCCCGTACCACAGCTATACAGCTTAAAGGGCCCCTAGCTCACCAGGCCACATAGCAAATTTCGGTTATACAGTGGAAGTTACGCACCTTTAAGGAGTGTTCTACAGCAAGAATTTGTCGCAGAGGACAAAAAACACTTGGGTTAAAATTTCAGCGCTTTTGGCGGCGCGTAGCGTTGTAATACTTAGTAAACACGATCGTTAGCGCGCATTGTATGCACTGCGCTTGTCAGCTCAGTATGGTCAGAGCTGGTGAGGGGCCCTTTAAACATTCGTGTTACACACTCATAACTGTCGTGTGATTTTTTAACTATCGCTCCCCTATTGGCAAATAGAGGTGCTCACTTTAGACTTACGATATCTGCATCGATTCGTCCTTGCTCTCCTCGGACATGAGACGTTCATACTGGTTCGAGAGCAGGTGGTTAACGAACCTCTGAAGAAGGAGGGTGAAACACGGAATGACAACAGAGCCGTAACGTACGTTGAAGCAGTACAATTTGTTATGCCGCTCTGCTTTCGTAAGGTGCGAGACTCGTCAACTATACGTATAAGAATCGTTACACGAATGCAAGTAAATATCAGAGATCCTATCTCTACAGGCTGCCCCCTGAACAACACAGTCCCTAAGCACTGCAGAACATCAAAATGTCATGGTGCTGTGTTTAGTTACCCACAGACAGCTGCGATATGCGCATATAGGCAAGGAAATGTTGACTGTATATGTAATACACTTTCAATTAAAAGTTCACAGGTGGCGTAATAGGCTTTTACTATGCGGTACTTTCGTTGGATGTAGAAAGAAAAACCGACCGACACCAGACGTTTAAAGGGAAACAGAATAAATATAGCAACCCTTAAGTTAAATAGCTAGATTATGCTTCGAAAAATAGGAAACAAGTCACTTTTACCAATAGCACTACCTTGCAGGAAAAAAAGATATGTATACAATAAAGGAAGACCGTAGAGATAGGGGCCGACATTGGTGGACAATACATCGAACACACTTATGACGTATTTTCGGCGCGTCGGCGTGCTCAGAGGTGTCGACGCGATCATTTAATGTTGAGGGATGACCAGATTTTAATTTTGGCTTACTCTGTCGTGGCGATCTTCTGTTACCGATGAAGGAAGATATACTCTAATTATGGAAAGCATGGTATGCATTCCCTGCATAACTTAAAAAGAATGTTGCAGTGTGCTCTTTATTAGTGAAATTAGATCTTTTTTCCGTTTACTTTCTCGTCTCAGGAATGAAGTTTACTTTTCGTTCTTTTCGAGCAGTCATTTCATTTCATTTATTTTCGCCCAGGGACGAGGAATTACAGAGATGAGTGGGTGGTATCAAAACAAAAACAAAACACATTCACACAGTCATTTCGTGCTCTGCTCAGTCACAATTCTTTGTCTTTATTTAGACGACTTGTGTCTCACGGCTTTTTTTTCTTTTTCTTAGTGACACGATTGTAAAGCATCATTGTTTTCCTTGAAGTTGGTTCCAATTTACGTTATTTGCTGTAATTTGATTTCGTTCCATTTATTGTAACCTCAAAGGAACCCGAAGGGGCATTACGTATGTGGGAGCTGTAACAAGGTAGTACGATATATACGAAAAAAGAAAACACCAATAACTCAAGAGAAATACGTTAGAGATACATAAATAGCGTTTAGTTATTACGTGAATGCTGAAACAAAGGAGCAATGAAATAAGCCAAAGAATAACACTGAAAACAAGCAAGTTAATAAGGTAGTGGCAACATTCGTTTCAATGTGAAGAATGGTCAAAAGTAAAATATGCAAATATTTGTTTCAATCAATCAATCAATCAATCAATCAATCAATCAATCAATCAATCAATCAATCAATCAATCAATCAATCAATCAATCAATCAGTCAATCAATCAATCAATCAACCAATCAAATGTTTGTTATAGCGCCCAGGAGCAGCTACGGAGCCTTCGTACTGGTGCACATAAACATTAATACGCGAGACAAAATCTACAGAGAAGACAAATAAGGCATACAAAAAAATGTAAGACAGGAAAACAGAAACAAATAGGGCAACAGAAAACAAGGAGGCCGTACGTAAAAGGGAAGTTAATCACCCAACATGCTTATCTACATATATACAGAACATAGGAAATGAACTCTGAATTATGTCCATATTGTCAGAATACTTATTATATATCTTTTGCAGTCGAGCCATATATAGGACAGTCTCTAATGCAACAAGGCCATGCAGAAAAAGCGGCATTCTGTCTGGTATGCGTTTGTGGTACGGAAAATTGCACATGATCAAGAAGCTTTGGACAATGTATAATGCCATGGTCCACCTTAAAGAGGAACAGAAGGTCTGGTTCAATACGTCTTGATCTTAAAGGTGAACGTAAGTTGAGGTATACTTGAGATGACTGGGCTATACCCTCCAGAACGGCAAAAGCGGTGCTTGAAAATAGACACCAATTTATTCTGGACGCATTCAAGAAAGTCAGAATTAGATTTACACGTTCCGTCCCAAACTACAGAGACATATACTCTAGTAGTGGAAGGCACGCAGTAAAATACAATATCAGAAAGGCAACAGGGGAGTGAAAGTCATGAGACACAATCAATACCAAAAACATGAAGGTCACGTTGTTCCACATATTTGGCGTGTGGAGAGAAGCTTTGCCTTTTTCAAAATACACACAAAAATCTTTCATTTCATCGACTCTGGGCCATGGAGCATCCTGAAGGGTTTATGAAAATTGTACACGGTGGGTTTCCCGCATTTAGCTTAATACCATAGTTTTGGAAGCATTTAAGAGTAGTTTATTGTCTCTGCACCTGTTTGAGAGTGAAAAAAAACTGTTTTTTGGAGATGAATGCAGTCGTAAACATTGTTGACAGTCCTAAATAACTTTAAAGACCGCTTTAAAGGTAAAATAACTTTAAAGACTAAGGAGCACCTGCCGAGCAAACGCTGATGAGCGCAGAGACAAGGGCTACAATAGTGTTTACAACGAAAAAGACTGTAATACAAGGACGTTTTGATATATCAAGCAGTTTGACACCCCTTTATCTGCATTTTTTTTCAGAACGCAATTTTTGGACATATTTGTACCTTCTTTGTTAAAAAACTGCTGAGTGTATGGGAACTCAATTTTATGAACATTTGAGTTAGTGCTTCGTACAAACGTTGAACTATAATGATTATCCACATGCCAATGGTAGTTTAGAAAACAAACAAGAGGCATGAAATTGTGGTGGGTATACAATGTAAAAAAAGAAAGAGATGTGTTGCCCTATTTTTTGTACTGATCTACATAGTTTTAGTTCCTGTTGTGTAGCAGACCATTGTCTTTCGTTTCACAAAATTTGAAAGCTCTGCATCTAATAGTTTTTACAAAAGGTACATTTGTGAAAAATTTGAAATAAAAATAATAATAAACTGAAATTAGCTTTTTTTTTTCATTTAATATTTATGAATAGCCCGACTCAGACTGATACCATATAAAGAATGTAAAAGGAACAACCATGTAAATTACTCATCTGATTGCAATTCTTCCATACTGCCTTTCAAACTTTTTACATCGTCAGCATACAGAAAGAATAAAGAGTGTTGAATTGCTGATGAAAAGTCATTTATGAACAGTAGAAAAAGAAGTGGGCCAAAAACGGATCATTTAGGAACTCTGCTATAGTGACCTCATAGCCAACAGAGCTCTGTCAATGAATGGCAACGATTAGACACCAATTATATACCAGGGCAGGTATGGAAGACGGTATCTTCATTCGCGTGAGATTTGTTATGAGACGCTCATGGCAAAGCACATCAAGTGCTTTACTTCGGTGAAATAGTGTCTAATTCTGAACTTTAACGTTACAGCGCGAATACCTAAGACGAACCACAAGAAGAAAGACTCGACACACACTGGCGCTGGCGCCAAATAGTGTCTAATTGGCACCTACATACCACACTGGAAGTACGGCTCATAAATGTAACCAAGTTCATTGTTGTGGAGCGCACTGATACAAATCCACGCTATTCATCTATTAAAATGTTCTTAGCACTAACAGAAAGCGGCAATGTGGTACAGATTGAAATACTTTTGATGCAACACAGAGGATATATGTAGGCCAGTAGTGAGCAACTGCACTTCTAGCCCCGCAACTTGTGTACGGGCACTACCCGTGCTACCTTCCAAGTGCTAGGAAACGTACTAGACTTTAGGGAACTGCTGAAGTTGCTTGTGAGAACAGGGACAAGTATGTTTTTATACGTCTTAAGCAGTGCGGAAGGCATATTATCCGCGCCACCGGAAAGTGTTGAGGCGCTGTATGCACTTCAAAACAAGGTCTTTATTGAATAACAGCGTGCGCACCGTAACAGACTGAGAAGGAAGGTTACTTGAGGAAGAAGCAACTTTTACACCAAATACTGAACAGAAAAGTCCTGAAAAGGCATCAGCAGTTTTCGAGACATCACCATTTTCATCGAGACACACGTTTTCGGCGCTCTATTTAAGAGAGTGAGAGAGCGCTCGTAGTTCCAGAAATACTTTGAATTACTTGTCATGTTGGCTTCAACACGTTCAATGTGGTCATGTGTGTCATTGTTATAATAATATCTGCAAAGATAACGACAACGCCTAAATTCAAGTTTGCACTTACCTAGGCCTGCTTGCCCTGGTTAATAAATAATAATAATAATAATAATGATAATAATAATAATAATAATAATAATAATAATAATAATAATAATAATAATAATAATAATTGTTGTTGTTGTCTTATGTCAATCTAGCAGCGCAGTTATCGCGCGGCGCTATGTATGACTGATGGCAACGGCAACCAATGTGGTTGTTGCCGTTATATCGCACATGAGCGCACTCACAGTGCCAGTGGTGGGCAGAATACAGACCTTCCACTTTTGGTAGATCTTGGTGTGCCTGAGCACCGGGTCTAGCTTCTGGAAGTTGGTGAGTGCCGCGTTCCAGGGTACGTGGTGACGCTCCTTCGGCAGGTACTCGAGCACGTCGAACGCCAGGTCATACTGCAGCTGGCCGCCTCTGCAGGCGCGCGCAGCTCAATTAGGTTTATTGTGATAGCAATTAAACGGACACTCGAGGCGCGTTCGCGCGTTTGTCGCCGCCGTGCTGTCCTGAGTTTCAAAGCGCATGCGCGGCCAGCGTAGGCCAGCTCGCCGAGACCATAGGTGCAGCGGCCGCGCACTCTGTGTTGGAGGTCACGTGATCTACTGCGGGTGCCAGTGAGAGCATGCGAGGGCGAGTCGAGAAAGCTGGTGGCTTCGTGCGTGCTGTCTTCCCGCGCGCACAATGCTGGAGGCCACATGATCAGCTGAGTTTCGGAGGCGCGGCTCAGTTGAAATGGTGAAGGGAGCGGCAGCAAGGAACGTTCGATTCCGGACAAGCCCACGCACTTTCCGTTGCCGGCGCTACTCGTTGCACCAGCTCTGTGACCGCGAGGGCTCCCTGTCATCGAGTTAAACCTCTGGCCTTGTGTCTTTTGGACGCGTGACACCAGGCGTGTTTAGGTAGCACGCGAATGTTTTCTGCAATTTGTGCTGCTAATAAAACGACGAACCTTACAACGTGTAATAGTCTAATACTCTGCTATCGCTGTCAGTGTTTCGCGTTTCGGGTGAAACTGCACTTTTTTGTTGGCGTGTAGTGTCAGATGATGTCAGTCCTTTTAGCCATGAACAAAGCTAACGGCTATCTATTCGACTCTGCCCTATCCTGGAAATCAACATTATGAGATATACGGCACAATTGTCGTTCCAGCCAACAACTATTCTCCTATTCTGGACACTGTTCAATTCAGCCTTTTTATTTAAATTCGACATATTGTCGTCTCTGATTGGTTGACAGGGTCGCTACGGCCTCTCTGATTGGCTCAAAACGCCAACGTGGCGGTATTCGACAGTTTCCGGAATAAGCACTCATGGTTGACAGGCGAAAAGGACCATGGGAGCTGTCCCATTTGCATAGCGCGAGAATACCTCTTGCCTTTCCGAAAATTCCTTGTGTGTTTCTTTTTTTAAAACTCGCATCGCAGGAACTTAAAGTTGTACTGCAACGTCTACAAAGCCTAGCCAAACTAATGCACTCTTGGCTAGCACCGATCAGCACGGCCTCATCAGCTGGAAATGAGGTCGTACTGTAGGCCACGATTTATGTACACAGAGTAACATAACAAAATGAATCAGAACTGCGTGTAATTTTTCAGGGCACGCTATTGCACTTTCATTTTTTGGTAGCTGACTCTGCCTTGCGTACCCGCGCATATATATACTATATTCAACCACAAAAACAGAGAACGCAGTGGTGCAAGTCTCATCCTTTCCGCTTTTCTTCTAAGCTCTTTTTTCCTAATGTTGTCCATGGTACTTTTATTGAGCAAGTATAGTTTTAAAAAATGTATTACCAGTGCACGTATTGTAAGTCTCAATCGAAATTCTGAGAGACAAAACGAAACAATGCGCGCTTTGTTGTTCAGTCGTATCCGCGGTTCGAAACAAGTCGCTGAGTGGGCGTTGAAGATTTATTTGCTTTCATAGTTATCCACGAATGCGATATGTGTTCTCCGGCTCGCGTCCTAGTCAAGTCTGTCAATGCATGTAGGGGAGAATTTTCTAGGCAAGAAAAACATAAGATGATCTCAAGTGGCGTCCCTAAGCTCATTACTGTGTGCTTGTAACTGGTGTAAGTATCGGTTTAAGCTTACCAGTGAGTGACGAAGTTAGTGAGTATTGAGTGCAAAGACGATTGGTCGGAAAGAAAAACAAACAAACAAAGCAAACTGAACGTTGCGAAGACCTACCGGGCAAGGTCGAGGGCATCATCGATGAGCTGAGCCCGGTTGAACTCGTGAATCACCTGGCAGAAGGGGAAAGTAAACGCAATACGCACTCTGCGAGTTTGAAATACTGTAAAACGTGCGCTGATGAACGTCATATCAAAATATATCAAACATAAGGCAGCTTTTGACAGAGTCACAGCAGCAGTCGCAAGTTGAAAGGTGCCGAGCCAATAACGGAAAATTAATGAGACCTCCACGAGATTTCGCATAAAAATAAAAATAAAAGTGAAGTTAAATGTATCAATTATTCCATTGCTACGCGCCGCCTGGTTTTGTTTTGATTATTCTCGCAGTCAAAGTCTACAGTTGTGGCGGCACCAGTATGGCTTTAAGGAATTTAGCGCTGCTTAGCGCTGCTTGCACAAGTTGTTAGTCAAACATGAAATGCGAGTACGAAATTCGTAATTTGTATCGGTTGCCTGAATCTGAGTCCATGGTGAAGATATAAAATAGGGGCACGGTCATCGGAAAGGAAGACGCGAGATTAGCACAAACAAGTTGCTGGCGAGAAGTTAAACTGGAATATGTTCACCTTGTGGTCAGTCTCCAATTGACTGACGAGCAGCAGCCAGTTGTTCCTGTCGTAGTTCACCTTGTAGTAGTAGGTCTCCTGAGCGTTGAGCAGCAACCAATGGGTCTTGCTCGGCGCGCCGAAAAGCGGAGCTGTGGATGAACGAAACTGAATCAGCAAAAAAAAAAAAAAGCGCAACAATGTGATTTCCAGCTTCGGTAGTCCTTTCTTCCCGGATGCCTGGCCCATCAAACCATGTGGTCAGTGCTTAAAATCGATGCGCTTAATTAAATCTATACGCTTTTCTAGCTCTATTTCGACGTATGAAAACAATGAAAACAGCGAACGGAGGGCGAACGGGTGAGTGGTATCCCCCGCAGCAAATAAATGAAATATGGGAAAGTATAGGCTCAGCGTAGGACCTTTACATTGGACAACGCTAATGAAACTTATGCGGCCGCTCACAATGCTACTTGAAGAATGTTCGTCCGAAAAGAAGCGCACATTCTGCTGCCCGAACAATGCTATCGCAAATGTAAGAATCACTCACATGTCCTCGTATTGAACCAGTGCTTGGGGGCGGTCGCTGTGAAGTCAGGGTTGTCCTCCGTGACGATCGAAATTGGGATGTGCCATACGGTGCTGTCGAAGGTATCGGAAAGAAACAGTTGAAAAGTAGTGCAAAGTCTTACAAACGATAGAAGACTGTTACGCATTTTTTTCTTGGAAAAAAAACCTGGAAAGAAAAGCTTTACATTTGCTTTCCCGCTGCACATTTCCTCTCTGTTTTCGTATCTGCTTACGCCCTTTCTATTGGCAAAAATGCGAGTGAATCGCCAAATAATGTAAATGAGTGCGACACTATATAGACACGAATATTTCCCTCCAGTGTTGATTTAATGCTTTGCAAAAACGAGTTATTGAGTCAAGCACTGCGTTTGTTATGCTGCCTTAAGGCTCTAAATACACGACAACTAGGCACTTGGGCATTCATTGTAGCCACCAAAATTAGATTCCCTAACCAGTGCTGGGCAGTATAGAAGATACGTGTATCTTAGCTACTGTCTTAGATACTCTTTGGGTATCTTGCATCTGTATCACGATACGTCTGGCAAGACATTATCAGTATCTGCTTTTCCAATACATGAAAGAATGTATCGTGTATCTTTAGATGCAATATACTGGTGGGGGGGGGGGGGGGGGGGTCGCAGCATCACTGTGCGAAAGTATAAACATTGGCTAAACTACGCTTTCTTAAGCTGATACTGCTGCCACTAAGCCATCTGAATAAAACTAAAGGCAGAAAAATTCTTTTACCTTCCCGCCAGAGCCCTCCAATGAGGGCAGGCGATGAGATCTGCGCGTCCCTATTGTGGAGCAGAGTCAAGTGGTCGCGCTCCATGGTCGTATTTCTCTAAAACTCCCCAGCGGTATTTGCGCCATCGTGCACAGGCTTCTTAATGATGTTCTTGTAATTATATGGCGACCCTCTAACTGGTCGGCAACCAGGGCAACGACTCCCATCAATTACAAAAGCGACAAGCTTAAGCACGAGGTCACGGGATCGAATCCCTACCACTTTGAAGAATCAAGTTGCGCATTCAAAAAAGACACCACAGGAAAAGGCGACGGAGACGGAAAGGGCGCAAATAGTTTGCGCTCTTTCCGTCTTCGTCGCCTTTTCCTGTGGTTGTCATTTTTGAATGCGCAACTTGGTTCTTCAAAGCAATGCCCCAACTAGCCCAGCAAGAAGTTCTAAATAATCCCTACCACGGAGGCCGCATTTTGATGGGGGCGAAATGAGAAAACATCCGTGTACTTAGATTTAGGCGCACGTTAAAGAACCCCAGGTGGTCCAAATTTCCTGAGTCCTCCACTACGGCGTACCTCATAATCAGTTCGTGGTTTTGGCATGTAATACCCCATAATTTTTAAAAGCGACAAGCAATAACCACGGACAGCGCAGCGTATAAAGAGCTTTCATGTTAAGCAGCTAAAGCAACCCGAAGTTGTTTCAGAACGAAAATATACTTTGAGCAAAAAAGACAACAACTTTGAGATACTAAAAGATATTTCATTAAAATAAAACAAGTTTGGTCGGAGTTAAGGAATTTCCAAGCAAACATTTTTGTGCTTACGCGTTTGCTGCAACATTATATACGTGGATCTATGGTAAGAAACTTGCGAATGTATCGAAGTATCTTAAGATACAAATGGAAAGTATCGTATCGGATACAACAATTGCGGTGGTATCTTGTAACTGTATCGCAAATACTCGTAGCCCGAGTATTTTGTATCGTATCATGATACAATTGCAAGGTATATATGCCCAGCCCTGGTCCTAACCGCCTATGATGAAAGAAAGCTATCATTATCATGAAAGTTAGAAATGCATGGGCGACGTTCCATAGCGTTAACGCTTCGTAAATTACAAGAACACGAAAAAGAACCCTAGAAAAAGAAGCAGCTAGCTGTGTACTCAGCCTCCTACGCCTATAAATGATGCGCATTCTAACTGAAAACATGCCACTGGCATTCAACTTCTGCAAAGCACTTGCGCAAAGCAATGCAATTTTATAAGTGAGTTGGTATCACTGAACCGGCGATGATAATAAGCACATTTCCTGCGGATTCAAGGAAGGAACAGCTGTAAGCTTAATATACTAATTAGACAGCTGTCCGCTGGTTGCCTGGTCATTTTGCTTGAGCGCATCACAAGGAAGGACGAAGCATAAGCGAAAGGGGATATACATAACACACGGCACATTGCGAGCCTCATTTTTTCGTGTCCATCGCTCTTACCAATGTACCTGTGTTTGCCGAAGGTGTTCGGGTAGTTTGTGCATAAATGGGTATTGAAAAGACTGTATCATGGTTAGCTAGTTTGTTCAATAAGACGTCTGGATTTGGGAGATTATAGGCCACTCGCCACACAAGGAGATAAAGATAGCGCGAATAATTTATTTGTGGTGGTGCGATGCGCCTTAATATTTTGGCACTTTGCATAGCAGCCGCAGATTTTGGCAGCTAACTGTTCTGTGAACGTTATTTGTTTATCAACCAATAAGTAATGTTGGGTTGCATTCGAATGTAAGCAAAGACACTAAACGTGACCGCTGTAGTGAACGTTTAACAAACAAGAAGATGACAAACGTCACGTTCACGTCACGTGCCGCTAGTTGGGGGCAGAGCTCGAGAAATTTTAGTCGTCATTTTTGTTGATGATAATACTCTCTTTCCTGCCAAGGAAATGCACAGATAGGTTTTTGAAGAAGTATTCTACCAGCCTAACAGAATTCGCGTTTCACTTTAAGGGTCCCTTTAAACATCTGGCAGCGACGTTCAGAGAACCAGCACTTGCTTGTCGACGGGTCCGGTGCCAAAAATGAAGCGCCTCTGGGAGAGCGAGAAGGTGTTCGTCTCGTAGGAGCGGTTCACGAACACCACCGGAAAGCCTGGCATGTATGTCCACTCACGCATCACGGTGGTCAGGTTCACCGTCACCCGGTCGTACATGGCCTTCTGAGCCTGCCCATGTGATGAGGAGAAAAAAAGTCGACAGGGAGCTTTTAAATACACGTACTTAAGTAATACGGGCTTTCCGCATAGCTGATGTTGCTGTGGATGAAAACGGCGTGACCGGTGACTGCGATGCCCGGACGTCAAGGCAACGTTTGACACATACTGGGAATCTTTTGGTGTACCCCAACCTTCACGGTTGGTCCCGAGTTCAGAACTACGCAAAGCATAGCAAGTTGGTCAGGAATTATGGCACGGGAATGTAGGTGTGCTTAACGCGCGCACAAGAATGAAAAGCTCAACGCAAATACAAAACAAAAGTTTGGGTTTCCTTTCTCGTTTTCTTCTGTGTCCGAGTTTTGCACGCCTGCATTCCCATACCACGGTCCCGAGTGCACCTTATGCTCCTTGTCCCGCAGCGGTAGCCCATATGGCTATCGTTGCGCTGCTGAGATCGAGGTCGCGGGTTCGATCTCAGTCGCGGCAGTCGCATATCGATGTGGGCGAAGAGAAACGCAACAACACTCGTTTACATAGGTTTACGCGTGCCCGTTGAGTAATCCCAGGTAGTCATATCCGGAGCTCTTCATGACAGCGCGACTCATATATCCTTGTTTTGGCACGTAAGTACCCCAAAATTTAGTTAGTTTAATATAATCTCATTCTACGAATAATTAGGTGAACATCCGCATTATTTTTTGTCAGGTGTAAAAATCGAATATCGATCGCAGCAGAATTCGCCGAACAACATTGCATTTGCTCCTGGAAATTTGTCTTTGAGAACCGAAACGTTAGAACCAACGATGCTGTTACCAGTACGAAAGCAACATCATGGCTGGCACATTTAGGTGTAAAATATGAAATGACTTTTTTTAATAATTGTGATAAGAAAGTATCATTTTGTGGTGTTATGAGCACTGCTAGGTATAGCACTGCGGAGACACTCCGCCCTGCGCAGTTTCGCAGATGCGCTACGTGTTTTTTATCTGCATCACTATGCATTTTAAAGGATGAAATGCGAAACTGATAGCCGTGTGACTGGCTTTACTGGTTTGACTGTTAACCGTAAATTAGAGTTCTGATTGGCCTTTGATTTGATGGGGATCAGTGGCTGTGTTATTTCTTCCTTTTCTGTGAGTACAGACAACCGCGAGTGGTTAAAAGAATTTAGCTCTGACACACAAATTTATATGTTTTTTGTGACGCAATGTCTGCCCCAAAATCGTTAAATTGTTTAAATTCCGCGCTTTCGACTCCCTAAGCATTTTCAACTACATTTAATTCTGTTTTATTACGTTCTCCTATTAGGCCTCCGGCAAAACAGGGAATGATGTAAAAAAAAAGGAAAACAAAAACACGATACTATAAAAAAAAGGCAATCAAATGGCTGGTAATGCTAACAGTGAACAGCAGTTCATGCCCATGAGCAGTCACAGTGCACCGTTGGGGTTTTCAGTGGCAGTACTTGATAGGTTTAGCGGCTGATAGGTTTAGCAATCCCTTCATAAGTACATATACTCACAATGTGTATTTCCTTGTATAAATGCTGAGGATGAATGGACTGGTAGCTGTATTTCTTGAATAGTTCCTGCAAAGCACATGTCCATTAGACGAAGATTAAATGAAGTCTTATAATAATTATTATACTTAAAGATATGAATGGCTTGAATGTTATATGTGCTATTTGAATCTTAGAAACTGTCTGTACGTTTTAAATGGTATTTCACTACACAGACGTTTCATTCGTCGCTTTTGCACGCGCTTCACGATCATTGACGCTGGGAAAATGTGTGTGTGTGTGTGCGTGTGTGTGTTTGTGTGTGTGTGTGTGGGGGGGGGGTTGTGTGTGTGTGTTTGTGTGCGTGTGTGCGTGTGTGTGTTTGTGTGTGTGCGTGTGCGTGTGCGTGTGTGTGTGTGTGTGTGTGTGTGTGTGTGTCGTAATCAACACGCGGTGATCATCTCAAAGAGGCAGACGGCGTCGGAACAAGAGGAATATACGTGCGATCGTGGCTCAATGGCTAGAGCATGGGGCTGTTGGGCTGGGGGGGGGGGGGGGGGAGGAGAGATAAGCAAGAGCTACTCCTCAGCAAGAGAGCAACAGTAGCACCCACCCACCCAGCCAGCAGCCACGGTCGGCAAAAGTCCGGGAGGGTTCGAAATGAAAGCTTCTATATATATAGAAGATGACCGCGGCAGAGCAGCTAACACATCACAACTGTGGAAACGGTCTCTAGAATGAACGCAATATCGCTTTTTGTGGAGGATCGCAGAAGGGCGCTAAAAGCGGCGGTCCCCCGCTCGCTAAATATAACGTGTCCGACCTACAGTAACAAACGTAGGTGTTTTCTTACATTTACTTACCGTCAAAGCCAGCCGAAACAAGTTGCTCGGAACCACATGCGCCATCATGCGGACAAGAGCTGCGCCCTGAAAAGAGAGACGACTTCGCTGGTGGCTATAGCGGTGGAGGCGTTCGTAAAAAAAAAGGCTTTTATTCGAATAGAGGTTAAATGTGACGGCGCCTGTGGAAGATGGCTTAAATATGCTATCGGGATTATTTGGTCAGGCAGACACGACTTGCACGACGAATCCGCTTGTTCAATTCGCAAATGACAAGCAATGAAAAAAAAAAATCGAGCTAATAAGGTTCTAGTGTGAGTTTCGATTCCGGAACTGTAGTTTATCGCATTCCAAAGTTCATGCTGTTTCGTAACTGCCTTCTGTCAGAGTTTTTTTACATGAATATAGATATACATAGTATATAGATAGATGGTCAGAATTAATTCTGTAGAATTTAGCAGATCATTTCGCCTTATCATATATTTGTCATTCGGGCTGCACAATACATGTATACTGCCCATAAACAGAAATCGCACTTTTCTTAAAGTTTTTTATTTGGTCTGGCTCTTGCGGTCTACATAGTACTGAGCGGGTTGTTTGTGGAAAGGGTATGATATATTTAGTCGACAAAAAGTGTTGAGCCATGAATACACATGCTGTCTGTTGACAATCAATAGGCTTCGAAGAAAAAAACTTCAGTGGGCATTATTTGGTGATCTAAACGAATATTTGTGAGGGTTGTGTGTCAAGATGGTAGTTGGTTGAACATATTGTGTCTACTGATATCGTTAACTGACACACTGTGAAGGAGCGAGGTACATCCTGGTATCCTTACTCGATTTGATTGACGATGACATGAGCCATGCTATTTCGCAAGGCGCGCGACTTTCCTTCTTTTGAAGTGATGCCTGCTAGCTCCAATTTTATGCTCCAGATATTGCAACGCAAGATCGCGATGCAATAGCTTTACGAGATAAAATTCCTCCAAATAACTGCAAACTACTAAACAGCAATGCGAAAAGAACGCACTAAACACTGTAATTAAAAAAAAGTATAAAGCTTTGTTACTAATAGTGATGAACGGCGTGTTTTATTTATGAAAAAGAAAATGAGAAGATCACTTTAGAAAAACTTGGGAAGAAAAAATATGAGAATCACAACGAACAGCCCCGACGGCTTCAAAAGATTTTACGTATTCCGCTGCCACATGCAGGGAAAAAGAGAGACATCCATGCTCAGACATATAAATGAAACGGCGCAGAGTCCCCTGCCGCACACAATTGGTCAACACTTATATACAGAGTGTGTGCACCTTGCGAAGGCGTTGAAGTATAATTGCACAGCATGTCAACTTCGCAGTGTAAAAAAGTGAGTCAAACATACCGTATGCTATAGTGGCAAGAGCTCAAATGCACTTTCTCAGCAAGTTACTTTGCCTATATTTGCAATCAAGCGCGAAGTTGCTCTTGGCTGCGTTAGCGGAACGATGATCATATCAGCCGTTCTTAATGTCAGGCGAGTGCATGTCGAAGCGCAGGTACACAGTATACCCACCTTAGACAATGTAACCATGTTGATGTGCTTTCGAATATCCGAAGGTGAGTTCAAGGGCCTGGACACTGCCGCAGACGAGTTGAACCCATCCGCCTCCATGGCGAAGTGAGCATCGGCCTCCAGTATTGTGAAGCTCTGCGTACGATTCGCTCATTATGCGATATGAGTGCAACGTTCATTGCTTTATTATTACTGTGAAAGCATTCCGCGGTGCGAGCGTTTAAGGTGCTATTAGTCTAGCAACGTTGAGCCAGACATGTGACAACCAACGTTCCTGGTCACAACCATGTCACATGCGTCCCATCAGCCCTAAATGAGCAGGCGCATATGCTATCATACTGCGTGTCGCCCACGTTCTGTACTGCCAAGTCAGACTTATAGTAGTCCGCCATTTTAATCCCTACTTGATCAGAGAAGTACGTGGTGTCGCGGCATCTTCCTTAACGCGTCGTTCATAGCGAATTAAACGCAGGCAAGTTCAGTTCACTCGCTACTTCATTTGCTGTGTTCAACTAGTTGCTTTTGCTCGACGCGTCTGTAGATAGTGACGCCAAAAATTCGTTGAGTATGCTACACCAGAAGCCTGACAATCGCTCAGAATCTAGTGAAGCCGCAACTTTGTCATCAAAATTTGTTTCAGGAGTAACGTCATCTGTTGATTTTTTCCTCCTTGAATATTAGAATTTCTGCTGATGAGTGCATCCTGTTTGTAGGAATTAAATAATGAAGATGACTGCCACACTGCGTTCACCTGCATGATTGCGCTTAAGCGATTGCGCCTTTTGTTGCGGGAAAACCGCCCCTCTATGCAACTTTATGAAAGGTCTCACTATTTAGCAGAAAATACTTTCTGCAAAGTGACACGAATTCTGCTCAGGAAATTCGAACTCTTGTTTCATAATAGAATAAACTTTTGTTTTTCAGCGCATCATAAAACATAGCCTTCATTATATATATGCAATAAGAACCATCAGCATTATAGTTTTCTTTGCTAAAAAAACATGTATCGATAGGGACAGAAAATTGTGTCGGGTGAGTAAAATTGCGTAAAAGAAAAGAAAGGTTTAAGCCTTGCCTGCTTCACCTAAGTATCGGAGGTTGCCGATAGGGACAGAGTTAAAGCTGCAAAAAGACAAAGCAGACACGAGTTCAGGGTGCTATGCTCTTCCTATATTTTAACATAGCTTGAAAATGCCGTTCACGTAAAAATCATAACGCTAGGGGGATGCGCTCGCCAACTTGATCACATGAGTTTGACCAGCGATGCAAACATTACGTTTCTGAGACTCCGGAGCTCATAGTATCCATAAAAATAAAGTGGTTTGACGATAAAATACACGTAAGAGTGCGCTCTGAGCTGGCCGATAACATGAAGTTCATTTCTGCTGCTTGAAACTAAGAGTAGCACGCGTAATGAGAAGCACTCATTTGGGTGACTTTTTCTTGTGTACCTTAGGAAAACCCTCAACAACTCGTGCAACCTTGAAGACTCACAATCCAAATTCCAGCGAAGCAGAGTCCAAGACAAAAACTACGCATATCTTACATATGCTTGGAATCTATTCTAATACGAAGCATTTGACGAGAAACGTGTGTGCTGGGTGACATGTCTTAACGTTTCGATTTACGTATTTGGAGCACTGATGAAACTCCTTGAAGGGACATCAGAAGCAAATTGGAGCATATACCTTAGGACCTGTTCTAAATACCATAATTGTGAAACCTCCCCAACACCTTGTGTAGTAAAACGCGAGATGCCATCTCGAGTACAACGCTCGACACACCAGCGCAATTGCAACTAGGGAACACCACACATCATACGTGGCGCTGAACTAGGCGGATCATCTGCTTTGTGTACGAGAGAGAACTAAGGAGGAAAATAACGCTTCGCAGCACTCTCAAACACCTACAAACGACCTTGCGGGTGCGGCGCGTTGGCTGTGATTGAGGGAACATCTATAGTGCCACCTGAAGTATAAAGAACGATACATCAGCGTAGAGAGAATGACGAAACGCTCGCACTTATACAGCGCACAACTAAAGTATACTCAACACAAGCTCGGCGTCTCACAGCGCTGTTTTCGCGGGGAAAGGATAGTGAAATCAGACGCGCTTCCGCTTATATAAGTAAATTGTTGCTATGCAAGTTGACACATGCGCCAAGCGTCTGAAAGCGCTAGCTTGCACGAGAAGGGCTGATAAGGCTGTTATACAATGCTAAGCTACTAGCATGCCTCTGTGACCTAATGAGCAGAGCATAAAGCAGTTGCGGTTGGGGTACCCTGGTTCAAAACCCACCATCGGACATGCAGACTCCCATGGAGATATGGAGACTTGAAATAATCAACAGTGGTCGAACAAGAGTTCTCTGAGACAAAGGGACTACTAGGCTTACATGTTTAAGCTAAATTTGGCACAGTAAACCAAACTTTGCATGTTTAGGTACGGTATTTGTCATTGTGATGCAGTAGGCCTCACGCTAGCGGTGGGCGCTGTTGCTTTTGAGAAGCAGCAAAGTGCAACTGCACAATATTCTTTTCAGCCTCTCGTGATTGCAAAAAATTAATATGAGACGTTTCTTAGACGAGACTTCTCTATTGAGAGCGAAGGTGCTTGCCACGCACGTCAGAGAATTTAACTTGGGCTACATATACAAGCGTTTAGGTATTGCCATCATGGCGAGGCGTAGCTGGAGGCCGCAGCGTTGACGCCTTATGAGGCTCTTTTCGAGGTTCCGCTTTTCGCTGTCAAGTTTTCGGTGGAGGCCCGCCCTTGGTACAGACATGCTTTACGCAACACAATAGCTTTTCGATCAGATCACACTTCAATGAATCAATATCCCACAAGATGTCGTAACCAGTGCTATACATCAGCCGCGGTGCTATTATTATTAACACACATGATTTGCCTTTTTCGAGAAGCAGCAGTAATTGGAAGAAGTATGAGCAAAGACGTCTAGACGGGGTGCCGTACCACTTCCGTCTGGGGGTCAGCCCTGTTAGCCGCTGTGTAAGTGATGTAACGAGAGATGCCCTCCTTGAGCCACATGTCGTCCCACCAAGCCATGTTGACCAGGTTGCCCATCCACTGTCAAAGAACGACAAAGGCCGGAACTTAAAATCTAAAATCCCGCTTGATAAGCGTGCAGCGCTTCATGCGGACGGGCTTCGGCCCAAAGCACATATGATATTGGGAACGGGAGAAAGAGGACGAAAAAAAAACTATCAGCGCATTCCTCCTTCGTGGGAACAAGAAAAATGAGGTTCCGAATTCACAAAGCCTTCCATTCGTACAAACTGTTCGCCAGTGGTGGCTCGCATTTGATAATAATAATATATGTCCGCTGTCAGAATTGGTCGAATTTCCTTTTTGCAAATCACTCTACCTTACGAACTGTTTTTGAGAACGTGCCTTTGGCCTGCATTTTGTAACCTCCCAGTTCTGCTTTTCCTACAGTGCGGCACTCCGAGTGAACGATGCCATTGATAACGGCAGTGCTGCCACAACATGCAAGCTAATGACGAAGGACGAAAAGAATTGAAAACGACATCGAACGTTAGAAAATACGGCTCTGGGAATCAATTTACAACGCTTTCAGTTTGAAAATACTGTTCGCCGCTTTCCAGCTGCCTTTTGTGATAAAAACTTCATTACGGCGATTATTCGGTGCCTGTTCTTACGGACACTTTTGCTATTGGACTTGTGGATGCGGGCTCATTACCTGCTGCGCGATCTTGTTGGCGATAACCCGGAGCGAATCGACCTTCATCTGGAAAGGCGTATCGTCGCTGCGGAAGGTGAGATAGACGTCCTGGAAAGTGATCATACCCCACTGGTCCATGGCCGGCGCAGGCAGAATCGGAGTGGACACAAGGTCTGCAAGCGAACGGCTTTCACGTGAAACGGGTGTCCACACCCCCGCACCCCACCCACCCGCCCCCCGGGTATGACAGTAGTCTAACCGACACCAAGCGCTCGTATGAGACTTTCCTATCCATTACTGATGGCTATGCGCTACAGACCAGACCCTACGAAACTAATATTTACCAGTGCTGTCTGTGGCCAGTCGCGTCCGCTTTATGATTGTGGCTAGGTGGGGTTTCCCAAAGCATCGAACACGGAGTGGAATGGCTTATTTCGTGTTGAAGTGTGGCAACCCAGCAGCCGTAACCGTTTTCTAGTGCTTGCATAACAGTGAACAAAGGGGCGTGTTATTGCGCAGGAAACATCGTAAAAAAAAAGAAAGAAATATCGGCGCTCTGGTCGAGGTATGCACAGGTTAGAAATAGAACCAAACATTGCGCTGTGTTTTTGTGCATTTCTGCGTTTCTCATACTCAGTGCTGTTTCTTTATCTCACAATATTCTTAACGTCATTTACGTCTCTGCCATGTCTTCTCCGTGATGAAACGACGTTCCACCCATGACTTGTATTTTAGCGAGAGTGACCTGTGGTACGGAGAATGGAACGAAGAGAATTGCCTTCCTTAGTCAGAGCTCCAAGGAAGCCGGTTAGGTTTACTAACAGGCCAAGACTTGATCTGGCCCATTCGCTTGCCCGTACCACAGGTCACTCTCACTAAAATGCAAGTTTGCATTGCACGTCAAGAGTACATCAGGTCCGAATGTGCCGATGCGTGGCCGCCAATTATTCATATCAACTGAGACCGTATGCGTGCACTGAATGCGTGTGCCTACCGAGCTTGGGGATGGGATAGTTCAGGCCGAAGGTGTCCTGACAGTACTGGAGGATCTTGGGTGCCACCTGGATAGCATAGTCCGCGTTGCGCACCTGCTGCGTCGTGCCGTGTACCTTGATCTGCGGAAAGCAGGGCCGTGCGTCACCACGCGATGAGAACCGTTACGCCATTACTCTCTGTACCACATAGTACACGCATGCGCTGTTAAGGAAAAGTTTCGCTCGCGAAGTAACATTGAGTTCATTTTACAAGCACACGAAGAATGCGGTGCGCCAAGTCCAAGAAGAACGTTCTCATCCACGTATACTAGGCAGAAAGGAATTGGGTTCAGTAATTTAAGCATGCCAGCAAAGACGACAAAAATGGCCAGTTCTCAAGCGGGAAGTTGAACGTTTTAAATACATAATAAAACTCAACATATACTCGACAGAGCACTCAAATAGCACAAAACAGCTCGTTGAAAGGCGTTTAACGAAATACTATTCTGCTGCGTAACTTTTCAGAGGGCCTATTTATAAAGTGTGCTGCACTGTATGGTGCTAGTGGTGTTCATTTAGTTTTCGCAGAACGTGGATATGTTTTATTGCTGGAGAGCTCAAAATTACGTTTTTTTTTTTTTAAATTTCGAAACTTTTCTATTTTACCAAATTTTAGAGGCAATAGACCGATGTAGCAAAATAAATAGTTTGCTCTCTAAAGTGAGAAAAGAAATCGTGCTGTTTGAAGCTCAACATTTCTTTTTATGCCTCTTAAAGGACTACTTAAACTCGATCGTTATTTTTCTGCATATTCGGATAAACGAACCTGTTACAAGGTGTCGCTTGGCGTCTGCGCGAAGAACACTCTAAGTGCGATCGAATAGCGTCCGGTATGGCCGCCGATCAAAAGAGATATTCGGTGATACACATTTTGGCCATGATAATGTTGTTATTACACGGCACAAAATGGTCGCGCCGGCGCCGAGTGACCAGACGTCACAAATAGGCTACTTATAGTTGTCGCTTTATACCAGAGCACTCCATGAGAGTAAGCCTCTCATTTCATGGTCTTCACCTCACCGAAATTCCTGTCATGAAAACTGCCGACAATTTCTGCCTGAGCTCATCTTTTCTTCCTTTACGACGTTTATAATAGGTTCGTTAAGCTAGAAGGCAAATGTGTGCGAACGAAGGGCATTTCGAATAGGGATTTAGCTTTACCGAAACTGCTAGTGCGGAGGAAGTATTTGCCAACAATAGTCACAAATGCAGGCAATAGTCAAATTTTTATCTTAACTGCTTCAACTGCACCCAGTAAGGCTTATTTCACATACTGTTTCAAACATTTTGTACGATTTACTATGCATAAACATCGATGGAGCCCTTGCAAATGTGAAACACTACTGTGCGCCAACCAACCTGAACCTTCGCTTTAAAAAATAAGATTGCCGCAAGCAGTGTGCTGTTGGCCCTTTTACGCCTACGAAAAGTACAAAAAGACTTCGCACTGACCATGGCATTTCCGGCTGTTACGTATGGCCCGATAACAAAACCCAGGCTGTGGCTTGGCATTGGAGGCGTCCTATCGAAATAGTCAGCCACGAAATCTCGGGACCTGGAGGAAAATAAGAGTGTAGTTGAAAAACAAAAGAAGGGAAAAGGAAAACAGCAGAGAAGATATTGTTAGCGATCATACAAGAAGGCCAGCTTAGCGATTTCGGCAGTTTGGTCAAAGTTCAAGGAGAAAGAGTAGCATAACGCACCGAAGTGAATTAAAATTTAATTAAATTATTCAGTGCCACGCATAAGAAACCACGATCTCACTATGAGGCACGCAGTATGGGAGAGTCCGGATACATTTTGGCCCCTGTGGTTTCCTCACGTGCACCTAAATCTAAGTTCACGAGCAGTTTTGCATTTCGCCCCATTGAAATGCGGTCGCCGCAGCCGGGGTTGAACCCATGACCTCGAGCTGTGCAGCCCAACGCCACAGTTACTAAGCTACCGCGGTGGGTAGCACAAAAGATAGTGCGGAAGGAAAACTAGAAGTGTGATTAAAGAAAAGGAAAAGTGTGTTATAAATATATTCGCTTTGGTGCATTATTTGGTTTTAATAAAATCTGCTTTGTAGCTGCAATTCAGCAAAACAGCCGATCAGTGCAACAACTGAGAGAGAGTCGACAGAAATAAAACGCACAGTGACTATTACTGCAGCTGGCCGGCAGCTCTTATGTTGTTTCGTATTTGTCAAACTATCAGTTCTTTTTTAGCGTGTAGGCGGTTCCATGCACGTTCTTTAAGGTTATTTATTTGACGCATTACTAACTTGGCGTGGACGCAGGCGCTCCTAAAGCATTATGTGAGGCTTTAAGTTGAACAAAAGAAAGAGGGGGGGGGGGGGGGGAGTGGGCCAATTGTTTAATGATATGGTACTTTGTATTGGCACTCTGATGTGATGCTGGCTGGGTGCATTTATTTAAAACGTTTTGCATGTATTTATTTTTATTTTTGCAACGCTTTTGTGCTTTGTCAATTTTGACTTTTTCTTGTTTGACTATGCTTGTATATGTATTCATGGTTATATTGCGCTCAGTTTTACAAACACGATATAAGGAAGGACAGGACGTGGACGGATGTAGCGCAAACTACCAACTGTTTAATACTGGTAAAGAACGCGCTTATATACAAGGAGATATGGAGCGGGGGGGGGGGGGGGGAAGGGGGATATATCTCCTTGTATATAAGCGCGTTCTTTACCAGTATTAAAACGTTCACCAACTAGCCCCCTTCATTGCTTTACTAAATTGTATATGTATGTTTGACATTGCGCCGGTACCAAGCACTGACTTCCGGGCCTGCGTGCCTCGTCAAGCTGCCGAAAAGCAGCTTTTTTCCGCAGTCCCGCCATATGTATGAGCGTAGAAGGTGGCAAACAAAACGATGTGACGGTCGGTCTGATAAAGTGCTATTTGCCATTTGTCGGTTGCCTTTGCTGTTAGCATCTCCCACATCACAATTAGCTAGCATCTGTTTTAACAAACAATTATAGCGTAAGAAAATGTCCGTAAATTTGAGCCCGGACACGTATTTACACAACAAGTTGCCCGCTTATTAGTTCGCAAGAACAGACTGCGTCAACTTGGGATAGCGAACGTATTATTAGCGAAGGCCCGGCAGGTAGGTCAATGGCAAAACATTCTCGCGAATGAAAACTTTTGTGGATTCATTCCCTGCGGGCGAATTAACAAAACCACACGTTCAAAAGAATGGTTTGTTATGGGTCGATCGCCTTCGCAAATGATATGCTTGCTATCACTATTTAATGACACTTGTTCTTCCGAATACCGACACTTCCACCCGAATTCACAAACATTTTAGTTCTTGATAGACGCTTCTTATTTGTCAGGCCCCTTCACCAGTGAAACCTTCGCTGTCTTTATTGGCTGATATTAAATTTTACAAAGTGACATAACGTAAAAACTACTGCTGGCCAATCCTGTTGGCGAACACATTATCAGAGAATGAACCAGGCTAATGATTGGGAAGAATAAAATGTGCAACGCAGACAAGGACGAGAGGCCAAGGAACACGGCCTAGCGCAACGACAAGCAGTGTTACATACTAACAAAAAATGAGGTGGGCCAGTTAATACAAAGTACTTTAAACACTAAAGTACAAAGTCCGGTAAGTGCACTAAATAAAGTACGCTTATGTACGCGGGCAAATTCTGATAGCGAACGTATTGGAGGATGGCCACTTAAGAAGAAGCTTTAGCTCAGGCCCAACTCCGAAACCGCTTATTCAAATACATGTAAAACACATAAACGCTTTTCTGAGATAACCCCGAACCAATTCTAACAAAATTTTTTCTATTTGAAATATAATGTTAAATTCTAGTGAGAGTTAAAAGCGGAATTTTGTTTTAGGGCCTGAATTTTTAAAATATAGTTTCAGGAATGTGTAAGTTAAAAAGAAATAGCAGCACGAAGATCACAAATTCTTAGCTCGGCGCTAAGAACAGATCTACTTTCTGTAAGCTGCGTAAGAAGTTTGCAGGGACGGCATGGCCGCAATTAGTACATGACCGGGGTTGTTGGAGAAGTATGGGAGAGGCCTTTGCCCTGCAGTGGGCGTAACCAGGCTGATGATGATGATGATGATGATGATGATGATGATGATGATGATGAAGCTGCGTCCATTAGGCCATCCAAAGCGGACAAAGTTGATAAATCAGTTTATATCTTGCGAAAATTTGTTACATTGTTTACAAGGGTTTTGCGAAAGGTCTATTCACATATTAATTTTTTGAGAGACATGTGTAATACATCAATTTTGTCCGAGTTAGATGTACCATTAGGCGCAATTTACAAAACTGTGATATCACATTTTGTTGCTGAGTTAGAGTTGTAAACATGATAGTTTCGTTCTCTGAGAATGTGCGATTTTTGTCAATTTTCATTAATAAATTGGCAAAATAAATGAAAAATTCGAAACCAACAGTCACTAGATTCTAACGTTTGCTTTAAAATGCAACAAACCTTGTCAAATTTGGTGGAGTGGTTGCCGGGAAAAACGATTTCTCCTTTCCTGTGTATTTAGACAGAAGCACCCGAGCTAAAGCTTCCTCTTAATGAAAGATGTTCATGCAACTTAGTTAGGTATAATCTAACTAACACAATGGAGAAACAGGAGGCACAACTCGCCAGCTCAGACCCGAAGGTGCAGAAGGATTTTCTTGGTCACGTTCGGCTAGCGGCAGAAGCCATTGGAGCCCTGGACTTGGGGAGCCACTCATCAAGCTCCTAATCCCCTATCCCCCTTTCCCCAATTCAATAAAGTTATTCTCTCTCGCTCTCTTGCAAAACAAGACCTATGTGAATTCTGGCCCTGGAGCAGAATTCCTAAAGCATTTCGTTCATAAGGGTTCTTTGCCGTTGATCGAGCGCTCTCGCTATTATTGTCCGTTTGGCTGGCAGATACTCTTGCGTACAATTACTTCTATATAGAGCAAACTTTTCTTCTTTTTTTTTAGAAATACGGGTCCTCGTATTTTGCTTAAGGCCGTTTCAAAGCCCAGAATTTGAAGCTCGACATTCTGAACAGAAAAGGAAATAAGGCAAGCGCCACGCACTGACAAGACAATTTTGCCGGTAAGAACTGGTGCAGAGGTCGGCATGCACCTGTCCACGGTTACCTCTCCTCGCTTTTCGAGAGCGGCATGTTTGAGAAGCTGCGGTAGTGGCTGGGCCGCACCACCACCAGGTCGAAGGTGGTCCTCAGGGAGGGCTCGTCGAAGCACGGGAACACCCAGCGAGCGTAGGTTGGAAAAAACTGCGTCGCCACAACCGCGCTGTGTCGAGAAAAAAAAAAACAGATACGTCACATGTTTAGCACCTGCGCGGATTACATTTCGGGATCTGTGCGATCACATTCTCGACGCAAGAGCTGTAGGCCTCCTTTAAGACGACAAAATCTTTCGTTAAACGTTCAGATACGAACAACGCGTACTTTTTCGGAACTGGACAACCTGAAACAAGAAAACATAGGTTGAGCAGTATACCTCTCACCACCTCCACTGCCTCTTTCTTTTCTGTCATCTCGTGTTCTCCCAATTTGCAGTGTAATGTAGTTTTCGCGTGAGTGATGCGTCAATGAAGCTGACAGATGAGAAAGTCTAGATAAAATAAAAATAAAACAATAGACATAATTATTGCTTTCATGTTCGCATTATCTGACTGGCAGCGTTCGTGACGCATCCGCTTGCTTGTGGCGTTTGTCGAAGTGATTTTGCGGCATCCCAGTTACGTGGCAATTACAGGTATATGACAGCTCTTCCGGCGCACACTAAATCGCGGCACCCGCTATTGGTGATTGAGCAATGCACTCGCTCACAGCGATGGTTTTTGTAGCCGTCGCAAAACTAAGCTCCGCGACAAAGAATTGCACTTTATATATCGACCAACTTAAGTTTCAGCTATAATTTGGAACATTTTGCAAGTATTTTGAACTTGCCTGATTAGAACGGCATTCTACATACCATGAAAACGTGTACGGAACAACGTTTCATACATTTGAATCGCATACTATTTAAATACATATAGTAAATAAGTGAGACTATATTCTAGTCGCATAGCCACAGCTATCCGGGGCAGTGTTCTGTAGAGCTGTACTTATTATCCTAAACATTGCTCCACGCTCCTGTACTTGAAACCATGTTTAAGTATGCAATCCCGCATACTTAAATATGGTTCCAGGTACAGTCGTCCGCGCCGTGACGCGGACAGCGCAAACGCGTCTCGAGTGTTAGTATATATAATTGCTTCCGCAATAATATTAGCAATAATTTTGCTCTTATAACTGCAACCTCAGTGGGATGAGATTAAGAATGCATAAGTTTAGCCGATGTGGCTAATATAGAGAGGCAAACTGAGCTGGTGAAATCCGGATTTTCTTTGTACTTGCATGTCGGTTTTACGCCTGCAAACTGTCAGAGCGACCGCTGGCTTGTCGACTTGCTGCTTTCGAAACACTAATTTGCTTTAAACTAGGAAAGTAGAAGTTCTCGCATTTTTAACATAAGTTTAACATCCGCAGTTGATTACTGTTGTAACTTAGGAAGATTTGTTGAGTCAAGAATATTCTCTCCGCTTAGATATGGCTCCCAAGGACTCAAACAGAACAAATTCAGCATTTGAGCATTCACTTGAATAATTGCTTAGCACACTTCTTAGCTCGGGCTAGATAGATGACCAACCACTTCCCCGTTATGCTACCGAGTTGAATGTTTTGCTCATCGGGCCCTTCGATCTGTTTTAGGCTTTAGCCTTCCCTTCTAATAACTTCTGTTGCCGTCACGCTAGCTTAGTGGTTTTGTTTGACGCAAGTATGTGCAGATGTCTAGCAAGTTCAGAAGCTTTTACGCTTAAGTAAGCCATGCCAAGGGTCTCCAAGAGATTCTACTGGGAGAGTGGCAGTAGAAAATTTACACTTGCCCATGGATACAGCAACAAAGACACCTTGTGCAACTTAGTTCAGCTTGGAATTGAGTACGCCTTCTCCTTTCTGTCATGTGTGTCCCGTTGCTTTGAGAAAAAAAAAGCAAAAGGAAGGTAACTCTAGCCTTTCCCGACTTCTGTAAGGCTACTCACACGCGTTCGTTGTCGCTGACGAAGTAAGACTTGTAGATGCCACGTGGTACGTTCCGGATGGCGCCGGCAAACTCAATGGAGAGCGTGTACGATTCGTTGAGCTCCAGTGGCGTGTCCGTCTCGATCTTAAGCATCTCGAGGTCATCGTTGATGGCCATCTTGCCGATGCCGACGAACGTTTTGTCAGCTTCCCGGACGAGCGTCGTCTGCTGCTCCTTGATGGTGAACCCGGACGCGTGCAGGTACACCGTTTGCGTGGGCTTGACGCATCGCAGCAGCACGATCGTCTTGCCCAGGTAGTAGGTGTCGCCGAACATGAAACTTTGGTCCCGGTTCGCGTCCATCACAATCTTGGCGGGACCGAGAGCAGAAAGAAAGGGCAATGTCGGTCGACGCCGCTAACAGGAGCCACAACAGAAAGTGCTATACTCCCTTACTTATTCCAGCACTGTCACTAAACGGCTGCCATGGAAAACGTATATATATATATATATATATATATATATATATATATATATATATATATGATAATTTTAGGCTTTATTAAAGAGCGTTTTGTTAAAGAAAAGTCAGCGGTACAACAGTGTATTATGGCGAGCTTAATGGCGCATCTCACCAAACGGATGTCATTCTCGGAATTCATTGCAAGTGGATACGACTTGTAAGCTCACCGGTTACAATTCTGAAATTGCAATATGCGCCGTAAAGTAAATAATTAAGAAGTTAATTAGCGAATGTTCGTCAATTAGTCGCATATGTGTTTTAAAATCTCATGCAAGTAATGCCCGCCTCTCTAAACAATCCAGCTCAAGAACTATAGTTACGTAATCTGCAACATGCGATTTTCAAACATTCCATAAAACTTTAAAAAAGAATCACCCCACATATGCGATACGTGAGGAGGCAAGGACGGCCACCCAAATTCGAGGAGCGCGAGACACGCGCAACGCACAGGGAAGTGTGTACTATCACAACTGCGTTAGGCGTCGGGGCATCAGAAGCGCTGTAAAGGAACGATATGCGCGAGGTATACCGCGCCGAAGAGCGAGCTATTGACAGACCTTGATCATGATGTCATAGTGGAGGGGAACTACGTGGAGCGGCAGTTTCTCAGGAAAGTCGGAACGCGGAGGAGGCAGGTAGTCATCGTCGGGCGAGTAGGCGCGCTCGGACAACAAGTCGGGGCCCTGAGTGGCAGGAGCCAGGCTCCCGGGAAGCGCGACCGGCACCGTGCGCTCGTCGCTCGTCCTGGGGCTGATGGGCAAGCGCGCCGCTGGATGCGGGGGCCGCACCAGGGAAGGAGGAACGGGATTCTCCACTGGCGGCATCACCGGCTGCGACAGAGGGATGCGAGATGTTCGATACGTGAGGTGGGATTCGCAGAGCTCGACCGCTGTGGTCCAGCGACTCTGCCACTGAGCGGGACGTCGCAAGCTCTGTTCTCGGCCATTGCGATTGCATTTAGATCGCAGTGCTTGCTTGTTAGCCATGGTCACAGAGACGTCTCCCATATAGCGGACTCTCTAGTTGCCTGCATGAAGGCGCGAACCTTGCTGTGCCGTTGTGAAAAAGGAGTCGTTAGCATTTCCCTGGCGATTTATCTCCCAAGAACTCACCAAGCCCAATGTGTGGTCAATATTTGCCTCATGTTCTAGGACGAGAAATTTTTTTTTCAGTGTGACATTGCTGTTTGGGTCTGATGAGGAACGGAGGGCAACAGATCCTGCAGTGGAATTTCGGTACATAATTAAGAACCTGAAGCGGTCGGACTAAATCGGGAACGTCCTACTAAGGTATTCTTGATAGACCATGCTTTCACGTTAAAATCTGGGAGTAAATTAAAAGTTGGATCGAGAGACGTTGTCCTATGCTGCTTTTATCTTTAACAACTTTTGACTCTGCGCTGGAATAAAAGGTGAGAAAGGAGCCCCACACATTCCCTCGCGAGTTGTCAGTGACAATGGCGAATGATGCATACTCAGGAAAATACAAGGGCACTAAAAGAGATAGCAAATTTACTGTCACGTCAATGTACAAATAAGTCCATGCTGGCTTGGATTCGTTATTACACATAAAGTTGAAGCAGCAGACACAACAAGAACTATGCTATACGTGTGCGCAGCGAGCAAATTGAGTCCTTCCGTCAAGACAACACCAAAGGTGGTCAATAGTAATAAAATAAACGCCGACTCCAAACAGCAAGAAATACAACACATTTCGGCTTCCGTACAGGAGCCGAATCGTATTGTACTTTATGTTCCCAGAAAAAAAAAAAAAATCCTTGAGATCAGAGGTTGATTGGGTACGCGTGAATAGATTGCGCAGGACGGCAGCATAAACGGCGGATGGAAAGCTGACGTCATTCTGATTCGTCGTGACATCAGTCGTTATAATTATTAATGACTCGAGATGAAAAAGCGATGTTGGATTTCTTTCAGCAGCCAATCACATGCTCCCCTGCCCAAACAATATCATATACTGTACTGTCACTGTAGAATGTTCAACGATAACAGCCCAAAACACACCCGTTTAGCCGCATTAGTCGTATTGCTCCTTGAGGTGCCTTTCTAAATTTCCAGTTTCACCGATCTATACGTAATTGCAATCCCTCACCCATGTCTTGAGGCACCCATCGCGTTTTACTCGCGCAGTTGAGATCATGGAAGGATTCTTCGGCAAAACCTTGTGGCTTGCAGCTTAACCTTGGCTTCATCGACATATACTTTTATTGGTTCTGAGTTGCGTATTTTTCTTTTTTTGCTTCTTGCATGCCATAGTTTGCGCACCTTTACAACCAGGCTGTACCGAAATGATGACGACTGAACTGGCTATCTTTCGGGAACACTGTGCTTGCAGAGTGACGTGGCGAAGACAAAATGACGAACTTATGGTAAATTACTTCTGCGCTATGCTCCACTATACCCGCTTTCTGTCTCTTCCTCTCTCTCTTCTTTCTCTCTTTTTTCTTTTCTTTTTCTGCATGAGAGATTTTTTTCTCCACTTTATTGAGATTTCTCAGTGTATAGGACTTCCCCTTCTGCAGTCCGTCTCCCCGTCCACACTTTCGCCGTCACAGTCGTACGCACGACAACAAAACTCTAAGAAAAGTTTACACCCTTTGGAGTGTGTATCTGCCACACAACAACAATCGTCATCTGTCTTTCCCGCATTTCTTTTCTTGAAAACGCTGCACTCGTTACTTTGCTGTCGGAAATACTATGTCGTGCTGATAACGCGCATGCCGTTCAATACTGGAAAGTACCGGGCTCGCCGCGTTAAAGAAAGCAAATGCGGACAAGACAGATGACGATTATCGTTGTGTGGCAAATATACACCACAAAGGGTGCAACTGTTTTTAGAGTGAAGAACGCACCCGGGGCGGCCTGGCAGGAGGCGCGGGGAACGCCGGTCCTTTCCTCTCGGGCATGTGCGGCATGAAAGGCTTGCGCACCAGAGCCGGAGGTGGCGAGGGCATCGGCGGCGCGTCGGTGGGCTTCTTGGAGCCGCCCATGACCAGGAGCCAGAGGACGATGAGGCCAGCCATGCACACGATCACCGCTACCGACACGTTCATCCGCGAGAACGGCGTCTTGGCGTTCGCGCTGCCACCCGAGGCAGCTGCCGACGAGCCCTCGGAGCCGCCGCCACCGAATCGGTACGAGCCTCCTGCAGCCTTGCTCGAGCTGCTGCCGGCAGCAGAGCCATCGTCTGTGGCCGTGGACATGCTTGCTGCGCGTAAATAGCTACACAGAGAAATCGGCAAGGGGTCAATGCGTGGAGACCACGTACCGGGTCAAACGTCCCGGCCATTGGGCTCTTACGTTTTATGCTGCTTATTAAAGTTCATGACTGCTCATTTCTATAGCCCACGTTGTTTTCCCGCATTTTGGATAGGGTGTTTAGTATAAAAGAAACAAGGAGTTGAGCTGATACCACGTGGGGCTTATTTCGTGCACATTTACGGCGTATTTGTGGCGCCGCGTCTGCGTGCATCGCGGAGCGGGATAAGCAAGCCAAATCAACATTCGACAGTTCGCCCGCCAGCCCGCCCAACTGTTCGCTCGCTCGCTTACTCTCACTCACTCACTCACTCACTCACTCACTCACTCACTCACTCACTCACTCACTCACTCACTCACTCACTCACTCACTCACTCACTCACTCACTCACTCACTCACTCACTCACTCACTCACTCACTCACTCACTCACTCACTCATTCGCTCGCTCGCTCGCTCGCTCGCTTTAACTCGTAGCAGTTGTTTTCACACCCAGTTATAAGCATACACTCACCAGTCACGGGCTGATGGAGTGGGAACGCGCCAACCGTCTTCTGTCGCTCACTGAAGGCCGCCTTATTTCAGCGTCCCATGGCGTGCCCTAGCGCCTCTCGCGGTTTCCACCTCCGACGGACATGCCGCTGAGACAGAACAAACTTATACAGCCACTCAAACATGTAAAGTGATTGACTGATAACTTAGGGAATAAATAATGAGAAATAAAGATTGATTGCGAAATAAAGATTGATAGTCTGCAACATAACACCGTCAATACCACCGATTTGGTTCCTTGATACAATCATAAAGGTGCCAGACAGCAGCTTTACAGCTTCGAAGACCTGACAGTAAGTTAAACGCCTAGCACACAGAAAGTTCTGCTTCTGAGTATCGTGGTGATATTATTAAAGAACGGAGGAATAAAGAACATGAATTAAGAAACGCGGACTGATTCACCACATTCAGTACAATTTATATAATTTACACATTCGCTGGATATGCACATAAAAACCGTCTGCGATTTCATTTAGCCTGTCGAAGAGGCCACCAGTATCTTGAAAGCAGCAAAATTGTAGTTAGAGATAATCTTAGCAAGCCATAGTGAATCAAGAAAGGGAGAAGTAGGGATGCAGCTGTGTGCAATGAGGTAGGCCTCTAGAGGTGAAAGTGCGGATGGCGACGCTGCCAGGACGGCTGGTTTATAAATACTGTAACAAGTTTTACGTTTTGTGATAATGAAAACTTAAATTATTATTTAATCATATGAACATTAAGTCAGTGCGCGCTTCAGGTTGGAAATATAACAAATGGCTATGAAAGGCAAAATTGTCATCCACCCGAATGTAGCACGAAGCTACAAAGTGGTGGATGACAATTTTATCTTTCATAAATGCTTCCTCCACTTTGCGGGATTCTGCAGAACTGATTTGAAACAAATGACTATATAATGTGACATATATATATATATATATATATATATATATATATATATATATATATATATATATATATATATATATATATATATATATATATATATATATATCCTTTTTGGTTTCAAAATGCGCGTGATAGATAATCCTGCAGTTTTACGACGTCGTGAAGCACACAGTGTTTTTCAAACAACTCGCAAAACAGGTTTATTTCTCGAGCAATCATGTTCTTTTTTTCTTTGTCCGCGGTACCGAAGTTTTGAACACAGTGCTCGGCGATTAACTTCGCTTCCTGCTTTTTTTTTTTTGTGGCCTTGAATATTCAGCCTTGCATATATGCATGATATTAACTATGATACGGAGAACACCGTGCACAGCGCGAGAATGAATGATCTTAAGCGGTCGATAGCGCCAATGTCCACTCAGATTAAAAAAGTCAGGTCAGTTGTCACATAAGGCACACAGGCTTGCATAGTTAATGCATCTGGTTTAGTAGCATTGGGGGTCTCAACTGAGCAAATGTAGAGCAAAGAAATCAGCAAATCAGTTTACAAACAGCAGAAAAAAAAAAATTGTCGAATCCGCACGATTCGACAATTCGTCTGACGGATTTAGCGTTGATAGAAAATACAGGTGAGTGCATACAGGCGTTACCTAACGGTAAAGCTAGCTTCATGCTGGCCCTTTCTCGCCAAGGGATAACAACACATGCTGAGCGCGCGTTTCGCCTTGCGAATGAGTTGCGGAATCTTACTTCAAGACTGCATTGAGACGAGTGAGAAGGAATCAGTACTCACACTTCGCGCTGGTCGAAAGAGTCTTTAACTGCGGGTACTTGCGAAATTTGCCCAACGATGGCACGCGCCCCAACCCCGAGCTTTGTTCTCTTCTTCTGCGCGGTTTTAGACGAGGCTATACGGTTTGTTGTACCAAGTGAAATGGCGCTGTCGGTGATGATGATGATGAAGCCTAAATTAATGGCACAAACCCACTATGGGGGATAGGCCACGAATCGGGTGGTAATATGACTGAATAAATAAAAGAAATTAGTTAATAAATAACACAAAAAAGGAAAATAAATATATAATCCAAGATGAAAAATAAACTGTGAATACATGAGATAAGTAGTCATCAACACTATAGTAAGCCTTGCGTTGATAGGAATACTAAAAAAAAGAGAATAAAAAAAGGACATACTTAAACTTGATTAAGTTAAATTTTGAATAATAATACTAGTAAGACATAAACTGTGAACCCGCCGTGGTTGCTCAGTGGCTACGGTGTTGGGCTGCTGAGCACGAGGTCACGGGATCGAATCCCGGCCACGGCGGCCGCATTTCGATGAGGGCGAAATGCGAAAACACCCGTGTACTTAGATTTAGGTGCACGTTAAAGAACCTCAGGTGGTCGAAATTTCCGGAGTCCCCCACTACGGCGTGCCTCATAATCAGAAAGTGGTTTTGGCACGTAAAACCCCACAATTTAATTTTTTTTAAAACTGTGAATTTGTGCTTTTACTTTTTGAATTTTCTAAACTGAAGTAGAAGTTGTCTTCTGAGGAGGACAGGCAAGAACCATGTCGTTTAAGAGGCACGAGCTAAATTAAATTCGAGAAAAAATATATCAGGGGGTTAACCTTCAATTTAAAAGTTTTTTTTTTTAAATCACCTGCCGCAGATGGCATAATTGAATTAATTGCGCTGGAATAATCAAAGAGGCAGTCAATACTTGCATGAAAAATGAGTGTATTGAAATGTAAAATTTGTGTATTTAAATGTGAAAGATTTGAAACAGAAGTCACGAACCGTTTCATCGTACTGAAGGGAAGAAGCAAAGCAATACAAATATTGCAATTTATTTTCTCACTAGACGGGGAAATTTTACTTCTTGCTCACTAAAGTTCAATCACTTCGACTTGTGTCTTCACATTGAAAGCATTCAAATATTATTTGACTGCTTGCAAATGGCATGGTCAGGGGTAAAATAATAATAAAATTAAATGGGACATTTCACTACTCTCGTTACTCGTGAACGCATGCGTTAAGTTGTTAATACGAGAAGAAAGAGGGTTAACCAAGGGGCCCGATTTTTATTAATAATATCATGATTGTGTTGGTTGCATCATTGTTAGTTGATTGTCGTGATTGTCGTTGGCTTCTCATTATTCGATTTGTTGATGAACGTATACTGGTGATAAATAAAAAATGTACTACACTTGCAGCGTGTAGTTATTTTTATTTTAGGCTGTAAAGTGATTTGGGTTATATTTCCTGACTGTAATATAGAATGAACTATTGATAAGATATTAATATAAGTGTATATGATATTAAAGCTGCTCACTTGCTTCTAGTTGAGGGGTCTGTCACCCATAAACTTGTGAATTGACATCAGTGAATAATCATTCTTGATCTAACCATCATTAAAATCGTCATAATCAAAGCTATAGTTCTGCAGGCTACCAATGTAACGATGACGATGGCGATGTCCTTAAAGCCAGTGTCACTTACCTATTATGTAGGTTCGGCCAAAGATAGGCGGCGCGGGCAATATGTGTATGAAATCTTCAGCTCTTGTTCGGATCGCCACATTGTGCATGAAAAACACGAATACGATTACAAGAGAATTGTTTCTATACATTAACTTATGATTTTTTCTAAGGTGCACGTTCATTTTTCGAAAACGTAACTGAACTGGAAACGAAGATAGTACGAAAGGCTTCCGTGAATTTTATAGCGATACCTGTCAAGGATGCTTCGTCCAGCTTTCATGACATCTGTCACAGAATCATCATAGTTCATTGTAGAACAAATACAAGCACTGGGGCGCTTGCAATAAACGGCGCTATAGTAAGTACACTGTAAGGGGGATTTGAACCATTACGCTTGTAATACAACCACGTTTTGTTGGTGGTTCATCACCGTCATCGTCGAAATAAAACAATTTCACACGGAACCGTTTTTCTTCTCTACCCCTAATTGTCAGGAAAGAGGCGAAACAAATTCAATTCGCCTAATGGATGCAGAGCGATTCGGCTCCGGTATTATCGATCGACGGCGCGTGACCACTCGAAACCACGTGACAGTTGATCTCTTCCACAGAGTCACGTTTGTCGCACGGTCTCCGACGCAGCGGTCAGTGCTCCGTGCCGTGAGAAGCCTGCCAATGAGCGATTGGCTGTCCAATCGAGTCCGAGCCTGCCCATTGTTCCCCGGGGCGTCCGGAAACAATTACCGCGACCTTTGCGTGAACGCGCTCGAGCGAGTATGTCACTTCCGGAAGCTTGCTGACGGGCAGATCCGGTCATCGCCTGCGCGAACTGCAGCGGCTGCAATTACTAGGGCAGCAACTACGCGCGGTCAACTCAGTGTTGAGAGAAAAATAGAGAGTGGGTTGGGGAGAGGCATAAAGAGGATTTAGCGACCCGAACGCTAACGCCCTTGTTTTTTACGCGCTCCAAGAATGAGGTCCACACGTACCTCAGCGCTGCCCATGTTCGCGGTGTACCTTCAGAGCGCCGGGGAAAATGGCATCTCTGGCACTTTCTAGAGAAACAAAAAATGATGAATGGAGTCTGATGATCGCGTGCTTCAGAAAAATCAGTCGTTTCTTCGGGTTTGTCTTCTTAAGCGGCCCTCGCATGCAGTTCCGCGGTTGTATGTGTGCCCACTTTAAGCGAGAATGCGACATGCCCTAAAATGTGGGAACAAACCAGCTTGTACTCTTCTCTTATGCGGAAGTTAGCCTTCACTGCAGCAAAAGGGGAGGCGACCCTACAAGGTTACCGTATACGTGACACGTCTTGCTCGGCCACTTAAACGCACTCTACCATGCAGAATCACTTCGCTAGTAGGGTGTAAAATAATTTAGGCCCTTAAAAGTGAATAAAGGTGTATTTCCGTCTATAACTAACACCCTTACATTCTTGTTGAATAAGGGCGTAAATTATTTTACAGTGTACTCCATATAAGAAAACGTTCTCACCCGCCTTAGTGGCTCGGTGGCTGTAGCGTTGCGCTGCTGAATTCGAGGTCGCAGATTCGATCCCAGCCGCGGCGGCAGCATTCTGATGGAGGCGGAATGAAGTACGTCACACTGGCCTCCAGCCGAGTCTACTGGAACGTGAGTTGGGCTATTTCAAACTCACAACAAAACAAGAACGAGAGAAAGTAGAAGAAAGAAAGAAGAGCGTATTAGCCTGCCGTCTGTCAATCTTAAGTGATTGCGATTTCTATTTCTTGACGAGAGGTGAGGACAATGCTATATGTGCAGCTGTTTTCATTTTCAGTGCTTTCAAATGCGAAGCATTTCTTGGCGAACATTTGCCACTTTAACATTATGTATCTATCTAGCCACCTACGTCTTGGTGCTCTCATGGTGCTCTCGTTAGCTTGGTTTGTTCCAAAATTGGCATAGAATGACAAGTGTGTATGACGATCATAAATGATCGGTCATGACATGAAAGTTATGACATGCGTGCCATCTAGGTCAGGAAACAGCCGCCTATGTCTTGGTGCTACTATGGTTGTTTCGTTAACTTGGAAGGCTCCCCGCACACTGCTTCGCATAACATCGATTCCCACAGGGCGTGCGATCTGCCGGATTTTTTTTCTGTATTTTTATTCTCATTGTGTTTTGCTCATTTTCATGCAATGAAGTGTTTTATATTTGTTTTTCCTAGAATAAAAAAAAATTACTTGCGAGTTTCAAAGTTGTCCGTAGTTCCTTTGCTCCATTGCCGTGAGTTTGGTTGCGTGGCTACTCAAGTTTTATTTTCTAATTTCGACGAAGCGGTCGCGTTTGCTCCGCAGGGCGACGTCGGCTCCAGAATCGATCTCGATTCGCCATTTTAACGCACGGCCCACGTTCCCAATCTGCCATTCAAGCACAACTGCTACAAAAAGAAAAGCAAATTTTGCTCCGGAAGTGCTCCAAATCTGCCACTGGGATTCAACGTGAGCTAACGGTAACCTCAGCGTTTTGCTGCTTATGCCGGGTCGTAGCGTGCACGAAACGTACTCGGAGAGTGGCGATGACTTCGCATATATTTCGGAGGCCACAACAGGCAGTAGGCTCACAGAACATAGCCGGTGCGCGATACAGCAGTCGTTCACCGCTCGGTTGTCAACGCAGAACTTGTCAGCTTTCAGAGTCAGGGACGACTATGCGTGGTTGTCAGTGCATCAGCCGCTTTCGCCAGCACAGTTCTGGAAGATGCATGTGTGGAACCTATAAGTTGTTTGGTTGATTGAATGATTCACAGAGCAGAACGTCTAAAAACAACACAGGGGCTATGAGAGACGGCGTGGAGACGTAGGGACCCCTGTGTGACACGTGGTAGTATAGGGCACAAACTGTAACCCGCTACAATATTCTAACCATTCAGAACAAGTAGCGTATCTTTTCTTGCCGCTGTATGGTGTGTTTGATTAGAAATGGTTAGCTCTTTGGTGACGAACGCGCGTGTATATCGGGTGTTTCAGCGAACGCTTAAAAAAATGCGCGAAGGTTGCCTGTGGCAGATTGCACCATTCTAGTTCGTGAGGTGGTCTACTCGAAGAGGCGGACATTATTTGCACAAGAAATTGAAATGCCTACTCGAATAGTCAACAAACATTTACTAATTAAATTTCCAACTAATTATCTTGTGGCCCATATAGAAATTTACAAATTCTAGCCGCGGAGTTCGCAAGACGGATCCACCTCTTTTGTTTTTTTTTCATTGTATTGTACCCCCAAGACTGTGTATTATAGAGGGAAGTGGATAAATAAACATATACATAAGTAACTAACAAAGCAGCAAAAAGTAGTTAGTTCATACAGCAAAATTGATGGGTAATTTTATCCGTGAGCGAAGATGTCTGATATGGCTGAACGAAACTTTGAGTTGTCCTTGATTGCAACAACTGCGCCGGGAAGGTGGTTTCATTCCTGAGAGGTCCTGGGAATAATTTACTCGTGACAGGTTCTGGTGTGGCACTGAATTGTTCCAACCTTATGGCTATGGTCAATGCGAGAGGAAATCTAGGTAAGAGATGATATAAAGTTATCGAGCAGGCAGAAATTGTGGAACTATAGTCTGTGCAATAAAGCAAAGCGAAAGCATTTATGTCGGGATGAGAGCGGAGGAAGTAGCAAGGAGTTTTTCATGGAAGTTACGCTTGACATGCGGCTTAATTGCTATAAATGAAACGCGCGCCATTGTTTCGGATTAGTTCACGTGATTGAATAAGGGTTTCGAAGTGTGGGTCCCAGATGGTTGAGGCGTAGTCAATTTTATTCCTAATAAGCATTTGTATAAGATTGACTGTAATGGTGTAGGAGCAAAAAAAAAATCGGCAAATATAACCTAGCATGGGGTTACTATTGTTAATTACCTTATCGATGTGTAACGACTAGGAAAGTGTAGAGGCTATGTGGACGCCTAGGTATTTATAGGAGGTTATGGCTTCTAGGGGAGTATCATTAATGTAATAGTTCGGCGGAGGAATATTGCTACGAGTTACACGCATACATTTACATTTAATTACGTTAAGTTTCATTATCCACACGTCCCACCAGTTAGAGATAGCGTTAATACTGTCTTGTAGGAATTTGTTATCAAATTTGTCTGAGATTTCACGGAAGATAACGCAGTCCTCTGCGAAAAGGTAAATGTTAGAAAAAACATCATTGGGTAAATCGTGATTTAAGTTAGGAAAATAAGAGGGCCTAGAACTGATCCTTGGGGCACACGAGAGTCTACGGGGTCAAAAGGGGCATGTAGCCATTTGACGCAACGTACTGTGACCGACTAAAGAGAAAATGTTCAAGCGATGCAAACAGGTTAGGATAGAGACAAAATTTACTAAGTTTAAATAGAAGCAATTTATGACAGACTTTGTCGAAGGCCTTAGTGAAATCAAAGAAAACATTTTGCGAATGAACCTTTGTCGAGTATAAGATGAAGGCTGTGAGCAAAAGAAGTTCAGTTTTGCAAGAGAAGTTTCTTCGGAAACCATATTGTGCTTTTGTCAAAAATGAATTATTATGTAAGTGCTTTGCTGAATGCCAATACAAAATGTGCTCAAGAACCTTGAAAGGAATGCTGGTGAGTGAAATGGGGTGGTAGTTGAGGGGTGAATTTTGGCTGCCGAACTTGTGAAGTGGGACCACCTTACCGACCTTCCAATCCGCAGGGAGCTGATGGGTGTCTAAAGATTGCTGAAAAATTATTAAAAGTAGAACAGCTGAATAAAAATAGCGTCCTTTTTTTCAGAAGCTTTGCGTTAATGAAATCAGCACCAGGATTTGGCGATAACTTCAGACCTTCAAATACATTTTCTACCCCCAGAGGTCCATCCATAGCTGGGTAATTGCAGCACTCAAGAGTAGGAAGAACAGGATAAGTACATACGACAAAGTTGTTACAGAATACAGAATTACGGGCATGGAAGCATACATAATCGGGTATCAGTGAACCACTCAAATCAATCAGCGTGACCCCATTACCTTTGGAGTGGTTAATAACACGCCAAAACTCTTTAGGGTCATTCGAAAATATTGGGGGCAATGTGTGTACTTGGGATGCCTTTTTGGCAAGTTTTTAGCATCTGTGTAGGTATTGTTCGCCTCATTGTAAGCATCGCATTTCGAAGCCGGTGCACTTTTATTCGCTATTCGATAGAGTAGTTTTTTTTTTCGGTTGGAAAGCCTTTTTTAACTGGGGCTTGAACCAGGGCTTCTTAAGATTGCATGATACTACACTTGACGGAATAAACTTATCGGTGAGCTCACGTATTTTATTTGTGAAAACGATCTAGTTCTCATCACATCTGCGAGCATCAAATTGGCTTAGGAAAAGATCAAGAAAGTTAGCTATCTCAATACTAATATCGTCAAAATTTGTCCTGTCATAGTGTAGTGATAAACATTTTTTTTCGACAACTGGTTTTAACACAGGGGACAATATATTGAACGAAAGACCCAGGTGATCGCTTAAGCCCGGTAAGCATGAAACATTGGTAAATATGTCAGGATGAAAGCATAAGATTAAGTCATGGAGGTTAGCAGCGCTGTCTGAGATCCTAGTCGGTTCCAATACTGATTGTGTTAGGGAAAATAAAGAGCAGAGATCAAGAAAGTCGCTACTTTTAGAAGAAAATGGATAACAGTGCAGAGGATCAGTAGTCTAGCACATGTTGGGGAAGTTGAAATCCCCCAAAAATATAAGGCGTTTTGAAGGATACCGCAAAGTAAGTGTGTTAAGCACATCGTGAAGCTCGGCGGTGAAAGTGGATGGGTAGGAGGGAGGGCGGTAGCAAACAACGATCGCAATTTTACGGTGACCGACATCAACGCAATCACACATAACTTCCATGCTACAGTGAATGTGGACGTGATGACTGCAGGGACTTTGAAATAACGAGTAGTACGCCTCCATCTTGGCGAGTTGTGCGATGGCAACGGAAGATAGGAAAACGAGACAAATCAAAGATTTCACAACCTTGCACATGAGGTTGTAGCCAAGTTTCAGTTAATGCAATAATACCAGCATCACAGCTATCGACGAGCGAGTCAAGTGCCTACGCTTGCGAAACACACTTCTAGCATTAGCAACAATCACGGAGGCTTGTGCTGTTAAAACTACACCATTGCCCCTTGCGCGTTCCTACGTAGCAGGGTGATGACGCAGATTGTCAGGTACGCTTGCGTGATCTGGAACAGCACGTTTAACTCGCTTAACGTTGTCACTTGTTGGATCACACATGAAACATTGCTTATCAATGAAAAGCTTCTTAAAATCCAGTTTAAATGAGGGGGAATCAGGCTGGTTTTTGCCAAATTCGAGAAGCTTCTTCCTAGCGAGCCTTGTCGCAGGCAAGAAGTTCTCAGATACTGAAGTGTTACTACCTTTAAGCTTGCTGCGCGACAAAAGTATGCTCTCCTTAATTTTAAAGTTCGATATTTTCGTTATAACCGTACGGCACTTCGTACTTCAAGAAGCCCTGATTCGATGCCCCCGTTCAACGGAGTTTGGTGTTAAGGCATTTCCCATCGCTGACGACAGGGCATCCAGAGTTTTCTGTACATTTTGCAGCCATGATTCCCGGGAATCGGGTATGCCGTAAAAAATCAAGTTATTATACGACTTGATCTGTCCTCCAAGTTGTCTAAGCGCGAGTCTACGGTGTCCTGCTGCTTATCCAACTGCTCAGCGCTCTCTTGAATTATGACGAAATCATTGCGAACAGTTTCTTGTACTTCAAATTTACTTTCATATGATTCAAGACGGCGGAAAATATCAGTTATAAGTTGCTTTCAATCGCGTTTTGGCTAGTTTTCACAGCCTTCATATCTGGTTTCAACTCGGACTGATCTTTAGTAAGCTCGACTGTTGTCTTCTTTATGGCTTTATGAATGAATAAGACAGTGCTCATCTGATCAGACTGGGATTAGGAAACACGTCTTGAGGCAGAGGCACATTGAGCCGACTTCGGCTCCTTTGAAGGCGCCGGGTTTTCCCTCAACATCACCCCATTGAAACAACAACATCGCTGCGTCGAGGTAATCACACACTGTAGCATATAAGACAAGTGGGCATGGGAGCAGCAAAAGGAAGTGATTATCGCCCCGTTTAGCATACAAAGACAAATTGTTGCGCACCTGCGGAGCGAAGAAAAGTTGTGTAAGAGGCATTGTGCAACAAGTGCTGCTCACATGCCCACTGAATGAGTAGTTCATCAGCATGCTGCTATTGAAGGGGCTGGGGAAGGGCGGAAATTCAGCACGTATCGTCGTCCTAGAAGCGATGAGGTGTGCAGATTATGCAGACCACACATGCGGGTGACGAGCTACGTCACCCGCATGTTTGAAAAGCAAACATATATAACGTATGACGAGAATGAATGAAGTAATATATGAGCGGCGCTGCGCGCTTTTATATATGTTACCACAGTGTTAAGAATGGCCATACGGGGTGGCAACGTGCCAGCTTTCAGCCCGCTGCACGTGTTCCAAGCCCACCAGTCGGGGCGCCCTTCCGAGAACTGTGGACGGCCGGCAGCCACGTGGCGCGCGGTCAGCTCAGGAATGTGGTACTCCGCCGCGCCACCCGAGACGGAGCACAGTTCTACGAAGCCCTCGGTCGTCGACTCCGGAGCCTTTGTGTGTATGGGCTCGAACGTGTGTGCCTTTGTGTGTGTGAGCCATAGTGAGGAGCGGCGGCGAGTTTGCAATGCTTGGACGAACCTTCCCGACCATTCCTGCTCCGTCCCCGCCGAACGATGACGTCGAACTATGACGTCAAGCGGAGAGCTTATAAGCAGCGTTTGCCGGCTGCTTATAAGCTGCTTATAAGTTTGCCGGCTCGTTGTCGGGAGCTGAGTGCTCTGTCATGCTAGAAATGAACTAGTGAGCTGTGTGCTCGTAAACTGTTTGCTCTATGTTAGTTTTGCGGGCTCCATATGGGAGTCGCGCTAGTCTGCCAATGTATCCTGCTTAAACTGTTAATATGTAAATAGATCCTGTTCACCGAGTTCCTGTCTACGACCTTCATCTCCTTCAAATGGTGGCAGCGGCGAGATAGTCCGACGACTCCTACATCTGGTCGACAGCGGTAATACCGTCCGACGAATCTAATAACAGTTGAATGCGAGGTGAACATCTGCATTAGAAACGGTATTTCGAACACTGGGAATGCGTGCGTGCCCATGAGTCGGAAACTTCCGACAGCGGGTTTGAGCAAACCGTGCAAGCTACCTTCACGTTCGCACAATTCAGTGAAGTACTAAAGGTGCCTCTGGTACGGTGACCACGTCTGTGGGCCAAAGTGTATCTGGGACCGCCCCTCCTTGTATGCATTTGCCGCAGATTGCTTTTGATTTGCAGGTATTTCGCCTACTGACGAAACCTCTTCCGAAACAAGGACGAACAAGGCTGAGGCTCACAGCGAGAGGTCGCTTACCTTTCCTTGGCAGCCCCTTAACAGCGCTTATTCTCTGCCACTGTCGTCGAATGCGCAGATGGTCTTTGCTTGAGGTCATCTGTCACGGAAACCGAACATCTTATACGCGTTTGGATACTCTGCAAACGCTCTGAATGTCAAAGGAGTAGCCTTTCTCTTGGGCCGTGGCCAATCGGCACCGCTACAGCATCTCACTTTGCGATTCCCACGACTGTCACGTCCAGACGAGAAACGGGGCTACAGTGTGTGATTACCTCGACGCAGCGATGTTGTTGTTTTAATGGGGTGATGTTGAGGAAAAATATGAAAAATAATGTTGAGATAAAACTGGAACGCCAATGCCTTTCTCCGCAAAGTTCGGGAATCAATATATCAAAACTGGTGTCAACCTGAGAATTCATGCCGTGGATTCGCCTTCCGAACTCCACGGCTAGAATTTGTAAGTTGCATAATGGGCCATAAGGTAATTAGTGAGAAAGTTAATTAGTCCTTTTTTTAATGAGATCATCATGCATTTCAATTTTTTGTGCAACTAATGCCCGCTTCATAGAGTAGACCAGCTCATGAACTAGAATCGTGCTATCTGTCACAGGCAACCCTTAAAATTTTTTAAAAGTATTCGCTGAAACACCCTGTATACAGACAATTTGACAATGAACGCGTTTACTTTTCTTTTCATTAAATCTCATAAGGACAATTTCATGTTTCTCACCGCGTGTGCACTGCGGTGCATATGAATCACGTACGTAGTACACTCTTGCAAATTTTTGATAATATAGCGTGAGCGTCAACCTCACGGCGTGTCAGCTAAAATGTAGTGGCAAGTGGCGGCGGGATCGAAGACCGCATGTGCAGGCGGGCAAGGCAATTTTAAGTTGGAATGTATCCTGCTGCACTGTTGCTCCACGAGTGCCCCTCACCGCTACAATCTCGCTGAAATGCCATGCGGTTGCCGCTCGCGCGATATTATTAAAAAAAAATTACAAAGGTGTATATGTAGAGTTTGCTATAGAAATCGAGTTGTTACCTTTCGTCTGCCTTTCTCCCTCTTCCCCCCTCTTTTTGGTTTTGTTAATTTGAACCACTAAGCCGAAACTGCTGTTACTCGAACCTTTGTTTTCTTCGTTGCACAGTGCGTACTGTTGCATTTTATTTGAGCTTGCGAACAACCATTGTTCCCTGAAAAAGTATTACTTTACTCGGCGAAAACGAGAACAAAAAATTTGCTGTTCAATTTACGTATAAAAAACGATGATTTATGTCAACCATCTGATGAGCGCACGTACGCAGGCAAAACTAAGCACATCTATAGTTGCCCATATACTGGTCTGAACCAGATTCCGCACATAAGCATTGCTCCGATACTTAAGGATTGTGGATTGACTTTGCGACTGTGAAAGCCGTAGTCCGTCGCATCGCGTTAGTGTGTGTCTTCTTTTTTCTATTTCCTATTCCTTCTCTCCTTTTATTTCCTTCTATTCCCTTTATCCGTTTCCCGAGCACAGGGTAGCCTGCCGGTATTTGTACTGGCTAACCTCTCTGCCTTTTCCTCTCTTTCTTTTCCGTTTCCTAGTTGCGCACACGTATATACGCACGTACACCAAACATATATAAAACCACTGTCGTCGAATGCGCAAATGGTCTCTGGTTGAGGTCATCCGTCACGGAAACCGAGCATCTTATACGCGTTTGGACACTGCAAACGCTTTGAATGTCAAAGGAGTAGCCTTTCTCTTGGACCGTGGCCAATCGGCACCGCTACCGCGTCCCACTTTGTGATTCCCACTAATTGCCTGGAACAATGCCAGCGTTCTGCCCGAGACCAACGTGGTTATTCAATCGCATCCGGCACGCGACTGTCAGTAGCTGAGCCATGCCGAATCGATACGCAACCAGCTAACCTCATTTGCTTGCGTACTCGCCGGCGAGGCACTAAAGTGCGTGTCCTGTAATAAAAGCAAAACAAAGATCAAGTCTAGGCAATGAATGCTTCCGGTGCGGTGACGAGTTCGCGGAACGCACTGGCAAAAGAAATAACGTATAACTGCTCAACAGGGCGGAGGGTGGGGGGGGGGGGGGGGGGCAAGGGAAGTGGAGGGGCATGCTGCCAGAACAAATGGTGGCGGTAAGCATCCGAGAAATGCAAACATGTATAACGTATGAAGAGAATGAATTAAGAAATATATGAGCGGCGCTGCGCGCTTTTATATCTGTTACGACAGTTGAGTGCGAGGTGAACATCTGCATCACAAACGGTATTTCGAACACTGGGAATGCGTGCGTGCACATGCGTCGGAAACTTTTGACATCGGGTTTGAGCAAACCGTGCAAGCTACCTTCACGTTCGCGCAATTCAGTGAAGTACTAAAGGTGCCTCTAGTACGGTGACCCGTCTAACTGGCGTCAAAGTGGCCCTTCTATACGGATAGAGGTGATGTGCACTTCAACGAGTTGAAATCAAAGCTATACGCAGTCTCCAGCTGCTTCAAGTTACAGCGAAATAAGAAATGTCAAGAGACCACGAGAACCGCTCTGGCCCTCCTGCAAACCTTTGCGCAGATTCCAGAAAGTCAAGCACGCAGCCATCGGTATAGTTACGTAATTGTGATTATTCTAAAACGCAAGAGAATAAATTCAGAACGAACGGCTTACGCGTAGCCCGAGATTCCTAGAGGCAGTGATTGTGTCTCACCTTCAAAAACAAAACAAGAAAAGAAAGGAAACAGTGTACTTAAACAAGAAAATGGGGCGCAAGGGCGCTCTAGAGCACAGTGTTCTCTACGATTAGCAAGCAGCTGGATTAACACGAAAATTAGTATCCCCAACTTATTCGTTATTGGTGTGTCGGATGTCAGATGGCCAGATAGCTGACCTCTCTGAAAAATGTCGCTGCCGTACGGGAGCCCTTGAAAAAATATAAACAAAGAGCAGCATGTGGCATTGATTTTTATGTGGTCCAATGCTTTGCTGCAAACATAAGAGGATATTTGTGCCTCGCGTAACGCCAACAGCACACAGAGAATAAGCGCTGTTAAGGGGCTGCCAAGGAAAGGTAAGCGACCTCTCGCTGTGAGCCTCAGCCTTGTTCGTCCTTGTTTCGGAAGAGGTTTCGTCAGTAGGCGAAATACCTGCAAATCAAAAGCAATCTGCGGCAAATGCATACAAGGAGAGGTGGTCCCAGATACACTTTGGCCCACAGGCTGAATTAACCCAGCGGCATGAGTTCCGTGACCTCGATACAAACGGTGGTTGGACGACCTGTCAAAGGTGTCGGCAGATTGGCTCTGTGGGAGTGCGTTTGTGAAGAGTTTTGAGAACTCGCAGAACACGCCTGTCTGAAAAGCTGAAGAGGCCCCCAATTGACTATGAAGGCCCGTCGTCGGTACACGCGCGACTGCTCGGTTCCGCACCAGGCTGGTCGCTCTTCAATGCCCTTTTAGAATAGGCAGCTTTAGGAGGTCCGTTGACTTCCGGTAGAAAAATGAACCTGAGCATTGCCTCCTTCTTTGCTAGACAAGCATTTCCGGCACGCGTGAGCTTATTTTTTTTTTCCAAAGCACGCATGCGTGTATCTGTTTTTGCACGCTTGTACATATATGCCTTTCAAATACAGTTGCGTAACAGCCTACGAAACGAGACTGAGGGTAAAGGTGTGAGAGTAAAGACTTCTGAAGAGGCGTCACTTCATTACGCAAGATGTCATCGTCAAAGGCCAACAACTCGAATGCGTGTACATGTATGGACGTGCTGTTTCCAAACTGGGAAATAAAAAAAATTGACGGACGACATATGACGCTCTGTGATCCACCAATGCTTAAAAGGCTCAATGCTAGAAACACGACTCAGCCGTTTCTACGACTGTTACCCACTTATTGTGCGTACTTTACTTGTTGATTGCAGAACGTGCCACTTGTTTCACTTCAGGCTGAACACAATTGAAGCAGAAAGGCTACCACTGAGTAGGCGCTTCACCATTTGGATATTTGCCTTTATCCGAATGGCTTCAGACGGTTAAAACTGCAAGATTTCCGAACAGAATAATATTTGTTTTTATTTGTTTAGAAAATTACGAATACTCCTGCTGTATGGGTTTTTGACACAACTAACGACGAATGGCTGAGTGACGTTATAGTTTCCCGTTATAGCTCTTGAGACTCCCTTTAGAGACAATCACTGTGCAATCTGCGGCCAAAATTTTTACTGAACATAATTTCTATAGGCACCAGGCGCAATACTGAAAATAAGAACATATTTAGAGAAATTAAGTGTTTGGTGCATAACTACCCACATTAGGATAATTCTTCTTAGATACCTTGGCTACGGTTCACGTCGTCACACAACAAAAGCAAATCGAAAGGAGTGGCCGCTTAAGCAATATAAGTTATTTTGACGCGGGCCCTTGTGGAAGTTAGGGAAGTGTTGGTTGCTGGTGTGCGTATGAGCATCTGTGGCACTCAGGGCAATGCCTAACTTCTATTCTATAAGGTTGTGCTGCCGTGGCTATGTTGTACTTTTTCAAAGCTGTAAGTCCACGCCTCTATTGAGAAAGATACACTGTTGAGAAGGCTAGGGGAGAGGGTCGTCGAAAACCGCACTCCATCTATGCTTTCCGAAAATACTCACGGTAACATACTTGATCACACTGCGATCGAATCGAAAGTAACTTTATGAATACATCCCGCCCAATTTCAAGGAAAAAGAACATGGTTCTTCCAGGATTAAAGCGAAAGACGGAGCAACTTGCATAAGATAACTTCTGTGTCGCGTGATGTGCACTCATAGACAGAAATAATACCATGCAAGCAAATTCTTCTTTTTTGTCATTCACTCTGCCCATCCTTGCGAATTCATTCATACTTTATCAGACCTGACTTTATTCTCCGTACCATACAAAGATCTTCCTACAGACCCTCTCTACTTTCCCTGTTCCTATTTATACTTCCCCGTCCACACATGTGGCGCCCGCATTATGATGGGGCAAAATGCAATCAAAAGAAAAATATAGGTCGTGTACATGTATTCGAGTGCGCATTAATGAGCCCTAGGTGTCCAATATTACTCCAGAGTCTACCATAGACTTAGTGTTGCTTCAGGGTGTTCAAGCCTCTCAATCAAATGGGCATGGCAATCTCTTAATTTAATACAAATATTGTTTCTATACTTTCGTGAAAGACCATAGAAACCGCATCAAGGGCCCACTTCTACCCTCTTTCTTAACTCTTCTGGAAGTTGAACACACGTTTGAGGAAGAAAAAAAAAATAGAATGTTACTGTGACTTTTCTCCACTTCGTTTTGGTTCAAATTGCACTTACTATTTCAGCATACACCGATCTTCTCAAGATGACTAGCTGCTATTCTGTCGCCCAATGTCGCAAGATGCGCATAATAAAAGGCAGTCTTTCTTTTAGCGAGCTCTTTATGTGCTTTGTTCCGGTGTGTAAACAGGGGCAAATATGCCGGGCAACGTCCCAGCCGGTACTGCGGCGGGCTTGCTCCTGGCCTATGAAAACCAGGCGTCGCAAATATTTGCAGATTGTACAGCTCTCTATAGCTAAAACAAAATCTGGTGTAGTCGGAGTGCAAACAGGAGCGGCGACCAATGAAAACCTTAGTCAACGTAATCTCGCTGCACGTGTACTGTATACTGCATCTCCTTTTAGGAGAGGTAAAACGAAGTCAAGCACTGGGGAAGGGGCGGTAAGAGTTGAAGTATTTCCTTCGACTTCCTTTTGTTTATTAATAATATTAGCGTTCTTGGGGTACTTCACGGACTTTCCTAGGGATAACTGTTTGTCTACCTATGTACCTATGTCTGTAACCGTGTTCCCGCAGTCCTGGGTTACTTTGCAGTTCATGGTCGAATGGTTAGAGCATCGAGCTGGCTGTGCTGAGCTGACAGGCATCCCAAAAGTAAGAGCGCCAAAGATTTTTCACAACCCTAAGGATGCAATCCGCATTCACCTTAGGGCGATCCACCAGACTCCACACCCAGCCTGTGTGACGTATGGACTCACTAGAGAAAAAGCAACGCTGTTGTAGCGCATCCGAACCCCCTCCTCGTACATGCCGGCTTGGTTATTCAAGACTGGACGATGCGCTTCTCCGTTCTGTGCCTTCTGCGGTGAGATCGCCGACATCGAACATTTCATTTGGATATGCCCGCAGTTCGACACAGAAAGGAAAGCGATGGTCGACAGCCTGTCTTTCTCACAGGACCTTTGAAGACGTCGTTTTCCCCGGAGGGCCTGCGGCAATCAGGAAGAGGGCACCACGACTGCTGATTGCCTTCATGCGAGACACGTGGCTCTTCGATACCTGGTGACACACGCAGTGACACTCACAGTAGGCTCAGGCGGAACAATTGCCGGCTAAGTATGCCAGGCTAACTTCGCCAGGCTAACCCCGCAGCCGAGACAGGAGCCCGGCTGCATTTAGACTAGCCGCCTTCGCGATGGGCGATTTCGACCAACCGAATGTATTATTAGAAAACCTCTGGAAATTCTGCAGAGCTGGGTAAACTCGAACCCGCTTCACAGCGGTTTCTCAAAGACAGCAGCCCGACAATTTAGCAGGCTACGCCACAAATTCATCGGGTACGTGCACATTTCAGTGAACGTCTTCAACATCAACGCTTAGCGAGCTGCGCCATGAATGCACTGGGTATGCGCGCCGCTCTTCAACGAAGCTCTCGCCAACTTGGGTCACTGATGTGTGTGCCACTGGGCGTGCGGCAAGAAAGCAGCGTTCGCACGCACCGGCGCACCACGCATTTAATCTCGGATGAACCTTCTCGGCAGCGCCACTAGATGGCGCAGCGGCTTCAGAAAACAGCGTGAAAGAGGAGCCCGGCTGTCTCATGGTGCGTTTCTCAGCGCATGCACCGGCATGCTATGCATTTCGGAGGCCACGCGCAGGCTTTGCGGTGGCGCGGGGTGCTCATAGGAAGCCCTAGACAGGAGTCCCGCTGCAGTACACACCCCATGCGTAAGTCGTCTCGACGGTGGCAATACGTTGTGTCACTATATAGGGTGTCCCAGCTAACGCAAACCAAGCTGTTCAACGAAAAATAAGATAAAAAATACGATGCAAGAAATCAATATAAGACCTACAGTGTTGGGTTTTCAGACCTCTGCAGACCGAACACCGCAGGTCTTATATTTGCATCTTACACCGTGTTTTCATAATCTTTTTTTTTTTCATTGGATAGCGAGGCTAGCGTTTGCTGGGACACACGGTACTGCTTCAATGATAAGCGCATTACCATCAACAGTCATTGTAAGATGGGTTCTGCCAATTTTTTCTACGGAAGAACAACTTTTCTTCTTTGCATATTATAAAATAAGTGGTAATTACAAAATCAGGATAATAATCATACATTTTTTACGTCAGCGTCTTGAAGCCTTGATACAAGACAGAAAAGTTATGGCGCAATATAAGAAATATGTGCGCTACTAGCTATATTCTTTACCAATTCCCCTTAGTGCGCATGCGCCATATTAGAGGCCATCACCATTACCATCAAAATTCCTGACGACAGTGTCACTCTTTGGAAAGTGCACCTCACAACGCGGTATGCACTCAAGCACAAAGTTCTATTATTTGTTAGGCCATTCCGCTCAACCCATTGCACGAACTAAACAAACACGGAATAAAAAGTATAAGGAGCTATCGTGCAGTCCGTAAGGAGTACGAAGGCTCACTAACAAAGGTGCAACGTGGTTTACAACGATAACATGAACAAGAAGATGAAGGCAAGCAGCAGCTTCATCTTGCATCAAAACGACATTCGCCATGCTGTTGTGTCGAGGGTGCAACAGCACAACCAACAACAAGGAAATACTTATGCCATTGGGTTGCACCCGGAAACATACAGTAGTTTTCTATGCGCGCGCTAGTGTGCACGCCTTTCCGTGTCAAGGCCATATATACCTGTAGGCTGTATGTAGCGTCGTCCGGCCGGCAGAGGGCTCGCCAGGGAGCGAATGATAAACAAATCTCGCGCCGCCAGGCAGATTCGTGCTGTTCCTCGTTGCGTCAGGAGAGACCTCCTTTGGCTTCTTCGCGCGCTTCGACGGCCTGGGATGAAATATGAACCGGACCGCTGATCCCTACAAACGCTGGAAGAGCTTTCATAAGTGGTTTCCTCCTCCGCGATGAAGTAACGGAGTTTTTTCGTGTTTTATTGGTGTTCTCGAGTTTATGGCGCTGTTTCTGCGATGCTCTCGAACGCTGAACTCCAAGCCGTGGCATGTGACATGTAAAATTCACGCGCGTTGGAGCGCAACTCACGTCAAGCATACTCCGACGGAGTGTGCAGAACTATTTCTATTCGCTGAAGAAACACTTGCCCATGAAAACTAACCATATGATAGAATGATCATTTCTGTAAGGCTCACGAAATGAATACAAATCGACGGAAACCATAGGAGGATGGCTGGCAAAGTAGCTACACGGTAGACCTGTTGAGATGAGCTGCTGGGGGCGCTTATTCGTTACCTCTATTGGCTAAGGCTATGAGGCCTGGAATAGGGGAGGGGGAAGAGATGGGAAGCGAGGGAGGGGCAAGAAGGGTTGTGGCGTTGCACCTACTCCATGATGAGCTCGCATTACACACCACACAAAGCCACTGCGAGGACACACATCGCGCACAGGTATCAGGACCGACCCACCAAGCCACCACCTTTCATTGCACTGTCTCCGGGACCACCCTGTTTACTCGGCCAGACAGCCGACCACGCAAAGTGGGGGGAAGAGCGAAAGAATTCTTCGCTTTAATAATCTGTGGTTCATTCATATTATGGATCCTCATCTAGGTTTACGTGAACAAAGCTCTGGAGCAGGATAGAGACACGCTCTTCCAGCCGATCTCTCCTTTCTCTTAAGACCTCCTCCTGCAATACTCTGCGCTCGTACTTTATTGAACTTGCATTTCTTTGAGATGGAAAGAAAAAATTGTCATCCACCCGATTGTAAAATGTTGCTACAAAAAAATTTCACACGGGTTTCTCAGAAAGAAAGCTTCCAGTTGAGGAACAATATCGTCCTTCCGGATTTCAAACTCAGGGCGAACGCCTTTCCGGGGCCGTCGCTCTACCATATATGAGCTAACCAAGGGGCTAGCAGATCGGTGCGCGAGAGAGAATCGACACCTGGAAGCGCAGGGACACTGAATATGACCTAGGCCTATACTATCAAAATCTTAAAAATTCCGGGACCTTAGGCCATTTCTTGCGGGCAGCGCAAGACAAGCACAAAGTAGAATTCGAACAAAACGCCTGTTCAGGACTGTCATCCTTTCTCCACTCCGAGGGGAAGGACATTGGAAACCTCAATGGCGACATCCTGGCCTACTTTGAAATTTCCTGTTATGCTATCTTCCACGGGTTTCGTGCTCGGTTGTCATTCCTTTAGGAATATGTGCATCACCATGGTGAAATTTATTCTCGAGTCCCATCGACTTTTCTCTGTTTTTCACCCTTGTTCTCCTTCCTTCTTTATTTTTTAGGCGAAAGCTTTAAGTGGCTCGTCGCAATGGCTCATAACCAAATAACGCGGCGTCTAATCGAGTGAAGCAAAAAATATCATCGTCAGCAATGGCTCGTACCCCCGTAAGCAAGCAAAGATGCAATGGCGCATGTGACTGTAAGCAATGGCTCACACCCCCTTAAGGCAGAGGCTACAAGCGCTCAACAAAGTGAAACGAACAGTGCATACATTCATTGAAATCACTTGAATTCATTGAATTCGACCTCGAGTGCTGCTTTCCCTACTGAGAGGATGCAACGTAAAGCCGAAGAGAAACGTCGTTTGCGCGAGTTTGACTCCGCTATGCGGGCGCGCGAAGCCACAACTAAGCATCGAAAACGAGCCGAAGGCGACGAACTGCGAAAGCAGCAACGCGACGATGCGAGACGGCAACGTAGAGAGGTGGCCGAAGCTCACAGACAACGGGTTGCCACACGTGTACTTCACGCTTTGGCTCGTTATTTCTTGCAAGAAGCCTGATCTCTCCGATCGTTTAACTTAATTCATTACCAAGTGTGCAGCTGGCTTTCCTTCACGTGTTACAGGAGTGCAACATGCTGCCGAACTTTTCCGCACGGTGTGTGTTGTTATATTTTGCGATTGTGTTCATTTACGCTGACTGCTTAATCACAAGATATCGCTACTCTTCTTGCCTTCATTTATTTGCCATTACTCTTACCATTTTACATTAATACATTTACGAAAGCCACCAGACTCTTGATAAATCCGCCTGAGTGGGTAGATGACACTGGTTTTAAGTACATCCTAATCTTTACTCTGCCAATAGCTTGGGCTGCTAACAATTATTCATCAATAAGCATTCACCAATTGTCTTCATATTTTTAAGCATACGGTACTATGATCGATCGCGGCGCCTGCTGAAAAGAGAACTTTTCGCGGAGTTTTTTACACTCGACCCCGTTCGATTAAGTTGCAAAACGATAACTTTCAGTTGGTGGATGAAATGCAGTCCCCGATAAAAGGGTACATAAGTGCACGTGGCAATACAGTTAAATGTGCGCAGAAATTTGCAAAAAAAGATATACCTAAGTAGCTTCTGAAGCTTGTCCATAATTAGGCTACTTGACCGCTCGTAATATGTGGGCTGCTATGTGCGTATCCTGGCACTTGCAAGCACTTCCTCTCATATGGCCTTTGTCCCTAGACAGAGCCACAGCAAATAGTCAGCATTTTCTTCAGATACTAGGGCAGCGCTTCGAATTACGTACGACACAACTCGGTTCATCAATAGCATCGCACGTGGCACGACAAAATTGCCGGGCACGAAGCGTTACAGGGATTTTTCTCGGCGTACCGCAGCGTGTCATTGCTCTTCGGCCTGTGCGCACGGATCACGGGGAATAGACGCAGACCATGCAGAAGGCCGGGGAGGTCCGCTGTATACACGCGTGACCCGTCAAGGAACGCAAGCGCTCACTCAAAGCGCTGAAGATCGGCGCTGCAGATGAGGGGCGCTTGTACACCCGCACAGCTGCCGATGCCGGACTTCTTCCGTGCCAAAGCTTCTGTCTCCACAATTCCGTGCTCGCGCCAGAGCGCAGCATCCGGGTGAAATTACTTCCGGCCGTGCGAGCTGGCCACCGCGTGCCCTCGAAGTCTCTCCGGCTTCCGCAGGAAGAAATGAATCGCATTTCGGATGACCTCGTCTCCTTCGCTCGACCACAGTGTCCGGCTGAGGTCAGTTTACAAAGGAGGTCCGTTGAAAAGGGGAATGAAATGAGGAGGACACATGGAAAGGGCCAAGAAAAAGAAATGAAGCATGACGCGACAGCGGAAAAAAAAAACACGGTCAGCCGCCGAAGGAGGGACTCGTGTCTAGCTTCGTGCCGGACACGAGTGAAGCGTGGACAGCGAGATAAGCGGTCCGCGTTGATACGCAGTTCGTGTCGGAGCGCAATATAGGGCGCCGGTGTGAAGGTGTCGCGGCGAGAACTTGTCGAAGATTGATTACGGCAGACTCGGAAACCTAATTTTGAAAATCGTGGCAATTAGTGGAGCTGCTAGGAGCTCCTAGTACAACATGGAATTGATAGAAATGCGAGAAAATTGCTAGTAAGTTTAGGGGAAAAGAAATCGTGCCCTTAAATAACAGCTTTCGCGCGGGTCCATTTCTAAGCGTCTTTTCGGCCTCAAGCTTTTTATTGTTCACGAGTAGAAACTAGATATTATGGAATCTGCAAATTGCGATGGTCACACTAAGCGCAGAGTGCGAGGGCTGCGGCTGCTACGACTGGAGAGCCCGTTCGTACAGAACATGCATTAAAAGAAAGGTATAAACCATCATAGTGGAAGCATCACCAAAGAAGGTTAAGGATAAAAGCTGTCTCAATTCAACAATGCTAAGTGTTAATGAGTAGTAGTCGAACAATGAATGACGCTTTAAGCCAACGTTATGACAAGGAGAACAAGTCTCTTTGTCGAAACGTTGGCTTAAAGAAACATTCCTTGTGCGACTACTAATCATCATTCCACGTCATATTTCTGGTGGATCACCTAAACCAATGTAAACTAGTCTTTTGCACACCACCACCATTACTCACTCGGATGGGACGGCCAGGAACGCAACCAGATTTTTCCTGCTTCGCAGGTGAACAACATAGCTTCGTGCAGCAAGGTAAATGATTAGAAAATAATTGGTGTATTGTGCTTTATTACTCAAATATGCATTTTTACTTGTGGTGCAAGTAACGTCCAGCTCTCAGTCATCTGGTTCACTGTCTAGAAATGAACTATTTACCGCAGCAGATTTGAAAAAAAAAAACATTACTTCTATTAAAAGGGAGCTTGCGTTCCATGCCCCATTCATCTCCATGTTACACTACAATGTTCGACGGTATACGTATGCAACCAAACCGGCGCCCTGCTATCGGCCTTCTTACAGTGCGTATGCAAATACCCTAGCAATCCTAGTGCAAGACAACCCAGTAGTACATCGAGCATCACCGGTTTATTGGAATGGCAAGCTCGGCGTATTGCGCCGGCTGATGCGTGCTCGATGTCGACGTCTCGTTGTCGTCGTACACGTAGTAGTACTCGAACACTTCCTCGTACCTGCGATACATTAAAGAAAAAACAACTACTTAACTGAACCAAGGTCGGCCTATTGTGACAATTTCTTCCTAATTGTACTCCTTTCTGCTCTACCACCCCGGACAAGCCGTGCCTGGTGATGTCTGCGGGCGCATCGCCGATCAACGATGAAGCACGAGAAGGAATAATCACATAGTAATGGCAAGCAGTAGCGTAAAGTGGTCTCCAGAAAATATCATAAAGGACGCAGTAACTGTCACTTGTCCCGAAGAGCCTACCACAAACCAACACCTTCCGAAACCCGATCATTGTTACCCAGAAACCATTGTTACCCAGAACTCTATTGTGATCGATGTAACGACTAATCAACGGGCGGACCTCAGACACATAATCTGGGCTTGCTCCAACCAAGGACCAAACAACACATACACGAACGCGGAGCAGTGGGAGACCGCGCTGCCCAGCTCAAACAGCGAGGTCCAACTACAAGTCATCAGGCAAACCAAATATGCCGCCGGACCCAGCGGCTCACAGCGGCCACCTAATGGAGGCAAGATAAACTCCTGTGACGCTTGCCGTTTTCAATAAAATTTGTTTCATCATCATCATCCGAAGAGAATTTGGTCGCTAACAAAAAAAAAAGAAACAGAATTCAAGCATTTCTTTGCGCACAGACGCTCCGATAGGAAAACTAACACTATTCGTTAATTTTACCATATCTGTTTGTGTGAAAGCAGGTGAGTCCACAATGAAAGGTTATTGAGGAATGAGCCTTATTTCAGACTGCCAGTTCTTGCGCTCGACCATTGTGTCCGGTTGAGGTTGGTTTACGAAAGCGAAATTAAATCAAAGACAAATGGAGACCGCCTTTCACCTATAATTCTCATTTCATATTCCCTTTAAGGCGGCCTCCTTTTTAAGCTAACTTCATCAGGACACGATGGCAGAACATGACCTCAGATGGAAAACTACAATGTAAAAGGAGCACACGTGCATACGTACCTTGAATGTGCAACACATGCAGCTGCTCAGACAAATTTTAAGACTGCGAACTGCCTAAACATAAGGCTAAGAATTGGTGCAGTTCCAGTTCCAGTTCACGTGGACGGCCTGAGCAATAAAACGCGCTTCCGACGAGCCTTCGGCCGCGGTATAGGCGAACTCTCTTTCGCTTTACATACAGGGTGTCCCATCTAACTTGGACCAAGATTTTGAAAAACCTATGCGTTCTTCAGAAGAGAAGGTGCGTGGTTGTTGTTAGCGTTCATCTAAACTTACAGTACCATTTCTTGCTCACCTTTTTTTGAGAAATTAGCCGAGATAAATTAATTAACTTTTTAAATATAGCTTGAAACGTTCAGGCGTCAACAGGAAAGTTGTGGAGGTTCACAAATGTTGCCCAGCCCAGGCACTTCCGACGAGATAGACTTAGCGTGGCCGCTTTTATTCGGTAAAAACGAAAGCCCGCGGAGTTTTAAAAATACCACGTGACAGCACGCTCCGTGCGCCCGAATGCGCCACGATTACAGCGCTCTCAACCGTGCTTTGTAAAAAACATCGCTCGCTTCGCGCCTTTCGTGCTTGCTGCCCACGACAGAGCTTCGCGTTGTGCTTGGTTCCGAGATAAACGCCAGTGGGTTCGTGCGGCAGTTGGAAATAAAGCGCTGCTCCCCTTTTTGCGGCGATAATTGCACTCTTACGCTAGCAGAATGTATGCGGAGGAAAAATTACAAGCTCATGAGTTCGAATTTGGGAGCAAGACCCCAACAAGCAAACACGCATTGTAACAAGCTCGATAACGTCGTGTGAATTACGCTGGTTGTCACAAAAGGAAGAATTGTAAACTTACACGGAAGGTTGCTTTTTAGCTTCCTGCACACAGATGGCTCATTTCATGGATAAAGGTTGTAGAGATTTATTCGCTGCGATGTCTGTCTGAAGAATGTGTTCAAACAAGTCACCCTTTGCCACAATGCATTATTGGCACCTTTTCAGCACGTCCGATGTAGCTTTTTGATGACGCAAGACGGTATCTTGCTGCAGGCCTCAGCAATCTCTGCCTTTAGCGCTTCTGGTGTAGTTGCAAGTTTGCGGTACACTCGGTCTTTCACATGTTCCCACAAGAAGAAGTCAAGAGGTGTCAAGTCCGGTGACCTTGCACGCCATGCCACTGGTCCATGCCGCCCGACCCACTGGCGTTTGGAGGCTTCGTCAAGCCAGGCTCGGGCAAGGCTGCTGCTGTGAGCTGGTGCCCCGTCGTGCTGATACCAAGTTCGCTTTAAAAACGCAAGAGGAAGATCACAGCGAAAATCGTCGACTGGGCCTTCCAAGATGTCGTTCACGTACCACTGAGCAGCGAGCATGTGGTCAAAAAATATAGGATCAATTATTCCACCGTCAAAAATACCGCACCACACACTGAATGACCATTGGTACTGGTGTCTGGTCTGCGCCGCCCAATGCAGGTTCGTATCGCTCCAGTAATGCGCATTATAGATGTTGACTTGAGAATTTCTGGAGAAGGTTGCCTCATCTGTCCAGAGCACTTTGTCAACAAAATCAGGGATTTCGTCACTGTTCACAAGGATCCAATTTGAGAAATCAAGCCGCTATTGAAAGTCTGTTTCTTGCAGCTTTTGATGCAGTAGGAGGTGATACGGATGGCATTTCAGCCTTCCTAAGAACTCTTGACACTGAAGACTTTGAAATCCCGACCTCACCACTCATATCGCGCACGCTGGAATGAGGGTTTTCACTCATGAAAACCAAAATGTTTCCTTCAGCCTCTTCACTGATGGTCCCCTTTCTGTGCCGCGTCTTCTTGAAGTTACCCGTTTCTTTCAGCCTCAACTCCTCCTAATTGTCTTACCTGTTTCTTTCAGCGTCAACTCCTCATAATTGTGTTCGCGCTAGGTCTTCCCCCACATTGCCAATTTCGGTATACCTTGGCAGCTCTCCTCTTGTCGCCCCGTGCCGCTCCCAAGGCTAAGACCATGTTCGCCTTCTGCTCGCTTGAGTACGGCATGCTTTAGGCACTGCAAACAAGTTGTTCGAAACGGCTGCGCGGCACTACAGTAATAGACGGTCGAGCTCACATGCATCTAGCCGCTGGCACAGATAGGAAGAAAAGCGGCGTTGTAGCAAATGATGCTCTCTCTCGCACAGGTTCCAGATGTATGATGCATGTTATGTGTGCATTTTTTCTATTCCGCATCCCCTTGAACGCTCGAAAAAAAATTGCACTTCTCGTCATATCGGAATAAACGGCTGATGACGGCGCGTTCTTCTGCGACAGGCGCGGGCGGCTGCTGACGAAGCACTTTTTCGGAGCGCCGTCGCCAGCCGCTACCGGTAATGTCAGAGCCGAGCAAAGATTGAAGCCCTTTCTCGTAAGTGAAGGCGTGGCACTGGGGACGTTTTTTACAAAGCACGGTTGAGAGCGCTGTAATCGTGGCGCATTCAGGCGCACAGGGCGCGCTGTCACGTGGTATTTCTTAAACTCAGCGGGCTTTCGTTTTTCCCGAATAAAAACGGCCACGCTAAGTCTATCTCGTTGGAAGTACCTGGGTTGGGCAATATTTGTGAAGCTCCACAACTTTCCTATTGACGCCTGAACGTTTCAAGATATATTTAAAAAGTTTATTAATTTATCTCGGGTAATTACTCAAACGAAGACGAGCAAGAAAATGGTACTGCAAGTTTAGATAAGCGCTAACAAGATCCACGCGATTTTTGTTTTGAAGAACGCATAGGTTTTTTCAAAATCTTGGTCCAAGTTAGCTTGGACACCCTATATATATATATATATATATATATATATATATATATATATATTAGTGTGCCTTATAAGTGTCGCTTGAATTACTTAGTCTGCACCTAGTATACTATTCCTTCGCATGTAACTATGTCCGGCTGCATCGTAGTCGCAAGTTCAACAATAAGAACTGCTTAAAATTATTGTGTATTCTTTAGCTAGTAAAGCAGATGGACTGCGGCGTGCTCCATCACAGCATTAGAGTAACATTCCGCGGCGCAAACGTACGGCTAACTTCGTGAAAGTGTCGTCACGCCGAGAAAGATCCAGCGAATAAACATTGGGAAACAGCTTATGTAAGAGAGAATTTACGTTCTCCGCGACACTATCGCCCACCCGTTCCATTTACAAGGCGCGGTGGGAGAACAAGGCAACGCCCCCGTGGCCAACTCGTCGGTCGCCGCCCGGCGCGGCGCGTGCCTGGACCGAAGTGTGCCGTCGTCACTCTGCGTGAATACGCGCTCGCACGCGAATGAAAACGCCGGCGGCCGATCCGACAAGTGCGATGCCGCCGCCAGCAAACCGGGCTCGCGGGCGACGACCAAAGCAGCTCAAGGCCACCAGTCTGACCCAGTGCCGACGGGCAGCAACCGCGAGGCGAAGACGGGCACACACCGGTCGGAAATTGAAGTGTCTTTGCCCTCTGCCACCGTGTGCCACAACGTCTCGCTGCCAAGTCGTCCGACATTGCGAAGCTTCTTAACAGGGCTTACAGGGCTGCTGTTGCTTAAAGGGCCTCTGTTGAAATCTGCCCACTGGCGCTTCGGGAAAGCGAAGATATGTCGTACTGCACGTTAGTTCCGAGGCTCTACCTTGAGGCAGGCCGACAATGGCGAGGAATGGCATGTTATTTAACAACGAGAGTTCCCTGGACAGCACACGCACACCATTCTTTAGAGAAACACAATAGCGCGTGTTGGCTGCTGTATGGTGTAGGGGTGTCATCCGACGTTAATTCACGCCGTTAGTTGAATGGTAACAGTTAGCTAGTCTAAGCCTCCGCTCAAATAAATCAGAATCGGTGACATTTGTTTTTCCTCTCCTGCCTTGAATTACTTTGCTTGTTTGAAAACCGGATTGAATGAGAACAGACGGGAACCATTCTCCTTCCGTGAGTGTATACATATGTGGCGTAACACAAGCTACAGAATTGTTTGCTCGCTCAATTACCACCAGAGGCCACGGGAGCTTGTCGGCGCACCACAATACTAACTGAGAGCTTGGCCCTAAACAAATGCGCTTGCGTGTGCGACCTCTTGAGAAGGCAAGGATCGCAGCGAGGCGCCGACACGCACTACAGTGCAGAGGTTTTGCTGAAGTAAGGCCCGGCGAGAGCAGGGCTCGGCTGAATTTCGCCACAGCTACAGCGCGAGTGCCGCAGCTGTCAGCGGGCGTCCTTGGAGTGTCCCAGTGGTGTACGAGCCACGTTCGTGTGATCGAGAGACCAACGCTGGCGTAACATGTGCGGCCTCATTAGAAGCGCGTAGTACGCGACCGGTGGGATAGCGGCTGTGTCTACAGGTGGAAATTCACAGCGTCTCCACTTGCTGGCGATTGTGCCTTTTGTCTTATGCTAATTTCGAACAATGATAAAGCGTAGAATTTTAAGCGAATCATTCGCATATATGCATGAAAGCTGCTGTCGTACTTTGCTGAACCTGCAAATATCAGCAAAGCAAGGATTCGCAGAGGTATGTGCTACAGCAACGATCATGGCGTTCGGGAGCTATAGTTTCTAAAACGCAATGCCAGCGAAACCTGTGATTTCGTGAACAACATTCGACGGAGAACGTTTCGAGCCTTTGATGGCATTGCCTTAGACATTTTATTTGCCATTCTCATAAATGAGGCTTTTTAACTGCCTTCGTTGTGGCAATTACCTCTGTGTTTCGCAAGATTGTCTGCCACAGCACTGACTAGAGTATCGACAACTTTTCCTGAAATAAAATTCTAGCATTATTTCGCCCTTTTCATGCGGCCTGTATTTCACGCAGGTAGTACTTGATGTTCACGAAAAGTTGCATTTTTCTTTTTACTTTAGATTACAAGTGCAGCATTTATTAAATAGAGACCATGCTTGTTTCAGTTTTCAGAGCTTAATTGCAACTATGTACGAGTAGTTCACGCCGCTTCCACAAAGTCTGTGCGCGCATATGTAAATCCTCTAACCCTACATGTAGCATTCGCGAATACTCTCGATAAACGTCAGCAATGCTTAAGCGTTGGCAATGAAGCCTTTCTCACGAACTTATGATGCGATCGAGGTTGAATTTATCGTGGCAGAGAGAAATAGGGTCTATGTACGGCCATCCCGAAACTGTTCCAATGGCCCCGCCTTCAAATTTTTCTCTTCAGTCGTCTGTCCAACATGATGCCCTGGCGCTTATATCCGGGCGTCAGTTCTGTTCTTGTCGGCGTCACTCTCATGTGTTAGGACGGACGCCACCGCCGCGATTCTATGCCGACCGTTTTACCATTTCGTCCTTGTTGCTGAGGCGCGTTTGTGGGACACATCTAACGTTACCGCGTGAGTAACATAATGCGGATACATTATACCTCGTTTAGTTATTAGAGAGTTTAGGTTAGGGGACGCAAGCGGCTTGCGTACGCAAGACCTAGGGGCCACGGTACTGCGCATGCGCGGACCCCTACGTCCGTGTCTGTGCATGCGCAGTATCGTCCCCCCAGCTCTTGCGTACGCAAGCCGCTTGTGTTCCCTTATCTAAACCTCTCTATTTACGCCGCGCGCACAGAATGCACGCAGCCATACTCACTCGTCGAGGTTCACCGATGAGTTGAACGTTCCGTTTTGGGCGATGCTGCCGCCGGTCACGGTCGGTGCCGACGGCAGCGAAGCGGGTGCGAACATGGTCGCCGCCGTGTCTTGGACGGCGCTGGGCGTCGTCTCCATGACAGGCGGCTCCCATTGAGCCGGCGTCGCGCTGTCCGGCGTCAAGTCCACATCCTCCACCGCGGCCTTCGTCGAAGCTGCGGTGGCAGCGGCGGAGTGCGAGCGCCGCCCGGACCTCTTGCTCTTCCGGCCCGGGTGCTTCGCGTGGCGGCGACTCCCGCCGTGGGCGCGAACACTTGGTGGCTGCTGGTGCCACGTGGTGTGCGCGAGGTCCTTGCCCGTCGACGAGGACGGCGGGACCAGCACATTGAGCAAGCCGCCTGCGAGAAGTGATGGCAGAGCGTGGACGGCACGTAAAATTAATGTGCAAACGAAATTAGAAAGGGAAAAAAAAGCTTTGACCTTTGAGACGAAGGCGTATGGAACTTTCCGTCCGGCTTGCCGTTCTGCTTATCACCTGCAATCACTTTACGACACTTTGTAGCGCCTAATAAATTATTTTCATATATGGGCACAGATATTACAATATTTTGAGTATCATTGTATCGTTTATTAAGTACGTCTCTTATGCTTGTAGTAATACCTACAGTGCATTATCAGTGCACATCCTGAGAATTCTTTACTTTGAAGTATTAGTCGAACTTGTATAGCGTTATCCTGTTTCTGCCGTTGCAGTGTTCTCATTGACAAGTATGTAGAGCTAAGCTTATAAGTTTAAGCATTCATTATCTGTGGTGTATATCTTCATGTGCGGTCACAGACCCTGCCTTTAGTATCACTCTTTTCTCTTTTTCTCTTTTTTTTTTTTTTGCTTTCTGCTCTGCCTCGCTGCCGCATGCTACCAGGCGATTGAGAGTTTTTTACGTCTTCTCTTCGCGCTTTCTTCCTCACCGTCCTCCATTGGTAAATTTGAACTAACCTACTAACTGACTGACTTGACTGACTGACTGACTGACTTGACTGACTAGACTGACCTGACTTGACCTGACTTGACCTGACTTGACCTGACTTGATCTGACATGACTTGACCTGACCTGACCAAACTGACTAACTGATTGATTGATTGATTGATTGATTGATTGATTGATTGATTGATTGATTGATTGATTGATTGATTGATTGATTGATTGATTGATTGATTGATTGATTGATACGTCGGTACTTGGGCGAGAAATCTCATCGCAATCTTAAGTGCTAATGGCGCCGCTTTGCTACAGAATAGTTCAGGTGTCTACCCCGAACGAGATAGTTACGGTTTCCGCAGCAGGAGATTGCTTTCCAAAGGCAGTTTCATAAAACTGACCACCTTCGATATAACTGTTCTTGAGCTGTGTAACTAAAGTATAAAATTTTAATTGGAAATTCTAAAGTAGCTACTTAGCCATTTATGCGTACCGTGCCCTAAAATACCTTCAAGGAGGAAACGTAGCAGCTGAATATTGTCACGTGGTGGTGACGTAGAAGAACACAGTAGCAATACTGTGAACGAGAAAACTAACTTTTATTGGGCGAACAGAATCGTCCAATGTTCCAGACTAATCGTTGGGACTCGCGTGCCTTCCACAAAGTTCTACAGCATTCGCGTCAGGCGAATAAATCAGATAACACAAGGTTCGGCGACAACAGACTGCGGATAGAAGCATCGATAACTTTCCAGAAACTTCAGATACATGCAAGCGCGTCCCGCGCTGTGCGATAAGATTTGTTAGGCGGCGAAACGTGGTCGCCCGATAAATATAAGTACACGTGTCAATATTCTACACGGTGCTTTCTTTATTTGCACCAAAATTTTAAAAACTGCTCGTGGTAGATAACACAGTTCTAACTTTTGAACCAAATTACTCAATGAAGTGGCCATTACTTCTAAAAAATCAATATGCTTAACTAAATAATTAGCAGGATAGCGTTAATTAACGTGTTAGTTATTTACTCTACGCCACATGAATAAATCTACGAACTATAGTTAGTGAGTATGCATGGCATATCGGCTTAGAACAAATTCTCAGGACTATGCCAGTTTCGAGGTGATTTTCCATGTGTCAGACAACATACAATGGCGTGCTGCAATGCATAAACAGCGTTTTCTTGAAAAAGGTAAGCGGAAAAACCGTGCACTTTGACCGCAAGTTTGACGGCGCATATCTCGATGCAAGACAACTACACAATGCAACAGCACGACACGACACCGGTGCACGACGCAGCACAACACACACACACACACACACACACACACACACACACACACACACACACACACACACACACACACACACACACACACACACACACACACACACACACACGCACACACACACACACACACACACACACACACACACACACACACACACACACACACACACACACACACACACACACACGCACGCACATACACACACACACACGCAGAGAAAAGGAAAGACAGTAACAAACCGTGTCCCTCCTTGGCGGCCATGTGAGAGTGGCCTGGGATGTGTGCGCTCCTCTCGCTCACTGCAGCAGAACAATGTCACTTAATCAAGCATTCACATCAAAGACACGTGGCGAAATTGTCATCGTACTGAATCGCAGAGTTATATGCCAGGCGGCAAGTGTATATTCGACAAAAAGTGGCACGGTGTATGTACTATACAGGTCTGTATTGAAGCGCTTATGCACCCCAGCACCCCAAGGAAGCTTGCGACAATTTAGGTGAAGCAGGCGCTGTCAATCAATACAAGATGCATAGGATGTGGCTATATGGCGCTGTTTATACTGGCGGCGGTTTATGTATGGCTGCTTTCTTCAGAGGGAACACGTCAGTAGTATTCCAGTCTCTAGCGCACACATATGATTGAAATGAACGGCTGGCGGTTATTCTCAAAATGAATATCATTGTTAGGTGTTGCATCGGCTACTTCTCCCCTTAAGTTAGATTAGATATAATAATAATAATGAGGGGTTACCGTCGAGAATGCACAGAACCCTGCGCATGCTACTTCTCTTCTAGGGGGAAATACGTCAAAACATGGTAACTTCATTTTTCCTAGTTATTCATTATGCGCGTACTGCAGATATCATTTATCTGAAGGCTTACATTAACAATTTAATCTTCCTATATCCCTTCCTCGCACTTGGTGCCTGTTACGTCAATCATTTTTTTCTTTTCATTGTAAGTTTCTTTGTTACCCCCCCCCCCCCCCCCGTATTTACACCATCGTTTAGTGCTGGCAGTATTCGGCGATTATAAACAAACATTTTTTCAAATATATCGTTGAGCTAGAGTTCATGTGAAGTGCATCTCAAGATGCTTCCTTCTCCCGTGATTGGTTATCTGCCCTAGATGAGCACCCTCGTTCAGTGTTTCAAGACTAATTGAATGATTACAAGAATGATTACCGACAGAAATTTTTGTTTGCAAGTGCCTAAATTACAAATTCACTCGGACAGGTATGCTCGACAAGGGCTGCAAGAAGAATGCCAGAGTGACAAGCACTCTCTCTGAAGCTTAGAGGGAAAAAAAATATTTTTGTGAGTTCTGTTCACTACCTTATAATGCGTCAATAGAAAGGCAGTCAAGTGCGTGAATGCAGCCTGTATAGTGAAGTCGTCTATGTATGAAGTTTTATAGTGAACTACGTCTATGTAGGTGTGCAAAATTACTAGGCGGCTCACTCGTCTTGGATGCGAAGGCATAGGAGAAGGCGCACAGTGCCATGCTGCCAATGAGGAGCGCGTAGTAGGCCATCGGCATTCCCAGGATGCGGCTCCGGCGTATCCTGCGTTCAAGGACGAGAATGCGCATTGGACTTCTTTTGAAACGATAACTGCGGACTTCAGAGTTGTACTGGAATTAAAGACGCCATTAATTAAACCTCTTTACTGCGCTGCTAAGCGTAAGTTGTTCTTGAAAAAGTCAGTCAATGACACTTACGCCAGCATGGCCCTGGTCGAGGCGGGGATCGTGCGTGCCTCCGATCCGCTGGCCAGAGATTCCGCGGAGCCCTCCTAGGACAAAAATGAAAGACCGATGTTGTGCTGCGTCCCACAACACAAAAGCAACACCACTCTCCGAGTTTACCAGACAGTGTGGCGAGAGTCATGGGGGTACTCGTAATGCGATTCGCCGTTTCTCTCAACATCACACAAACTAAGCAGTGCTTGGCTCGGTCACTCAGAGGAGACAATGTGGGGGCGTTGTGCGTCAATGGCTGAGCCTAATCTATATGAAATAGCTCATCTACAGTGTTGAAGCGAGACAGCTACAGCAGCCTCGGAAGCAGATGCCCTCCTATCCCACTTTCTCCTTGGCAGACACCTTACTTATGTGTGAAAACGCTTAACGCAATGTTTTTTAGCGCTTACTATCCCACCGAAGTCACACGAAGTGATAATTATTCGACAATTATTGCCTATAGCCCAACTACAACTGAACTTTGAACAACGTAAGGGCCATTAAATAAAGTGTTCATGTCGTCCGGCTCATGTCGTCCGGCTCTAGCGCCCTATCAGCGTTTGCGCGGGAAAGCCGTATTCCTAATCAGCTTTCATCAAACCTCGGCGATTAAGATAGCAATCATTCCTTTGTCGTACTGGCGAGTGGTGTCGTACCTTCTTCAGCAGTACGCGACTCTGGCCGGAGTGGGCTGCCAGGGTGCCCTCTTCACTTCTCGCCATCAGCGTGGAGGCAGACGTCAGCGAGGGGAGGTGGACGCTGTACAGCTGCCTGGAGTCGGTAGATCCCGCCGTAGATGACACTGCCTACGATGGTGACAAGCAAATCAGTGCACGGTACCACGGGCAGGTTCGCACAAAAGGCCACCGGCAAACCGTGAAACGGCAACTGTAGCTCATTGACTGTAACTTACAGACTGTGATCGATCGATCGATCAATCGATCGATCAATTGATTGATTGATTGATTGATTGATTGATTGATTGATTGATTGATTGATTGATTGATTGATTGATTGATTGATTGATTTAACATAGCAGCTACGCCTCGAATCCGACGTGCACCAACAGAAGAATGATCAACACACCCGCGCTGCTGCGTTACGGTCGCTATAGCGAAAATGGCACGCTCCGCCCTGAAGCAAAACAGCCTAGCCATAGCCGTCGTTACATTTACAACTACGGATGCAAGGGTGAGTACTTGCCTCTGAGGAAGACGGCTCGTCTGTCCTGGAGCGGCCCGACGCGTCCAGGCCCGGCAGGAATCGAAAGAACTGCGCGCCGAACAGCTCGGGCAGCTGCTCGGGCGGGATCTGGTGCCTGTCGATCCGGCGGTGTCCTGTGCTGTCCTGCATCCTAGAGAGTAACGGGCTATGTAGGCCTTGCGAGAACCGACCGCTCACGTCCACCTGGCACGTCCAGCGAGATTCAAATGCCGAGCGCTCGGCTGCCCTGATCGCTGCGGAATGCCGCGTGGTAGCGTGCCGCGTGAGCTCTGCGCGTGCCTCCCTGCATTTCTTTTTTGTTTGCCACCTTTAAAGGCTTGCAGAGTGCGCTGAAGATTTTTGTTGCTACCGCGGCACCTTTAAAACATGGCATATATCTTCAAGAATATCTCTGCGTCTGTTTCATCATAGAGCGCGAGGTTTAATCGAAGCTGTCGGCCCCAGGACTGCGGTTACACTGCTCGCTTTTAGCTTGCCGCTTGTCATGAGTAATTTCCCTTTACACTGAATATTTTTAATCAAACGAAAATTCATGCTTAGCATCGAAATCGAAGTGGATTTATTTATCTTAACAGAAAATAAAAAAAGTAAGCGTAACCGCAACCAGGCGCGACCTTCCAGACGCATCAGATTGCCATGTTCGAAAGAGCATACTATATCCGTACCGTACTCCTCCTATTCCAAGGAAATAAAGCTGATTGATTGATTGATTGATTGATTGATTGATTGATTGATTGATTGATTGATTGATTGATTGATTGATTGATTGATTGATTGATTGATTGATTGATTGATTGACATAATTTTGCATATGATACTCTTTCTCGCTGAGGCGGAAGGGCTGGCGATAGCGTACTTCAATGGGATTTTAGAATAAGAACACCGCTCTTTACAGTTGTCATCGACTGCTAAAGGGAAACATTTCTTGCGCTTTCTCTTCTTTCAGTCGTTACCTTTCTCACTGGACATCGTAACACTAGATACTGACACTCTTTTCTCTTTAAAACGTTTCAATGTTAGGCAAGCAGAAGCTGCCTCTATGCCCAATTATGGGCCGCATTAACAAATATGTTATCACGTAAGAATGCGTTGAAGTGGACCGAGGTTTCTGCGTCAGTCGATTTTGAGCTCAAAGGCAAAGCACAGCCTCCTCCCTCCTCCCTCCGTCTACGAAAAGAAGAAAAAGAAAATCCCAACAACTCAAATGTGAGGCATACAGTCACGTAGCTCTACAACAAAAATAAACGCCAAATATTGTGATTGAGCCTGCCATATAACTTTGAACGTAAAAAGAATTCATATAATAGTCCTGGCTCAAGAGCATACTGCTGCTACCTTCTGGAAATAACTCATGCGAAACGCGTAACGTATAGACAGCTAACGCCTAAGGTACATATACAGGGTGTCCCAGCTAACGTAAGCCAAGCTCTTGAATACCACAGATAGAACACATGAGGACGCAACCAATAGTATTCTGTCAGCAGTGACGTAGTGCACCAGGTGCATCTTTTGTCATAGCTGAACTATCCATAATTGGATAAGATTAATTAACGAATTTTTAATTACTGAATTGAAGGCGCGAGTTTTGATAGAAACGCAATCAATTTGTTTTAAAACGCCCAATTCAGTTGCGTTCAGCGAGTTATGTCTCGCGTAATTATTTTTTCCACGTTGTAAAGAAAACGCGCGAAATGTGAAAATGGCCGCATGATTAAGCGTCCGTGCGCCGCGACACCAGCAATCCCAGGCATTAGTCAGAATTATTAACTCTGCACAATGACTGGTCCGGCTGCCACGTGAAAGTGGCGAGGCATCGGTATTGGCGCTGATCACCGCGAACTGCGAGCTACCTTCTCCGCGCGAAAAATAATTACGCGGGACATGGCACACTAAAAATAACTGAAACGGTTGTTTTAAAACACAATAATTATTTTTCTATCAAAGTCCGCGCCCTCAATTCAGTAATGAAGAAGTTCGGTAATTAATTTCATCTAATCCTCGATAGTTCTGTCCAAAAAAAAAAAAGAAATCCTCCTTGTGCAGTTCATCATTGCTGACAGAATAACATTGGTTGCGTCCTCGTATATTCTATATTTGGTTTATAAGTGCTTGGCTAACATTAGCTGGGACACCCTGTACATACAAACGCGTTACGTACTCACTGGTTCGTTTTCCCCACATTCGAAGAAGGCGAGGCTGATTTAATAACAAACGGGGCCTATTCAGATGTCAAATTTGGAGTTTTACATGACGTGCACGATCTTCGACTAGTCATTGCACCTTGCGCAAGTACGAATGTACTTGCGCAAGGTGCCAGACTTCAACAGAAACCTGGTCCGGAATAATGCGATGTTTCTATTCCAATGCTGCATTCATTTTCGCACTTCACCAGTGGTCCGAGCGGCTCTCCGCCCACTTTATCACCGGCATCGTCCACATCAAGAACGGTAGATGATAAGAATGGAATAGAATGAAGAGATACGAATCCTTCTATTATACCAGCGACATGGTCATTTGGGAAAGAAAGAAAGAAAGAAAGAAAGAAAGAAAGAAAGAAAGAAAGAAAGAAAGAAAGAAAGAAAGAGAGAAAGAAAGAAAGGTCGTGGAATAACCTGGGAATAAACCAGTGACACATAACGATCCACTCCAATCTAATACAGCCGTGATGTGTAGTGTTATGAAGAGAGGTAAAAAGCGTTATTAGGAAGCGTTGATTGTCGCTTTGAATGCCAGCACTACCTTTAAACGGCGATGGTCAAGTGCTACATAGCTTTTCGTAACATTTGGTTGTTTCTTGTGCAATGCTTATCCGCTAGCGTTATTCCGGTTCAAACTGAGTCTTAATTCACTCAGAACACGACCCCTGACACTGCTAAATCTTTGTGCACGTCAGTTTAAAAGCAGCGAGAGCAGAGCCAGTTTTGCGAGAGTCTTCGCCAGTTCGGGTACAGCCAGTGGCATGGCGTTGCGAAAAGACAAGTCACAAGTGTGGTTAAGAAGTATGCTGCATCGAGCTGATCACAAGGCTAGAGATCCTTTATACAAAAAAAAATCAATTTTACCGATATATCAGAAACGTGCGCAGAGAAAACGTGCACATTGTAAATGCGAACACCATAGTTGTATACGCCTATCACTGTCACGTTGCTTTCATTTTGCTTTTCCCACCGTCCTCTTTACTCCTGCACAGAGTAGCATGTAGGCCACAGATTTAGCTCCTTCGTTCTAGATATCCGCCATTGTTTCATTAAACATAACTCACACACACGCACGCTCTCTCTTTCTGGGGAAATAGCGCTCACACTCGTCGCCAACTGCGCAGGGGATGACTTCTGCATTAATCCTTAACTGTGACGACGGCCGTTCTAATAAAATAAAATATACAAATAAAGCCTAGAGGAGGAAGCGTGGCATGCATTACTAGGCTATCACGAAAATTACTCGAAAGAGGACTCCGGCGCTTGACCGTGCACAATAACAATTACCGTTCCGTAGGCGAACGCGCAAACGCACATTTGCGAGTTTCCGGTACCCGCCCTTCTCCTCAAACGCGGGTACTTCGTGCCGCACGCCAGCATATATCCCCGAGCGCTGGGCTCCTTCGCCTCCTCTGCGTCGATCCCTTGCGGCACAAAATTATCGATAGGGCACGACAGTAGGTGCGTTAATCAGCACGGCTCGCTTGAAACAACTTCGCGGAAGATGGAGCGGTGCATGTCGCCAGCCAAATTTGGACAACCACGAACGTTCATTTGCAAAAAACGTATCGTGCAAACGGACTCAGCTTGGCCAACGGTACGGAACAGGCAGCCTGTTCACGGGAGTCAAGCTCGCCGATGATCTTAGCGCCCTAGATTGGTGCCCGTGCTCAAGCCTGTAAGAATGATAGCGGAAGAGAATATAGAAGGGGCGGTGAGCGAATTTCTCACGGAGGATGGTTCGACACGTTCTGTATACTTCTAGTTGCGCACATTTCTCACCTTCAACCTATGTAGGAACACTGCACAAAGGCGACGCGAGCTGCTTGTCTCGTGTGCAATCTGGCAGTTAGATAGATGAGAACGCACAGAGCGGCGAGCGTGCAAGCTGCGCGAGGCTCCGCGTTCAGTTCCGGAGCGCCGCGTAAGGCCCGAACGTCGAGCGAAGCCCACGTTCGTGACAGCGCGTCGAATGCGCTTAGGGGCCCCGGGTTGGGTGCCGACCAGTTTTACCTTTCGCCGCGCAGCGAGCGCGCGCTTCCTTTCGGGACGATGCGCGCATCGAGATATTTGGGCGCCTCTTTATCCTCCAGTGCGTGTGCTTTCGACTGTGCGAAGCGCGCGATCCGCAGTGGCGGCGGATGGGCCACGGCGGAAATTACTTATTGAAGTCGCGTCCGCGCCGCAGCGAGCGGGTCGCAGATACGCGTGCATGCCGCGGAATCGGCGCGAACGCGTCGACAGGCCAGCGTTGCTGAAGGAGCGAAATCAATATCGTGCAGCCAGTTCGTTGCTTGATATATTATGGATTGGAGTCCTAGCTTGTCTGAAGCTCCACAGGTCGCATACTTACAAATGCGGAGCACATACTTTTCTTTTTCTTTTTTTATGCCTGCTTAGATTGGTAGAAAAGTAACATTTATCGCGTCTTACCTGTGCAGAAAGCACACGCGACCAGACATCCAACACACGAGCGAACGGTTATATTGTTAGAGATTGCGCGGAATGGTTGTCTGATAGGTTATATATAATTTCTAGGGGGTTTCGGCGAGGCAGATTGTGAATGGAAATGCGATAATGCTCTTTGTTCACATATAAATGCTCCGTATCTGCAGCAAAACTTCAGTTGTCAGTCAGCACTCGTTCCGTGTACTGTGTGTTCTTTGTCCCCGTCACTATTGCGCTGCGTTCTCGGCAGTTATCTACATCACTGCTACTTTCTCCCGGTGCAACTGGTTTATATCACGCTCAGACACAACTCTTCCTTCCTATGTCTCTTACCTTCTCCTTTTCGCCTCCCCAAATGGAAGGTAGCATATCGAATACTGCCATATAGTTAACCTCTCTCCATTTCCCTTTATTCCTCTTTTTCTCTCCCTCTTTTATAGTGAAAAGCTAGACTTCTGACATTCGTTTCTAACAAGTGCTTGCTGTAGTCCGATTAGTGGTGTACACGAGACCAAAAACTAAAGGAGACCACTGCCATTGAGGATGTCTCGAAGGAGACAACCTACCGCGTCACATTGAGATGGGACAACGACGCATTTGACAGCTGGGCAAGATGCTGCGATCAAAGTAGCTTGTAGAGCCACGTGAAATGGGGTCATCGCTCTATTGACGTGCAATAAACTACGTAGACAATCTCGCTTGGCATCCGCAGCGTTGTGGTTTTTTTCAATATCGCCGAGAGAGTATACGTTTGCATCCGCGCCCCTAACGTTGTGCCAAACCCACTTCTACCGAGAGAGTCATTGCTCTCCAAAGGCAAGCTGGGCCGAATTGATCCCTGGCGCGGCATTAATTACGTTGTCCCTGGTCAAACGTCGTGCGACGCAGATGGAAAGTGGTTACGCTGCCCTATTCCCACAAATGTCTGAAGTTCAATGAACGTGCTGGGTGCAGCTCCGGACAGAAACCCTGCGGTTCTGACCGACCTAACCCATTGAGAATCAGCCATTTAAAGCTCGGCACACGTTTACATGTAGGCTACGTATACATGTGTACATTGTGTCCTTCCATTCACACAATATTATAAACCATACCCAGTCAAAGTGGTGAATTGATCAAGTTGCTTATGCATTTCGAAATGGTTTTTGCCCTCGTGTGTCCTGTACCCCCTTTTTTAGTCCGCGTCTTCTAGCGCAAAAATAGTTTCGCTATCATACACAGGAATTTTGGGCATTGCCCCTTCGGCAATCTGTTGAACTTCGCCGCAACACACTAGCGTAACTCAATCGGCAGCCCTTTCAAAAATTGCATTTAAAAGGATCTATATAGTTTCAACAAGCTTTTGTTAGGAACGTCAAGAGAGTACTTCCTTCTAATAACATACGCGTTTAGGACACTAAGCCGGCACTTAGTGTTGGGTTATAACAGTGTTTTCGTCGGGACCAAAACACCGCTATAAAACATCGAAGACGGACTAAGTACCGTAAATGCGTATGCAATTAGAAGGAAGTACCATTTCGACGTTGCTAACAAAAATTTGTCGAAACTAGATAGGTCCTTTTAAATGCAATTTTTGAAAGTGCTGCCCATTGAGTTACGCTAGTGTGTTGCGGCGAAGTTCAACAGATTGCCCAAGGTACAATGCCCAAAATTCCTGGACATGCGCGCTAAAATTGTACTAAGAGCACAATCTTGGCACCCATACCACTTGCCCATGTCTTCAACTGCGCATAATTTGGTGTGATTTATTTATTCATTTTATGTATCAATACTGCAATCCACACTGAGGATTCTAGCAGAGTGGGATATAATACATATGTAAAGAACACTATAGCATAGGCAACGAATACAATACAAATAAGTTTGACAGAGCCGGAAGATAGCAGTGGCACAGCAAGACAACAAATTTTTACTCAATACTTGAAACAAACGCTGAAAGTGATGATTTTAAAACTTGGTCATTGGTTAGATGATTCCATTCAAGTACTGTTCGTGGAAAAAAGGAATACTTAAAGCAATTAGTACGCGTGAGAAATGGGGTTATTGTTCGACTATGTCTTCGCCTAGTAGTGTAACTAGATGAAAAAATAATTATTCCAGTGAGATCTGTCTTATAGTGACCGTTAATAAGTTGAAAAATGAATTTTAGTCGTGATACACGGTTTCTTTGCGTTAATGGTGGCAGGTTTGCTTTTCTTAAGAGGTCTGTGACTGAAGTGCGTCCGAAGCTTCTATAAATGAAAACAGCTGCTTTTCTTTGCACAATTTTTATCTTGTTAAAGCCAGTTCTAGTAAAAAGGTCCCAAATTAGACGTGCATAGTGTAGTACAGGCAGAATTACAGCTTTATATGCGGGTAGGCATAAAGTGGGAGTAGAAATTTTCAAAGCCCTCCTCAAAAACAAAAAAAAGAAATGAAAGAAAACAGCTTGCGGTTAGCATTGGCTTCGAGGTGCTTAGTCCATGGGAGGTCATTAGTGATCCAGAGTCCGAGATACTTACAATGTGTTACTTCGAAAAGAAATGTGTTATTACTACCGTACGGAAACGTTAGTTTATGCTTCTTATGTGTAATGGACATAAAAACAGTTTTCTCGAAATTAATCGACATTTGCCAGGCATCGAACCAGGCAACAATTTGTCGAAAAGCATCGTTCAGCAACTCCTGGTCAGTAGTATTGTCTCTTTCTGAGTGCAATACACAGTCATCAGCATAAAGCTTAATACCATGCAGCATATCATTAATGAATAGAAGGAACAAGAGGCCCAAGGACCGAGCCCTGGGGAACACCAGAGTCTACCGGAAGTCGTTGAGAAGAATGATCATTAAAAAGAACAAACCGTTCTCTGCCTTCAAGGTATGCTGTGAACCAATTAATTAGTGGGGAATTTTTCAGTACCTCGATCAATTTGTGAAGTAGTTTTTGTGAGAGATCTTGTCGAGAGCCTTTGAAAAGCCCATGAAAATAGCATCTATTTGTTTTTCATTGTTAATTGCTTTCGCAAGGTCGTACACTTTTAAAACCAATTGGGTGATGGTAGAGTAGCCTTTTCTGAATCCGCGTTGATGCTTTGTTAGTATATTGTAGTTGTCCAAGAATTCTGAGATATGATTATGGATTATGTTTTCCGAAAGCTTACATACCGTAGATGTGAAAGAAATTGGACGGTAGTTTTGAAGGCAGTGGTTTTTTCCTGTTTTATGTAGTGGCTTCACTCTTGCTGTCCTACAGTCATTCGGTACTTGTTCCTCGCACAGTGACCTCATTAACAGAACGTTCAAGTACTTTGATGTCCATTCTGCATACTGTTTTAAAGATGTGTTTGGAATGTTGCCCGCCGGGCCAGAAGAGTTCTTTATGTGCAGATTTAAAAGCATGTTTAATATACCTGGTTCGCTTATTTGAACATCGGGTATAGGCGGCGCAGACATTTCGAAAGGTGGCATTACATCATTATCATTGGTAAAGACGGACTTAAAGTGTTTGTAAAACGCATTTGCTATTTCCTTGCTTTCGTGAACTGCGTTACCATCAACATGAAATACAACGCATTCCTTGGAGGTCGAAGAAATAGAACGCCGAAAATTTTCTGGAGCCGTGGTTATAAAACTTGGTAGTGATTCACCATAGTAACGTTGTTTATCGGCACGTACTTGACTTTTAAGCTAAGAGGACATGCCATCGATCTTTTGTTTTACGACTGCACGTTTCCGATTCATAATTTTTTCTTTAGGCGTTTCAGTTTCCTTTGGAGCCGCAATGTCTTGCGGGAGATCCAAGGGTTATTGTTATTTTTCTGTTTAATCAACAACGGGACAAAGCGATTAGTGCACTTTTTAACTATATTTTTTAAACCTGCACCACAGTGAAACTACATCGTCCGTGTTACTTGGAAAGACGTCGAAGTTAAGCGAAAGTATGTCAATAATTGATAAATCATCGGCTCGAGAGAAGTTTGGGTGAGATGAACATTTCGATTTCTTATCTACCACGGCGTCTGCAACGGTGAGTAGTACAGCCTCGTGATACGGTATGCTAGGTACTATCTCACGTTTGGTTTTGGCACAAATTGATCCGCTGACAAAAAAAGGTCAAGCATTGACTGAGAACTGCCGTGAATTCATGTGCTTTGTTCCAAAATATGCAAGAAGTCAAAGGCAAAAGCAATGTCCAGCATAGTTTCCCTAGAGGGTCACGTTTTTTAAGTGAGAATGTTGCCCAGTCCACATTAGGCAAATTAATATCTCCTGATAACATAATCCGATTACCGGGTTTTACATTCGTATACAAATCTTGCCTCAGCTCATCAAATATGGCAATGGTAGAATTACGGGGTCTGTATATTGTCGCAATACCATATCTAACATTTGCATAGTAAGCTGTAGAGAAAATGCACTCTACATTGGGTATTTCAGGCAGTAAAAATATTCGCAAGAATGATTTAAAAAGTATGGTAACACCCCGCCTTTACCATCACGGTCTTTTCGATACGAACTGTAGCCAGTGACGAACTGCCAAACAGTGTCATTAAGCCAAGTCTCAGTCAAGACGACTATATCTGGAATGTGCAAGAGCAGAAAGCCTCCAACTGAGTGGTCTTGTTAAGAATACTCCTACAATTCACATTTAATATTTTCAGGTCCGGAGTGTCTTGGTCGAAAGTCAGTTTGCTTCTTTTTAAGCTTGAAGCGAGAACCCTTTGTTTCGTCCCAACCAAATAGGACGCTATCAATGCTTAGTTTGTCGAAGATTAGTTTTACCTTGGCTCCGTCTGAATTTTCTGCTTTTTCTTCGCAATTCTTCCACAGATGTTTACGTATTTCCCGAACTCGCTTTGAATAGTCCTCAGCTATCGATATTCCGGAATCTTTGAGCTTATGACATGATCGTAATATTGACATTTTTTTCACAGAAGTCGAGGAGTTTCAGAATGATTGGTCGCACCCTGCCTGCTTCCTTCTTACTCAGTCTATGGCATCTCACGACGCCACTCACCGTTAAACCAAACTTTTTCTGAAAAGCACCATCGATTACTTTCATTTCCAGTTTTTGACTAGACTCCATGCTATTATTGTTGTTCTTTTCTTCGGTGCCAATGTGTACTTAAAATTGTAGTTTAAATTATAAGGTCATAATCCTCACGCCTCCATATGACGAGGTTTGTGTCATTTTTGTGCTATACTGAACTTTCACTGATATGATGAAAAGCAAAGCAATGAAGGCGAAGTGTATTCGCGCTTACGACAATCCGACGTGCCATGCTACTGTGCGACGAGGGATGTGCTTGCGGGAAAGGTTGGTGGGGACACGACTCAGATTGGTAAGGACAGTGAACACCGCTGTTCCGACTGTGTCAAAGGTTGTAGTACTCATTTGCTGTAATGCCACTTGGTGTTATTTGGCCTTCATCTACCCCGGCCGCATTTCACCTACACACTACGCCAAAGGACAGTTTCGTCGGTGACATGCATTGAGCTCTTTACAATGCACGCACGTTATGAATACGTCCTGGACGCTTTCCACTGAGGTATGCATGCTGTGCGATCGGCTTTCACAAATTTTTGCATCAGGTAACCTTACGCTTTTTGATGACGCCATTTCCTCGACCGTCTGGCTCGCTCGCTCGCTCGCTCACTCACTCACTCACTCACTCACTCACTCACTCACTCACTCACTCACTCACTCACTCACTCACTCACTCACTCACTCACTCACTCACTCACTCACTCACTCACTCACTCACTCACTCACTCACTCACGCACGCACGCACACACACACACACACACACACACACACACACACACACACACACACACACACACACACACACACACACACACACACACACACACACACACACACACACACACACACACACACACACACACACACACACACACACACACACACACACACACACACACACACACACACACACACACACACACACACACACACACACACACACACACACACACACACACACACACACACACGCACGCACACACACTGTGAAGGGACTGAGTGGCATTGCAATGATCGCAGTAGAAAGCATGAAGGGCTTAGACGTCTGCCTGGAATAGGAGACTTGATTACTTAAAATGCTGCCGGGGGCCCACTCAAGAGAAGCAACCAGCACGCGACAATAGAAGCGAATATTTCAGAAGTTTACGAATCTTTCTCTGCTACTCTGTTTTAGATCTCACTCAATTGTGTGCGGTTATTAGTCGAGCTCTTGTGTGGAGGCGAGTTGGGCAATGGAAATAAAACTGTTCGTGTTACCTGGAATTACTGCTTCTAAGAATAGCAGCTACAGCTGTCTACAATAAGGCAACCTGTAATTCCATCCCACGCGGTGACGCTGAAGAAAAAGCAGGTACACAGTATCTATCAGCCTTTACAAAACGAATGCCCCATTTCGCTCGAGCTCTAATACACCCTCATTCCAGAACCTTGCTTTAGAGTGAAGTCATATTTAGAAGTGTTAGGGGGAAAAAACGAACGATGTTTGTCATACCACTATGTGCCTTTATGCTGTAAAGCAAGACATTTCGGAGCATCTAGCACTTTACACTTATTTAGCACGAAAAAGAAAGGAAACTTCGCAGATACGATGAAGAGAAAGGAGGCGAGGTCGGTCTATAGACCGTTTCTCTAACCTTCTAGTCCTCCCCGGCATAAAAAGTAGTGACTGGGAGAGAGAGATGTAGATGGCAGGTAATTAGGCAGTAGCACAGTGAGCTGCAACGATGTCTAATATACAGATGTACAGACTAAGCGCAGGAGTAACGAGTCCAGGCAGAATGTTCTTGCGCAAATACATGTCACACACTCTTCATAGCAAACATGTTCTAAAGACGAACGTCTAAGCCCGTCGGACATTAATGCATAGGTTATATACAAGGTGCTCCATCTGAAATGGTCCAAGCTATTAGAGGGACAGGTTCTAAAAGCCCTGCACAGGCCAGGTTTTCTAGTCCTGGCCCGGGCCGAGCCTGAAAGCGTCAGGCGCTGCCTGTACTTGCCCGGCCCGGTGGTTTCATACTTGGCCCGTTCGCGACACGGCCAGGTTCGACCCGTTAGCCGTTGAGCCTGAACGAAGTGTGCTTCACATCTCAGTTATTGTGAAGGCACGAGCAGCACAGAAGCTCTTTACTACAGAGGCAAATTGGACTGTGTCAGGTTTGGCACTGGATTTGCTGCTGACGAATGAGCAAGTAAATGAGAAATAAAAGATTACATCTGTCTATTACGCTCGCGCGTGGCTGTGGGATATTAACGCCCATACTGCATTTTTGAAAATGTGGTACGGTATGTGAGAGGGTTTTGTAAAGATCATCTGCAGAGCAGACAACGCAGTTTCTTTTTTTTCTCCATCAAGTTCACACTTCGTTCTCGCTGACTCACTGCGAAACCACGTAGCGCCAGAAAGGACAAGTATAAAGCAATAAACATGAGGACGGCACTGTTTAAGGCATGAAAACTTCGTTAAAATTGCAATGGGAGATAATATTTTTCTGCGTTATGTTCCGTTCCACATCCCATTCACCAACGTTGAAACTTATTGCAGCATCCGCGTTGGTTCTAAGTATGTATTTAAGAGCAACTGAAATGTCTTAGTTAAATTGTGTTGGACTAATTTCGCGATAAAATTCGGCACATTATTCAACTCGCTGGAACAAATAATAAAGAAGTTAAATGAAAAACAGTACCGAGTTGCACTATGCCTTATCACGTAACATTATGGTTGAACGTATATACAAGAATTTATTTGTTGGTACGTTGATGAAATATTTCACCCCTTTTAGAAAGCTTTTTAAACATTTTTCATATTGTTTTTGCATTATAGTGGTCACATGTAACGCAATGGAAGACGCCACATTATTCACTGCTGCCGAAAGTCTGGATACGTTTTTGCAAAAACAAAAGCTTATCCAAAGACTGCTTTAAAGACCCCGTCTGCTTTTTAAGAATGTAACCAGCTGCAATGAAATTTATTGCACTGCTTGCATTTCTCGCTGCTTTACGAAGAATACTGTTGCCAAGTGAAGACAGTCTACAAAATTTCTTTTGTATGTGCTTTTCAGTATTCTAGCAGGTGTCCCATCTCCTTTTACCCATCGCAATGCAAATATCAGCGTAAATACTGTCATTTTGCTTCGACTCTGGGACGTCTTGCCACTCTTGAAGTTCGTTCTCCACCGCCATTCATCACCCGGCAAACACGCCTTCCATTGTTGTCCGACGGGGCCGCTTGCGCTCTTCTCGCCACCGGCGTTCGAACATCGCGCCTTCGGAGTCCCATCGCGAAGCTCAGTTGAAGGAATCGAGGTCTTAATAACCTGGGAACTACGTTGACCAGAGTTTCCCAGTGTCGCGAAGACGAAAAAAGTGGGACGTCCAGGTGGGCGCGGGTGGCCACTGACACTGTTTTGCCACAGTCGGAGGGGTGCCGTTAACGTACGCTAATCGGTGGAGTATACCGCTATACAATATGTCGTAGCCTACTTGCCTCTGCTTTCCCATAGGCCTGCAAGCACCATTGAACCAAAATTATGTACAGGCGGAAATTTTTGTACACGATCGCTTCGCAATTTTATAAATATCATAACCGGGTCTATTACAGGCTCGACTGAAGAACGAGGCCGAGCCAAGCCCGAAGCTCCTAGGGCCGAATCCGGCCAGGGCACACTTCAAAGCTGGCCTACCCTGCTCAAGCCCGCGCAGGGCTCTATGGTGAGATACAAGGAAGGCACCCGCGTTCTTCCGTCAACAGTCGTCGTCCCTCAAACTAGGAATTTTTCTGTTGTTCATAATTAGCCAATCAACGGTTCAGTATTTCAAACAATAATTGGTGGTCTTGTATGTCGTAACTATGAATCCCAAAACGTGCTTCATATTCGAAAAAGCCGTATTCAATTTAGCGCGCTAGGTATCGTTCTTACACATTTTTTTCTCGCGGAATTCGAAACGGTTTACACAAATATGGGATCGTAATACATTGATCCGGCTTTTGAGACTACGCTCGAGACTGAGCAGATGGCTCTCTGACAAATAGTATGGAGACACGTGCATGCGCAATATTGCTCTATTGATTGGCTGGTGCGAGCTGTAGCTTCTGCTGCAGTGCCGCATTTTCGAGACAGAATATAAATGGTAAACTCACCATATCCGTACAGCATGCCAAGACGCTTAGTCAGACACTGTCATTCATCGCAGCGCGAGCAGCCGTCCCTGTGTGCCCTTGAGCCGCAATCGGTGGAGCGAGGCATTTAGCTCACTTTGAGACTTCGCAAGTAAGGCTTACATAATGAGACATACTTCGATCATTCCTCTTCCTCCCTTCCCTAAATTGGCCTCAAGTCATAATTTAAATACATTATTCTTATCTTTCTTTATCTGTCTGGGAATACACAACCCAGGAGAAACATGTTTTCGATTCCGACTGAGCGGGACGCAGTAATCACTTCTCTAGCGGACCGGACCTATCGTCCACCGGGGATTAGACTAATAGATACAGTGCAGTGGGAAACCCTGTCTTGTCATCTATAAAATAAAAACAAATGTAACAATTAGTAGAATACAAACACACCGACGCTAGTGCTACTGTTAAGCAGGCATGTTTCGCTCAGGAAACTTTGTAAACATCAGAAGATTTCTCGGATGCAGCTCGCTTTCAAGATTGGATTGAAAGACATACGCACGTCAGTACTTGGAAGGTGATAAGTGGATCATACCAAAGAGGTCACATTTCCTGCCCTGCGCCGCACGTCTTGGCCATTGACTGCGGAAATTAGCCCTGACGTGACACAAATCAACGCACACATGACGGGCGCATCCCGGTTATACGTCTGTAGTTGCGGTGTTGCTGACCACTGCAGGAGTCCCAAACCGGCATTTATGATACAAAGTGTATTTATGAGTCGTTCCCGCCACAACATTTCTATTAGCTCGCTTCTTGCTATCCATTGATAAATATGGTTTGCAACGTCACCTGCACGAAACTGCTTAGTAGTCGGCCCAATTTACGGATACTCAGGCCATTGCCCATTCGCCGACAAGAAGTCGCATCAGAGCCAAGGCTATCTACTCTGGCGCATTTCTTTTAGACCAGTCCGCACATAGGCGCGGCTTTTCAAGATAGATTTTGGCGATAAGTCACTGTGTCAGCACAATAATGCTGTAGTGACATCGCGCATTTTGACAGCATCCTCAGTTTTAAGCAGAAAAACAATCTATGACAAACGCATTCAGGAAATTAGATGATCGTCTGGTGATTGGACAGACAATATTAGAACACCGTCCCCACCGATCATTGGCTCAGAAGGCACTAAAGGCGCTTCTTCGTTTTCTGAGAACGTACGGCTTGTGCAAGCGCCTTTGACTATGTAGTGCATTTCGTGGACGTCTGTCTACCCCCATCTCTCTCGTTCTCTCCCTTCTCCCTTCCCCAGGAGCAGGGCAGCCAAGCGTACTCTTGACCGGTTAACATCCCTGCCTTCCGTATATATATATATATATATATATATATATATATATATATATATATATATATATATATATATATATGTATATTGACAGCGACTCCACAGTCAGCTACATTGAGCAACGTGCGTTGCTCAGTGGTTGGCAGAAAACAAGCCACCGCTTCCGGTATATTTCTGTCTCTACTCGAGCAACCCAGACGGAGAGACAATCACCTTCGAGATTCAATTAAGAGAAATTGTACAGCACTGGTTTTATACGTTAGCAGAAGCGCAGCCTAGTGTGACCTGCTACAGCAACGTCTGGGCCGAGCAAACGTCCATGGCGTTATGCCAACCAAGATCTGCTTGCACCGTTGATACCACTACTACAACCGGGCCCACCGCCAATAACGAATGGACGCAGCAGGTGGAATGGTGAGCGCCGGCCCACGCCGGTCTCCTGACAAGCGTGCTTTGCGGCCGAGCTTGTCAGAATGGGAAAGAAGAAGCAGACGCGCCATCCTTCCGCCGCCGCGTCGGAAGCAAGGAAGGAAAGAAAGCGAAAGCGGCTCTCTTTGTTCCGGTGGGGCCTCGCTCACTTCTCACAACCACCGTCTAAAGGCCGCGCTCCTTTTTTTCGCTAGCTGCCGTCGCCGCTGCTCCCTTTCTTCGGCTGCTACCAGCGCCGTCCTGCAAGCTTCTCTCTCTCGCGCAGGTTAGTAGCTGGGGGTCAACCAATGAGCGGGCCGTGCCGGGCATACGTAACGCGAATGTCGCCGGCGCGGTTTCCTGCGGGAAAGCCGCCGTCGAGATCAGATCGGTAAATCGAGCCAGCGCACACCTCCGTCGCGCCAGTGTACTACCTCCGATCTTTGCACGTGCTCTGCACCGGGAGACGCTACGGTGAGTTTCGCTTTTCTGTTCTCGTGTCACCTACTTTCCCGTCTCTTGCGCTGCGCCACACGTCTTGGTAGATGTCTACGGAAGCTCTAGACTCGTATTCAAGGGACATTCGCGTAGTTCCGTTTTGTTTTTAACTTGAGCGCCCGATAGCATTCACGGAGTCCCCATGAGCTCTGCGCTACCTCAATCATCCGGAAGCCCTCTCATTGCTAACGAATGTGTGACAAGTGGGCGCGTTCAGCGTGCGATACAGTTCAATTGACACTCCTGCCAAGATATCTTCAAGAGAAATTTCATAAACTGTGTACAAGATCCCTTGTGGGTCGTTCTCTAGTGACATCAGGGACATCTACGCCGTTGGTTTACACCCGAAGGGGACGTTTCAAGAGTTCTGGGCTCGGCCTTATCGGGAAAAGGCAGTTTCCAGGGAGCAACAAACATGACTAGATCTGTCACTCACACTTTATTCAAGTGCACGGTTTGCTTGACACCTGCTATATATTTGCGAAACTGCGGGAAAAGTCGTCACGCTGCTGCGACTGAACCCTAGAGAGAAGCTTCACAGCAAGCCACCACCATAAACCGCGCGCCTTTAATATCCCTGTCGCTAACTTCTGCAACTCGGCTCGTGCTCGGGGATTTCTCTTTCGCAGTGATGCTTTACAGTTGTTCGGAAAGAAAATAACATTTTGCAACATAGGTCAACACCAACTGTTGCCGGATGGCCACACGTTGCCATGGATGCAGAAAATTATTCTGAAGATGTTGCTTTCATTGACTAATGAGATATAGCTCCCTATAGTTCGCTTCGGCTCATGAGGAATGTCGCAGTGGCGCGCTCTGGTCTAGCATTGATGCCCTGAGGTTTCTACTTTTTGTGGTTTTCAGCAGTACAGGGGGCGTAATTTGTCGTTCAATGTACGGCAACGATAATGCTTATATAATGTCGTTGTATGCTGTTTAGCACCTGTGATGTAGGAACTGTTAGTCGCAGTGTACATGCAAACAAGCAAACGATGTATA